>NC_143050.1:8380000-8690000 GCF_057628025.1 Oncorhynchus mykiss
TCACTGACATTGACCCCTCCTCCATTAGTGCATTCACTGTCAGACACAGACACCATTGTCAGATCACAGTCAGATCAACGTGTTTCTGAAGAAATTAACCGGCAATATTCATTCAAAAAAACAGCCCAATAAACTTTACAACATAAACCAATCGTTCAGATGGGCTCCAAACAGTGCAGAGGCATTCATTGAAACATTGAACTCAAAGAAATGATGAACTCTATACAGTTTTTCAATAACTCACAGTACCAAAACAATAAAGATGGTGTCAATTCAGCTACCCAAAACATCAACTGCATATTCCAAAAAGCAGCATCGAAAGCAAATTTGAGAAAACCAAAGCAATGCAACATCAGAAGCAAAAATCAAATGTTTCTGACAAATGGTTTGATAATGAATGTAAAACAATTAGAAAACACCTAAGACAAATGTCAAACAAAAAAACATAAGCAGCAAAACAACCCAGAGCTACGATATGAATACTTTGAAACTCTGAAACAGTATAAACAAACACTGAAATGCAAGAAATTGAATTATACCAACAAGACACTTGATGAAATTGAAAACGCAATTGACCAAAATCAGTTCTGGGACATGTGGAACAATTTAAGCACAACAAAGCCACAAGAATTAGCCATACAAGATGTAGGAATTTGGAAAACTTACTTTGATAATCTATACAAAAACATCCCACAAAAAGACTTAAACCAGAACCAATTAGAAATTAAAGAAAAATTGAACATCCTGGAATCAGTCATTAAAAACAACCAAAATCCATTAGATTACCCAATAACCCAACAAGAACTAAATGAAAAGCTAAAATCTAATAAATCAAAAAAGGCTTGTGGTGTAGACAACATCAGAAATGAAATGCTGAAAAACAGCACACCTGAGTTGCAAAATGCTGTGCTTAAATTGTTCAACATGGTTTTAACTTCTGGCTGCTTCCCTGATGTCTGGAACCAGGGGCTCATCTCCCCTATCCACAAAAGTGGAGACAAATCAGACCCCAATAATTACAGGGGAATTTGCGTCAACAGTAACTTGGGAAAGATTTTCTGTAGCATTTTGAATTTAAGAATTCAAACCTTTCTTCAAGAAAAAAATGTAATAAGTAAATGTCAAATTGGCTTTCTCCCTAACCATCGCACTACTGACCATATATACACCTTACACACACTAATTAATAAACACGTCCACCAAAAAAAGAGGGCAAAATCTTTGCTTGCTTTATTGACTTTAAAAAAGCATTTGATTCGATTTGGCACGAAGGGCTATTCTACAAAATTCTACAAAGTGGGCTTGGTGGTAAGGTGTATGACTTAATAAAATGTATGTACACAGAAAATAAGTGTGCAATAAAAATCAAAAACCAAAGAACAGAATTTTTTTCACAATGTCGAGGTGTGAGACAAGGCTGCAATTTGAGTCCAAATCTTTTCAACATTTATATCAATGAATTAGCAGACATGTTGGACCAATCTCCAGCCCCAGGACTCACACTATTTGACACAGAGGTGAAATACCTGCTATATGCTGATGACTTGGTACTTCTATCACCAACCAAAGAAGGTCTTCAACAAAACATTAATATTCTGGAGCAATATTGCCATAATTGGGCCCTGGCAGTAAATTTCCAAAAACTAAAATCATGATTTTCCAAAAAAAACCAGATGTCAGAAACAAAAATGTAAATTCACCCTGAACAACACCTTAATTGAACACACAAAAAATTACACCTACCTTGGTCTGACCATATCTGCATCGGGAAACTTTAATATGGCAGTGAAGGCCTCAAAGAAAAGCCCGCAGAGCAATGTATGCAATAAAAATGAAATTATTCAAAATCAACATCCCAATTAGAATTTGGACTAAAATATTTGACAGTGTAATCCTACCAATAGCACTTTATGGAAGTGAGGTTTGGGGGCCACTCAATAAACTGGATTTTAAAATGTGGGACAAACATCCAATTGAAACCCTACATGCAGAATTCTGTCGGAAAATTCTACAAGTTCAGAGAAATACACCAACTAATGCATGTAGGGCAGAATTGGGCCGTTTCCAGTAATAATGAAAATACAGAAAAGATCATTAAAATTTTGGCTACATCTAAATTCAAGTCCAAATTCGAGTCTGCAATTTAAGCACTTCAGCCCAAGAGCTGAGCCCAGAAACGAGCCCCTCTCAGTCAGCTGGTGTTGGACCTCACCAATCAAGCTGACACCAGCACTGCTTCAAAAGAAAGAATTCCAATAAACAAAATCATGAACCAATCAAAGGAATCATACTTACAATACTGGAAAAACGAAACAAAATCCCAAAGCCGACTAAATTGCTATCTGACCCTAAACAGAGAATATGAATTGGCTGATTATCTCTACTCTGTCAGAGATACGAAGCAGAGACAGATCCTTACCAAGTACAGGCTGAGTGACCACCGATTGGCAATAGAAACCGGCAGACATAAAAAGACATGGCTACCCAAAGAAGAGCGTGTATGTGGTCACTGCATGACAGGGGAGGTAGAGACAGAGATGCACTTTCTCCTTTACTGTGATAAATATTCCTCACAAAGAGATTCATTATTCACAGAAATGACTACATATATTCCACATTTTTAGAAATTGAACCCAGAGGAAAAACTAAGAATACTCATGGGCGAAGGAGCAATGGCTCCTCTTGCAGCCAAATATGTATTTTCCTGCCATAGCCTGAGGACACTGAATAATATCATCTGCATAGTAAACAGTAACTTACTTATTATTACTATTATTGTTATTACTATAATTATTAATGTTTACTGTAGACTGTTACCATTTTATTGTATTTATTTTTGTATTATTATTTACTACCATTTTATATTATTATTTGCTATCATTTACAATTTTGTTACAATGTATATTGTATACATTGTTGCTTTGGCAATATTGACACAATGTTTTTCATGCCAATAAAGCAGCTTGAATTTTGAATTTGAATTTGAGAGAGAAGGGGAAAGATAGAGATAGAGGAGAGAGAGAGAGAGAGAGAGAGAGAGAGAGAGAGAGAGAGAGAGAGAGAGAGAGAGAGAGAGAGAGAGAGAGAGAGAGAGAGAGAGAGAGAAGGGAGGGAGAGAGAGAGAGAGAGAGAGAGAGAGACAGACAGACAGACAGACAGACAGAGAGAGAGAGACAGGGAGAGAGAGAGAGAGAGAGAGAGAGGGGGAGAGTGAGAGAGAGAGAGAGAGAGAGAGAGAGAGAGAGGGAGAGAGAGAGAGAGAGAGAGAGAGAGAGAGAGAGGGAGAGTATGGAATGGAAGAGAGGAAATGAAGACAGAGAATAAAGGATAGTGATGTCAGTATGAACTCAGTTACCCTGTCCTGAATAGAAGCCTGAGACGGCTGAGTTTCAGATCAATGAGAGAGAGAGGAGGGGGGAGAGAGAGAGAGAGGAAGGGGAGAGAGGGAGGGAGAGAGAGAGAGAGAGAGAGAGAGAGAGGAGGGGGAGAGAGAGAGAGAGGAAGGGGGAGAGAGGGAGAGAGCGAGAGAGAGAGAGAGAGGAGGGGGGAGAGAGAGAGAGAGGAAAGGGAGAGAGGGAGAGAGAGAGAGAGAGAGAGAGTAGCGGGGAGAGAGAGGAGGGAAGAGAGAGAGGGAATGAGGAGCGCTTCTGGGTAAATAAATAGAAAGGAGAGAGGATGAGGAGAGAGGAAGATGAGTGAGGAAGTGGAGAGAGGGAGTGGAGAGAGGGAGAGAAGAGAGAGAGGAAGAGGAGAGGGGGAGTGGAGAGAATGAGAAAAGGGCTGGTATGAGGGCCCCAGATGCTATACTGCACTATCACTGCATGGGGTTTGATTAAAGCCCTCACACACACACACACACACACACACACACACACACACACACACACACACACACACACACACACACACACACACGACAGACAGACAGCGTACTAGACTGCAGAGTTTCCATTCCAGCTGTACCTCATATATAAAAGTTGCTGCTTGTTGTTAAGAACATAGTCCCTAGCAGACCCCCTTTATTCTCTCTCCCTTTATTCTCTCCCCTTTTTCTCTCTCCTTTATTCTCTCCCCCTTTATTCTCTCTCCTTTTATTCTCTCCCCCTTTATTCTCCTCTCCTTTATTCTCTCCCTTTATTTCTCTCTCCCCTTTATTCTCTCCCCCTTTATTCTCTCCCCCTTAATCTACCCCCTTTATTCTCTCCCCCTTTAGTCTCTCCCCCTTTATTCTCTCTCACTTATTCTCTCTCCCTTTATTTCTCTCTCCCTTTATTCTCTCCCTTATTCTCTCCCTTTATTCTCTCCCCCTTTATCTACCCCTTTATACTCTCCCCTTTATTCTCTCCCCCTTTATTCTACCACCTTTATTCTGCCCCCTTTATTTCTCTCCCCCCTTTATTCTCTCCCCCTTTATTCTCTCCCTTTATTCTATCCCTTTATCTTTCCCCTTTATTCTCTCCTTTATTCTCTATTTCTCTTATTCTCTCCCCCTTTATTCTCTCCCCTTTATTCTCTCTCCCTTTATTCTCTCTCTCTCATTATCTCTCCCTTTATTCTCTCCCCCTTTATTCTCTCCCCCTTTTATTCTCTCTCCCTTTATTCTCTCTCTCTCTTTATTCTCTCCTTTTATTCTCTCCCCCTTTATTCCTCTCCTTTATTCTCTCTCCCTGTATTCTCTCTCTCTCTTCTTTCTCTCCCTTTATTCTCTCCCCTTTATTCTCTCCCTTTATTCTCTCCCCTTATGTCTCTCCTTTATTCTCTCCCCCTTTATTCTCTCCCTTATTCTCCCCTTTATTCTCTCTCCCATTTATTCTCTCCCCCTTTATTCTCTCCCTTTATTCTACCCCCTTTATTCTCTCCCTTTATTCTCTCCCCTTTATCTCCCTTTCTCTCCCCCTTTATTCTCTCCCTTTTTCTTTCCCTTTATTCTCTCCCCTTTATTCTCTCCCTTTATCTCTCTCCCTTTATCTCTCTCTTTTCTCTCTCTCTCTTTATTCTCTCTCCCCTTTAGTCTCTCCCTTTATTCTCTCCCCCCTTTATTCTCTCCACCTTTATTCTCTCCCCCTTTATTATCTCTCTCTCTTATTCTACCCCCTTTATTCTCTCCCTTTATTCGCAATTCCCTTTATCCTCCCTTTATTCTCTCCCCCTTTATTATCTCCCCTTTTATTCTCTCCCCTTTATTCTCTCCCTTTATTCTCTCCCTTTATTCTCTCCCTTTATTCTCTCCCTTTATCTCTCCCCCTTTATTCTCTCCCTTTATTCTCTCTCCCTTTATTGTCTCCCCCTGTATTCTCTCCCTTTATTCTCTCCCTTTATTCTCTCTCCCTTTATTCTCTCCCTTTATTCTCTCTTCCTCTTTATTCTCTCCCCCTTTATTCTCTCTTTTTTCTCCTTTCTCTTCTCTCTATCCCTTTATTCTCTCTCCCTTTATTCTCTCTTCCTTTATTCTCTCTCCCTTTATTCTCTCCCCCTTTATTCTCTCTCCCTTTTTCTCTCCCCCTTTATTCTCTGCCTTTATTCTCTCCCCCTTTATTCTCTCCCTTTATTCTATCTCTCTTTATTCTCTATCCCTTTATTTCTCCCCTTTATTCTCTCCCCTTTATTCTCTCCCCATTTATTCTCTCCCCCTTTATTCTCTCTCCCCTGTATTCTCTCTCTCTTTATTCTCTCTCCGCTGTATTCTCTCTCTCTTTATTCTCTATCCCTTTATTCTCTCCCCTTTATTCTCTCTCTCTTTATTCTCTATCCCTTTATTCTCTCTCCCCTTTATTCTCTCTCCTCTGTATTCTCTCTCTCTTTATTCTCTATCCCTTTATTCTCTCCCCCTTTTATTCTCTATCCCTTTATTCTCTCTCCCTTTATTCTCTCTCTTTTATTCTCTCCCCCTTTATTCTCTCCCCCCTTTATTCTCTATCCCTCTATTCTCTCCCACTTTATTCTCTCTCCTTTCTTCTCTCCCCCTTTATTCTCTCTCCCTTTTTCTCTCTCTCTCCCCCTTTATTCTCTCCCCCTTTATTCTCTATCCCTTTATTCTCTCTCCCTTTATTCTCTCTCCCTTTTTTCTGTCTCTCTCCCCCTTTATTCTCTCTCCCTTTGTTCTGTCTCTCTCCCCCTTTATTCTCTGCCCTTTATTCTCTCTCCCCCTTTATTCTCTATCCCTTTATTCTCTCTCCCTTTATTCTCTCCCCCTTTATTCTCTATCCTTTATTCTCTCCCCCCTTTATTCTCTCTCCCTTTATCTCTCCCCTTTATTCTCTCTCCCTTTTTTCTCTCTCTCTCCCCCTTTATTCTCTCCCCCTTTATTCTCTATCCGTTTATTCTCTCCCCCTTTAATCTCTCCCCCGTTTTTCTCTCTCTCTCTCCCCCTTTATTCTCTCCCCCTTTATTCTCTCCCCATTTATTCTCTCTCCCTTTATTGTCTCCCCCCTTTATTCTCTCTCCCTTTATTCTCTCCCCCTTTATTCTCTCTCCCTTTGTTCTCTCCCCTTTATTCCCCCCTTTATTCTCTCCCTTTATTCTCTCTCCCTTTATTCTCTCCCCCTTTATCTCTCCCCCTTTATTCTCTCCCCCTTTTTTCTCTCTCTCTCCCCCTTTATTCTCTCAATCTCTCCTCTCTCTATCTGACTGCTGCTCCTCCTCAGAGGTTGCTATGATACCAGCTCTCCTCAGGATGTGTGTGTGTGTGTGTGTGTGTGTGTGTGTGTGTGTGTGTGTGTGTGTGTGTGTGTGTGTGTGTGTGTGTGTGTGTGTGTGTGTGTGTGTGTGTGTGTGTGTGTGTGTGTGTGTGTGTGTGTGTGTGTGCGTGCATTCAGTTTTCTCAGCAGTATAAATGCACTTTCTGAATATCAACAATTCATGAAAACACTGCCAACTCTATTTCCATCCATCTATTTACAGTATCTCCCCTCTCTATATATCTATATCCCCCTCTCTCTCTCTCTCTCTCTCTCCCTCTCTCTCCCTCTCCCCCTCTCTCTCTCTCTCCCTCTCCCTCTCTCCCTCTCTCTCTCTCTCCCTTTCTCCCTTTCTCCCTCTGTGGGATCCAGGACTATTTGGTGGGATGGTTAAAAATAAATGTAACATCTCTGATCTGGGTCAGCTTCTCTGGGAGAGAGGGATGGAGAGATGGAGGGATGGAGAGATGTAGGGATGGATGGATGGAGAGGAATGAAAATATCCTCAGCTGTAGCAGCCATGGTAAACAGTTAGGGTCTTACAAAGGCCTGGATCTAAACAGTACACTGGATTTATTTACTTGTCTATGTTTAGAAGAGCTCTTCACCCCCCCCCCCCCCCCCCCCCTCTACCTTCTCATTACTGTCTCATACTCCCTCCTCCACATCCTCCAAGAGGGGCCTCTCTCCCTCTCTCTCTCCCCAGGGACTGGGACTTTTCCTGGGCTTGGTAACGTCATCGCTCCCCCTGAGGTCTGGGGCTATCTCTGGCTCGCTCAACATAACACAACACAGCACATTCCCCTCTAGACAGCAATAGTCGATCATAGAGCAGCACACAGAATCAGACCAGGGTAACTGCACACAGAGCAGTCTGTGTCTCTGGGTTGTATTCTAAATTACAGTCCACTACATCTGACCAAGGCCTTGTTCTCTTTACAGTCCACTACATCTGACCAGGGCTTTATTCTCTTTACAGTCCACTACATCTGACCAGGGCTTTATTCTCTTTACAGTCCACTACATCTGACCAGGGCCTTATTCTCTTTACAGTCCACTACATCTGACCAGGGCCTTATTCTCTTTACAGTCCACTACATCTGACCAGGGCCTTATTCTCTTTACAGTCCACTACATCTGACCAGGGCCTTATTCTCTTTACAGTCCACTACATCTGACCAGGGCCTTATTCTCTTTACAGTCCACTACATCTGACCAGGGCCTTATTCTCTTTACAGTCCACTACATCTGACCAGGGCTTTATTCTCTTTACAGTCCACTACATCTGACCAGGGCCTTATTCTCTTTACAGTCCACTACATCTGACCAGGGCCTTATTCTCTTTACAGTCCACTACATCTGACCAGGGCTTTATTCTCTTTACAGTCCACTACATCTGACCAGGGCCTTATTCTCTTTACAGTCCACTACATCTGACCAGGGCTTTATTCTCTTTACAGTCCACTACATCTGACCAGGGCTTTATTCTCTTTACAGTCCACTACATCTGACCAGGGCTTTATTCTCTTTACAGTCCACTACATCTGACCAGGGCCTTATTCTCTTTACAGTCCACTACATCTGACCAGGGCTTTATTCTCTTTACAGTCCACTACATCTGACCAGGGCTTTATTCTCTTTACAGTCCACTACATCTGACCAGGGCTTTATTCTCTTTACAGTCCACTACATCTGACCAGGGCCTTATTCTCTTTACAGTCCACTACATCTGACCAGGGCCTTATTCTCTTTACAGTCCACTACATCTGACCAGGGCCTTATTCTCTTTACAGTCCACTACATCTGACCAGGGCTTTATTCTCTTTACAGTCCACTACATCTGACCAGGGCCTTATTCTCTTTACAGTCCACTACATCTGACCAGGGCTTTATTCTCTTTACAGTCCACTACATCTGACCAGGGCCTTATTCTCTTTACAGTCCACTACATCTGACCAGGGCTTTATTCTCTTTACAGTCCACTACATCTGACCAGGGCCTTATTCTCTTTACAGTCCACTACATCTGACCAGGGCCTTATTCTCTTTACAGTCCACTACATCTGACCAGGGCTTTATTCTCTTTACAGTCCACTACATCTGACCAGGGCCTTATTCTCTTTACAGTCCACTACATCTGACCAGGGCCTTATTCTCTTTACAGTCCACTACATCTGACCAGGGCTTTATTCTCTTTACAGTCCACTACATCTGACCAGGGCCTTATTCTCTTTACAGTCCACTACATCTGACCAGGGCCTTATTCTCTTTACAGTCCACTACATCTGACCAGGGCCTTATTCTCTTTACAGTCCACTACATCTGACCAGGGCCTTATTCTCTTTACAGTCCACTACATCTGACCAGGGCCTTATTCTCTTTACAGTCCACTACATCTGACCAGGGCCTTATTCTCTTTACAGTCCACTACATCTGACCAGGGCCTTATTCTCTTTACAGTCCACTACATCTGACCAGGGCTTTATTCTCTTTACAGTCCACTACATCTGACCAGGGCCTTATTCTCTTTACAGTCCACTACATCTGACCCGAGCCGCTGTCACAATTAGTGCACTACAAAGGGTATGCACCCTATCTCTGTCTGGTCAGGCTATATGAGGTTATATAGTCAGCTCTACTGTCTCTGTCTGGTCAGGCTATATGAGGATATATAGTCAGCTCTCTGTCTGGTCAGGCTATATGAGGTTATATAGTCAGCTCTCTGTCTGGTCAGGCTATATGAGGTTATATAGTCAGCTCTCTGTCTGGTCAGGCTATATGAGGTTATATAGGCAGCTCTACTATCTCTGTCTGGTCAGGCTATATGAGGATGTATAGTCAGCTCTCTGTCTGGTCAGGCTATATGAGGATATATAGTCAGCTTTACTGTCTCTGTCTGGTCAGGCTATATGAGGTTATATCGTCAGCTCTACTATCTCTGTCTGGTCAGGCTATATGAGGTTATATAGTCAGCTCTCTGTCTGGTCAGGCTATATGAGGTTATATAGTCAGCTCTACTATCTCTGTCTGGTCAGGCTATATGAGGTTATATAGTCAGCCCTCTGTCTGGTCAGGCTATATGAGGTTATATAGTCAGCTCTCTGTCTGGTCTCTGTCTGGTCAGGCCATATGAGGTTATATAGGCAGCTCTCTGTCTGGTCAGGCTATATGAGGTTATATAGTCAGCTCTATGTCTGGTCAGGCTATATGAGGTTATATAGTCAGCTCTCTGTCTGGTCAGGCTATATGAGGTTATATAGTCAGCTCTCTGTCTGGTCAGGCTATATGAGGATATATAGTCAGCTCTCTGTCTGGTCAGGCTATATGAGGTTATATAGGCAGCTCTCTGTCTGGTCAGGCTATATGAGGTTATATAGTCAGCCCTCTGTCTGGTCAGGCTATATGAGGTTATATAGTCAGCTCTCTGTCTGGTCTCTGTCTGGTCAGGCTATATGAGGTTATATAGTCAGCTCTCTGTCTGGTCAGGCTATATGAGGTTATATCGTCAGCTCTACTGTCTCTGTCTGGTCAGGCTATATGAGGTTATATAGTCAGCTCTCTGTCTGGTCAGGCTATATGAGGTTATATAGGCAGCTCTACTATCTCTGTCTGGTCAGGCTATATGAGGTTATATAGTCAGCTCTCTGTCTGGTCAGGCTATATGAGGTTATATAGTCAGCTCTCTGTCTGGTCAGGCTATATGAGGTTATATAGGCAGCTCTCTGTCTGGTCAGGCTATATGAGGATATATAGTCAGCTCTCTGTCTGGTCAGGCTATATGAGGTTATATAGTCAGCTCTATTTTCTCTGTCTGGTCAGGCTATATGAGGATATATAGTCAGCTCTCTGTCTGGTCAGGCTATATGAGGTTATATAGTCAGCTCTCTGTCTGGTCAGGCTATATGAGGTTATATAGTCAGCTCTACTATCTCTGTCTGGTCAGGCTATATGAGGTTATATAGTCAGCTCTCTGTCTGGCCAGATTATATGAGGTGATATAGTCAGCTCTATTATCTCTGTCTGGTCAGGCTATATGAGGTTATATAGTCAGCTCTATTATCTCTGTCTGGTCAGACTATATGAGGATATATAGTCAGCTCTACTATCTCTGTCTGGTCATGCTATATGAGGATATATAGTCAGCTCTACTATCTCTGTCTGGTCAGGCTATATGAGGATATATAGTCAGCTCTACTGTCTCTGTCTGGTCAGGCTATATGAGGTTATATAGTCAGCTCTACTATCTCTGTCTGGTCAGGCTATATGAGGATATATAGTCAGCTCTACTATCTCTGTCTGGTCAGGCTATATGAGGATATATAGTCAGCTCTACTGTCTCTGTCTGGTCAGGCTATATGAGGTTATATAGTCAGCTCTACTATCTCTGTCTGGTCAGGCTATATGAGGATATATAGTCAGCTCTACTGTCTCTGTCTGGTCAGGCTATATGTGGTTATAGAAGAAAGCAATTAGCTAATGTTGCAGAACCGACAGACATATGGTTGACAGGGGCATCTTTAGTCAACCCTCGGGTATTGTAGGTCAATACACATTAGTCTGACGAGAGAGAGAGAGAGAGACTACTAGTGTGTCCCAATCCGCACCCTATTCCCTATGTAGTGCACTACTTTAGACCAGACCCCTATGGGCCCTGGTCAAAACTATGGGGACGTGGCCTATGCCAAATGCTGTGTTAAGCACTTACTCTTTGTCATCCAGGGTTAAGTAATAAAGATGAATGAAGTATGCGTTAATGAATATAGATCTGGTCCTCTCTCAAGTGAAGAGGTCAATCCATCATAGGTATTTTATAAACTCCTTTTAATATCAGCGGTTTTCACAAAGTGCTTGTGCAGAAACGCAACCTAAAACCCCCCAAACAGCAATGCAGATGTAGAAGCACGGTGGCTAGGATAAATCTCCCTAGAAAGGCCAGAACCTAGGAAGAAACCTGGAGAAGAACCAGATTTAGCCAGGGGTGTTGATTATCTTGGCTATGTTCTGTTATAATCTCCACCCAGCACAGCCAGAAGAGGACTGGCCACCCCTCATAGCCTGGTTCCTCTCTAGGTTTCTTCCTAGGTTTTGGCCTTTCTAGGGAGTTTTTCCTAGCCACCGTGCTTGCTTGCTGTTTGGGGTTTTAGGCTGGGTTTCTGTACAGCACTTTGAGTTTTCACCTGATGTAAGAAGGGCTTTATAAATACATTTGATTATAAATACATTTGATCGATTGTTGTTGGGAGGTTGACGGGAGGTTGTGGGGAGGTTGAGGGGTGGATGTGGGGAGGTTGAAAGGGTGGTTGTGGGGAGGTTGAAGGGGTGGTTGTGGGGAGAGGTGATTGTGGTGCGAGGTTGAGGCATGGTTGTGCTGAGTTTGAGGGGAGGTTGTGAGGAGGTTGTGGGGAGGTTGAGGGGAGGTTGTGGGGTGGTTGTGGGGAGGTTAAAGAGGTGCATGTGAGGAGGTTGAGGGGTGGTTGTGGGGAGGTTGAGGGGTGGTTGTGGGGAGAATGAGGGGAGGTTGTGGGGTGATTGTGAGGAGGTTGAAAGGGTGGTTGTGGGGAGGTTGTGGGGAGGTTGAGGGGTGGTTGAAGGGTGGTTGTGGGGCGGTTGAGGGGAGGTTGTGGGGAGGTTGTGGGGAGGTTGAGGGGTGGTTGAGGGGAGGTTGAGGGGAGGTTGTGGGGTGATTGTGAGGAGGTTGAAAGGGTGGTTGTGGGGAGGTTGAGGGGAGGTTGTGGGGAGGTTGTGGGGAGGTTGAGGGGTGGTTGAGGGGAGGTTGAGGGGAGGTTGAGGGGTGGTTGTGGGGAGTTTGAGGGGAGGTTGTGGGGAGGTTGAGGGGTGGTTGAAGGGTGGTTGTGGGGCGGTTGAGGGGTGGTTGAGGGGAGGTTGAGGGGAGGTTGAGGGGTGATTGAAGGGGTGGTTGTGGGGAGTTTGAGGTGAGGCTGTGGGGAGGTTGAGGGGTGGTTGTGGGGAGTTTGAGGGGAGGTTGTGGGGAGGTTGAAGGGGTGGTTGAGGGGAGGTTGAGGGGTGGTTGTGGGGAGGTTAAAAAGAGGTTGAGAGAGTGAAGAAAATGTTAATGGAAAACAAAAAGCAGTTTATACGAGCAGTTTAGTTGTCCTTTAAAACTATCCAGAATGATCCAATCTATAGCTAGCTAACAAAACGACTAATGTTAGCTCGACATAGCTAGATAGCTAGCTAACAAAACGACTAATGTTAGCTTGACATAGCTAGATAGCTAGCTAACAAAACGACTAATGTTAGCTCGACATAGCTAGATAGCTAGCTAACAAAACGACTAATGTTAGCTTGACATAGCTAGATAGCTAGCTAACAAAACGACTAATGTTAGCTTGACATAGCTAGATAGCTAGCTAACAAAACGACTAATGTTAGTTTGACATAGCTAGCTAGCTAGCTAACAAAACGACTAATGTTAGCTTGACATAGCTAGATAGCTAGCTAACAAAACAACTAATGTTAGCTTGACATAGCTAGATAGCTAGCTAACAAAACTACTAATGTTAGCTTGACATAGCTAGATAGCTAGCTTTCAAAACGACTAATGTTAGTGTAACAGTACAAATTTAGACCGTCCCCTCGCCCATACCCGGGCGCGAACTAGGGACCTTCTGCACACATCAACAGTCACCCTCGAAGCATCGTTACCCATCGCTCCACAAAAGCCGCGGCCCTTGCAGAGCAAGGGGAACTACTACTTCAAGGTCTCAGAGCAAGTGACGTCACTGATTGAAACGCTATTTAGCGCCCACGCTAACTAAGCTAGCCGTTTCATATCCGTTACACTCACCCCCCTTTTGACCTTCCTCCTTTTTCCGCAGCAACCAGTAATCCGGGTCAACAGCATCAATGTAACAGTACAAATTTAGACCGTCCCCTCGCCCATACCCGGGCGCGAACCAGGGACCTTCTGCACACATCAACAGTCACCCTCGAAGCATCGTTACCCATCGCTCCACAAAAGCCACGGCCCTTGCAGAGCAAGGGGAACTACTACTTCAAGGTCTCAGAGCAAGTGACGTCACTGATTGAAACGCTATTTAGCGCCCACGCTAACTAAGCTAGCCGTTTCATATCCGTTACATTAGCTTGACATAGCTAGATAGCTAGCTAACATTAGATAGCCAGGTTGATGCAATCATGCAGCCAGCAGTTAACGTTAATCATTTTGACTCACTGAATAAATATGTTTGGCTAAAGAATAAAGGATAAAAGATAAAGAAGATGAAACTCTCTGGCCAAGGGGAGATTGATGTTCCTGAACAGATTAGTCAGCCAGTGTGTTCGTCCAGTAATGTTTATACCAGATGGACCAGATGGAGACCAGGACAACAACATTACTAGTTTAATGACGTAAAAATACAAATAAACACTGTTCCAGTCTACTGTCTATAGTGTTAAACCCTGCCTTGTTCCAGTCTACTGTCTATAGTGTTAAACCCTGCCTTGTTCCAGTCTACTGTCTATAGTGTTAAACCCTGCCTTGTTCCAGTCTACTGTCTATAGTGTTAAACCCTGCCTTGTTCCAGTCTACTGTCTATAGTGTTAAACCCTGCCTTGTTCCAGTCTACTGTCTATAGTGTTAAACCCTGCCTTGTTCCAGTCTACTGTCTATAGTGTTAAACCCTGCCTTGTTCCAGTCTACTGTCTATAGTGTTAAACCCTGCCTTGTTCCAGTCTACTGTCTATAGTGTTAAACCCTGCCTTGTTCCAGTCTACTGTCTATAGTGTTAAACCCTGCCTTGTTCCAGTCTACTGTCTATAGTGTTAAACCCTGCCTTGTTCCAGTCTACTGTCTATAGTGTTAAACCCTGCCTTGTTCCAGTCTACTGTCTATAGTGTTAAACCCTGCCTTGTTCCAGTCTACTGTCTATAGTGTTAAACGTAATCCAGTCTTGTTCCAGTCTACTGTCTATAGTGTTTAATGTAACCCTGTCTATAGTGTTTAATGTAACCATGTCTATAGTGTTTAATGTAACCCTGTCTATAGTGTTAAATGTAATCCTGTCTATAGTGTTTAATGTAACCCTGTCTATAGTGTTAAATGTAACCCTGTCTATAGTGTTACATGTAATCCTGTCTATAGTGTTACATGTAATCCTGTCTATAGTGTTTAATGTAACCCTGTCTATAGTGTTTAATGTAACCCTGTCTATAGTGTTTAATGTAACCCTGTCTATAGTGTTAAATGTAATCCTGTCTATAGTGTTTAATGTAACCCTGTCTATAGTGTTAAATGTAACCCTGTCTATAGTGTTAAATGTAACCCTGTCTATAGTGTTTAATGTAACCCTGTCTATAGTGTTAAATGTAACCCTATCTATATTGTTTAATGTAACCCTGTCTATAGTGTTAAATCACATGAACAAATAATGTTTTATGACATTGAAACCTTGTCTGTGTTTTAGATATTTCAGAGAGTCTTCAATGCTTTAAACATTGTGTGTGTATATAGAGTGAAATTAATATTAGAATAGTTAGATATTTTTTGTGGTGGTTTGAAAGTTGTCCATTGTATTTAACACTCAGCCCTGCTACAGTAGTTCACTGAAACTACAAGAGAATATTGTCCATTGAATTTAACACCCAGCCCTGCTACAGTAGTTCACTGAAACTACAAGAGAATATTGTCCATTGAATTTAACACCCAGCCCTGCTACAGTAGTTCACTGAAACTACAAGAGAATATTGTCCATTGTATTTAACACTCAGCCTTGCTACAGTAGTTCACTGAAACTACAAGAGAATATTGTCCATTGTATTTAACACTCAGCCCTGCTACAGTAGTTCACTGAAACTACAAGAAAAGGTCGTCCATTGAATTTGTTGTCTTTCGGGGCTCTTTTGACATCAGATTCAGAATGATTTGTTTTGTGGGGGTTTGAAAAAAGGGGATTTGAAGACATCTTAGGACAGGAGTGTTTCCAATTCACCCGACAAGGAAACCTCCAGGCCCCATAGTCATAACACAGATGTAAAAGGGAAGATATCTATAATAATACTCTTTTGTCATAGCCTACGAATAGGACCCAGAGTTGGACCTGACCAGCTCATGAGATTCAGGGAAAAATCCAGGCCCCAGAGAGGACACGTACACTTTTGAACCTGTGGTGTCAACTCTGCACGCACGCACACACACACACACACAAATATGCAAATACACAACCTTTAGCTGAGGCGATGAAAAAAAGAGTTGACCCCTGTATGGAAAACCCTCTCTCCCACTTCCCATATCCTCACAAGGCCCACTAGTACAGCCAGAATGACGCAACGGAATGGGCGTGCCTCTGTCTGTCTTTATGTCACATGGTCCTATAGTAAGGAGCGGGCAGGCGAGGCTGTGTGTGGTCAGAACACCACTGTGAGTGGTCAGAGAGAACCACTGTGTGGTCAGAGAACCACTATGTGGAACCACTATGTGGTCAGAGAGAACCACTGTGTGGTCAGATAGAGCCACTGTGTGTGGTCAGAGAGAACAGCTGTGTGGTCAGAGAGAACCACTGTGTGTGGTCAGAGAGAACCACTAGGCATCTAGTGTGTTAATGTGGGTTAACTGCCTGTTCAGGGGTAGAACGACAAATTTGTTCCTTGTCAGCTCGGGGATTTGAACTTGCAACCTTTCGGTTACTAGTCCAACACTCTAACCACTAGGCTACCCTGCCGCCCCCTATGATGGGACTATACTAACCACTAGGCTACCCTGCCGCCCCCTATGATGGGACTATGCTAACCACTAGGCTACCCTGCCGCCCCCTATGATGGGACTATGCTACCCTGCCCCCCCTATGATGGGACTATACTAACCACTAGGCTACCCTGCCGCCCCCTATGATGGGACTATACTAACCACTAGGCTACCCTGCCGCCCCCTATGATGGGACTATGCTAACCACTAGGCTACCCTGCCCCCCCTATGATGGGACTATACTAACCACTAGGCTACCCTGCCACCACCTGCCGCCCCCTATGATGGGACTATACTAACCACTAGGCTACCCTGCCGCCCCCTATGATGGGACTATACTAACCACTAGGCTACCCTGCCACCCCCTATGATGGGACTATGCTACCCTGCCGCCCCCTATGATGGGACAATGCTAACCACTAGGCTACCCTGCCCCCCCTATGATGGGACTATGCTAACCACTAGGCTACCCTGCCGCCCCCTATGATGGGACTATGCTACCCTGCCCCCCATATGATGGGACTATGCTAACCACTAGGCTTCCCTGCCGCCCCCTATGATGGGACTATGCTACCCTGCCCCCCATATGATGGGACTATGCTAACCACTAGGCTTCCCTGCCGCCCCCTATGATGGGACTATGCTACCCTGCCCCCCCTATGATGGGACTATGCTACCCTGCCGCCCCCTATGATGGGACTATGCTACCCTGCCACCCCCTATGATGGGACTATGCTACCCTGCCCCCCCTATGATGGGACTATGCTACCCTGCCCCCCCCTATGATGGGACTATGCTACCCTGCCCCCCCTATGATGGGACTATGCTACCCTGCCCCCCCTATGATGGGACTATGCTAACCACTAGGCTTCCCTGCCACCCCCTATGATGGGACTGTGGGATTAAAGCAGACTTGTGAGTTGTTGATCAGTGACAGAAGGAGCAGAGCAGCTAAGCTGATAAGATGACAAAAATAATGTTCCTGAATTACATTTTCTATCTCCTGCTAGAGGAAATGTATTGGAAATAAATCATTGCAGGCTTGATTTGAGCCATTGCTAGACTGTGCAACATGCACATATCTAAACTATCTATCCACAGTGAGAGAGAGAGAGAGAGAGAGAGAGAGAGAGAGAGAGAGAGAGATGGAGGGGACATAGAGAGAGAGAGAGAGAGAGAAAGAAAGAGAGATGGAGGGGACATGGAGAGAGAGAGAGAGATAGAGGGGACATGGAGAGAGAGAGAGAGACAGAGAGAGAGATGGAGGGGACATAAAGAGAGAGAGAGAGAGAGAGAGAGAGAGACATAGAGAGAGAGAGGGAGAGAGAGACAGAGAGAGAGAGATGGAGGGGACATAGAGAGAGGGAGAGAGAGAGAGAGAGAGAGGACAGAGAGAGAGAGAGATGGAGGGGACAGAGAGAGAGAGAGAGACATAGAGAGAGAGAGAGAGAGAGAGACAGAGAGAGAGAGAGACAGAGAGAGAGAGAGATGGAGGGGACATAGAGAGAGAGAGAGAGAGACAGACAGAGAGAGAGAGAGATGGAGGGGACAGAGAGAGAGAGAGAGAGAGCGAGAGTGAGAGAGAGAGAGAGACAGAGAGAGAGAGAGAGAGATGGGGGGACATAGAGACAGAGAGACAGAGAGAGAGAGAAAGAGAGAAAGAAGCAGCAAGATTTGTGACCTGTTGCCACGAGAAAAGGGCAACCAGTGAAGAACAAACACCATTGTAAATAAAACCCATATTTATGCTTCTTTATTTTCCCTTGTGTACTTTAACCATTTGTACATTGTTACAACACTGTATATATATATAATATGACATTTGTAATGTCTTTATTGTTTTGAAACTTCTGTATGTGTAATGTTTACTGTTAATTTTTATTGTTTATTTCACTTTTGTATATTATCTACCTCACTTGCTTTGGCAATGTTAACACGTTTCCCATGCCAATAAAGCCCTTGAATTGAATTGAATTGAATTGAATTGAAATTGAGAGCGAGAGAGAGAGAGAGAGGGAGAGAGAGAGAGAGAGAGAGAGAGAGAGAGAGACAGGACAACAACACAATTAGACCCAAGCAAATCATGAGAAAACAAAAATATAATTACTTGACACATTGGAAATAATTAACAAAAAAACAGAGCAAACTGGAATGCTATTTGGCCCTAAACAGAGAGTACACAGTGGCAGAATACCTGACCACTGTGACTGACCCAAACTTAAGGAAAGCTTTGACTATGTACAGACTCAGTGAGCATAGCCTTGCTATTGAGAAAGACCAACGTAGGCAGACATGGCTCTCAAGAGAAGACAGGCTATGTGCTCACTGCCCACAAAATGAGGTGGAAACTGAGCTGCACTTCCTAACCTCCTGCCCAATGTATGACCATATTAGAGAGACATATTTCCCTCAGATTACACAGATCCACAAAGAATTCGAAAATAAACCCAATTTTGATAAACTCCCATATCTACTGGGTGAAATTCCACAGTGTGCCATCACAGCAGCAAGATTTGTGACCTGTTGCCACCAGAAAAGGGCAACCAGTGAAGAACAAACACCATTGTAAATACAACCCATATTTATGCTTATTTATTTTCCCTTGTATACCTTAACCATTTGTACATTGTTACAACACTGTTTATATATATAAATAATATGACATTTGTAATGTCTTTATTGTTTTGAAACTTCTGTATGTGTAATGTTTACTGTTAATTTGTATTGTTTATTTCACTTTATATATTCACTTTATATATTATCTACCTCACTTGCTTTGGCAATGTTAACACATGTTTCCCATGCCAATAAAGCCCTTGAATTGAATTGAATTGAATTGAATTGAGAGAGAGACAAAGACAGAGAGAGAGACAGAGAGAGAGAAGAGAGAGACAGAGACAGAGGGAGAGAGAGACAGAGACAGACAGAGATAGAGATAGACAGAGAGAAAGACAGACAGAGATAGAGATTAGACAGAGAGAAAGACAGACAGAGAAAGAGAGAGACAGAGAGAGACAGAGAGAGACAGAGAGAAAGACAGACAGAGAGAGAGAGAGAGAGACAGAGAGAGACAGAGAGAGACAGAGAGAAAGACAGACAGAGATAGAGATAGACAGAGAGAAAGACAGACAGAGATAGAGATAGACAGAGAGAAAGACAGACAGAGAGAGAGAGAGAGACAGAGAGAGACAGAGAAAGACAGAGAGAAAGACAGACAGAGAGAGACAGAGAGAGACAGAGAGAAAGACAGACAGAGGGAGAGAGAGAGACAGAGAGAAAGACAGACAGAGATAGAGAGAGACAGAGAGAGACAGAGAGAGAAAGACAGACAGAGGGAGAGAGAGACAGAGACAGACAGAGATAGAGATAGACAGAGAGAAAGACAGACAGAGATAGAGATTAGACAGAGAGAAAGACAGACAGAGAAAGAGAGAGACAGAGAGAGACAGAGAGAGACAGAGAGAAAGACAGACAGAGAGAGAGAGAGAGACAGAGAGAGACAGAGAGAGACAGAGAGAAAGACAGACAGAGATAGAGATAGACAGAGAGAAAGACAGACAGAGATAGAGATAGACAGAGAGAAAGACAGACAGAGAGAGAGAGAGAGACAGAGAGAGACAGAGAGAGACAGAGAGAAAGACAGACAGAGAGAGACAGAGAGAGACAGAGAGAAAGACAGACAGAGGGAGAGAGAGAGACAGAGAGAAAGACAGACAGAGATAGAGAGAGACAGAGAGAGACAGAGAGAGAAAGACAGACAGAGGGAGAGAGAGACAGAGACAGACAGAGATAGAGATAGACAGAGAGAAAGACAGACAGAGATAGAGATTAGACAGAGAGAAAGACAGACAGAGAAAGAGAGAGACAGAGAGAGACAGAGAGAGACAGAGAGAAAGACAGACAGAGAGAGAGAGAGAGACAGAGAGAGACAGAGAGAGACAGAGAGAAAGACAGACAGAGAGAGACAGAGAGAGACAGAGAGAAAGACAGACAGAGGGAGAGAGAGAGACAGAGAGAAAGACAGACAGAGATAGAGAGAGACAGAGAGAGACAGAGAGAGAAAGACAGACAGAGGGAGAGAGAGACAGAGACAGACAGAGATAGAGATAGACAGAGAGAAAGACAGACAGAGATAGAGATTAGACAGAGAGAAAGACAGACAGAGAAAGAGAGAGACAGAGAGAGACAGAGAGAGACAGAGAGAAAGACAGACAGAGAGAGAGAGAGAGACAGAGAGAGACAGAGAGAGACAGAGAGAAAGACAGACAGAGAGAGACAGAGAGAGACAGAGAGAAAGACAGACAGAGATAGAGAGAGAGACAGAGAGAGACAGAGAGAGAAAGACAGACAGAGGGAGAGAGAGACAGAGAGAGACAGAGAGAGACAGAGAGAAAGACAGACAGAGAGAGAAAGACAGACAGAGAGAGACAGAGAGAGACAGAGAGAAAGACAGACAGAGAGAGAGAGAGAGACAGAGAGAAAGACAGACAGAGATAGAGAGAGACAGAGAGAGACAGAGAGAAAGACAGACAGAGAGAGAAAGACAGACAGAGAGAGACAGAGAGAGACAGAGAGAAAGACAGACAGACAGAGAGAGAAAGACAGAGAGAAAGACAGACAGAGATAGAGAGAGACAGAGAGAGACAGAGAGAAAGACAGACAGAGAGAGAAAGACAGACAGAGGGAGAGAGAGAGAGACAGAGAGAAAGACAGACAGAGAGAGAGAGAGAGACAGAGAGAAAGACAGACAGAGAGAGACAGAGAGAGACAGAGAGAAAGACAGACAGAGAGAGAAAGACAGACAGAGGGAGAAAGACAGACAGAGGGAGAGAGAGAGACAGAGAGAAAGACAGACAGAGGGAGAAAGACAGACAGAGAGAGAGAGAGAGACGTGTCTTTAGTATTGGTTTTCTCTCTGCTACAACTTCTATAGTATAAGTCTGTAGTCCCTAGTACATGGAGAGAGTCTGTAGTCCATAGTACATGGAGAGAGTCTGTAGTCCCTAGTACATGGAGAGAGTCTGTAGTCCATAGTACATGGAGAGAGTCTGTAGTCCCTAGTACATGGAGAGAGTCTGTAGTCCCTAGTACATGGAGAGAGTCTGTAGTCCATAGTACATGGAGAGAGTCTGTAGTCCCTAGTACATGGAGAGAGTCTGTAGTCCATAGTACATGGAGAGAGTCTGTAGTCCCTAGTACATGGAGAGAGTCTGTAGTCCCTAGTACATGGAGAGAGTCTGTAGTCCCTAGTACATGGAGAGAGTCTGTAGTCCATAGTACATGGAGAGAGTCTGTAGTCCCTAGTACATGGAGAGAGTCTGTAGTCCCTAGTACATGGAGAGAGTCTGTAGTCCCTAGTACATGGAGAGAGTCTGTAGTCCCTACATGGTGCATATAGGCCCTTCAATCAGACAGCCAACAGAGTGAATGTGAAAATGTGAATAGGATCTAACATACTACAATATAATATCTTCAGATGTAGGCTGGCACACAGACCACACACACACACACACACACACACACACACACACACACACACAGACACACACACACACACACACACACACACACACACACACACACAGACCACACACACACACACACACACACACACACACAGACACAGACACACACACACACACACACACACACACACACACACACACAGACCACACACACACAGACCACACACACACACACACACACACACACACACACACACAGACACACACACACACACACACACACACACACACACACACACACACACACACACAGACACACACAGACACACACACACACACACACACACACACACACACACACACACACACACACACACACAGACACACACACACACACACACACACACAGACACACACACACACACACACACACACACACACAGACACACAGACACACACACACACACACACACACACACACACACACAGACACACACACACACACACACACACACACACACACACACACACACAGACACACACACACACACACACACACACACACACACACACACACACACACACACACACACAGACACACACACATACACACACAGACACACACACACAGACACACACACACACACACACACAGACACACACACACACAGACACACACACACACACAGACACACACACACACACACACACACACACACACACACACACACACACACACACACACACACACACACACACACACACACACACACAGACACACACACACACACACACAGACACACACACACACACACACACACACACAGACCACACACACACACACACACACACACACACACACACACACACAGACACACACACACACACACACACACACACAGACCACACACACACACACACACACACACACACACACACACACACACACACACACACACAGACACACACACACACACACACACACACACAGACACACACACACACACACACACACACACACACGGTAGGCACAAACACACACACACACATACACACACACCCTCCTGTGAGGTTGATAGTGTCATCACCCCTGACCTCCCAGCAGCCTCTGGAGGGTCATTACCCAAACTACACCTCTTCCTGCTGGACTATCAGTGACAGTAACGTGACCTGGGTCTAGTGGTGCCACACACACACACACTACACACTACACACACACACACACACACACACACACACACACACACACACACACACACACACACACACATGCTAACACGTAAACACTTTGGCCCGAGTAAAACACACAGAATGTCACCCTGTCGCCACGATAACTCCCTGTGGTCGCCATGACGCCTGTGCCTGTCAATCAGAAAGGACACATTCCAAGGTGTAACTACAACAGCCAAAGGCTCATTCATCTTAGAAAGATGCTCTTTTAAACCTAGCCTGGTCTCCGATCGCTTTGTGCTGTTATGCCAACTCCCACATAGGAACCAGGCTATCCTTCTCCATGTGTCTATGGATCGGCGCCTGGGATCTGAATAAAGCTATAAGCTATACACTGGCCAGTTTATTAGGTACACCCCGTTCACCAAAATGGTTGGCTCCTACAGACAGTGAGTCACGTGGATCCAATGGATCATGGTTCCTGTTGCGTCGTGCTGATGACAGAGTCAGGATTTGGTGTAAACAGCGTGAGTCCATGGCCCCATCCTGCCTGGTGTTAATGGTACAGGCTGGTGGCGTTGGTATAATGGTCTGGCCCCATCCTGCCTGGTGGCGGTGGTATAATGGTCTGGCCCCATCCTGCCTGGTGTTAATGGTACAGACTGGTGGCGTTGGTATAATGGTCTGGCCCCATCCTGACTGGTGGCGTTGGTATAATGGTCTGGCCCCATCTTGCCTGGTGTTAATGGTACAGACTGGTGGCGTTGGTATAATGGTCTGGCCCCATCCTGCCTGGTGTTAATGGTACAGACTGGTGGCGTTGGTATAATGGTCTGGCCCCATCCTGCCTGGTGTTAATGGTACAGACTGGTGGCGTTGGTATAATGGTCTGGCCCCATCCTGCCTGGTGGCGTTGGTATAATGGTCTGGCCCCATCCTGCCTGGTGTTAATGGTACAGACTGGTGGCGGTGGTATAATGGTCTGGCCCCATCCTGTCTGGTGTTAATGGTACAGACTGGTGGCGTTGGTATAATGGTCTGGGGAATGATTTCCTGGCACACGTTAGGTCCCTTGATACCAATTGAGCAACATTACCAAGCGCCCAAAGAATTCAGGCTGTTGTGGAGGCAAAGGGAGGTCCGACCCGGTTCTAGATAAGTGTACCTAGTAAACGGCCAGCGATATTAACATAGCACAGCATATCAACCTTTTCCAAGTCTCTTCACAGGCTCTGGTCCCAATACCGTAAGGTCAAGGTTCATTCTTCCTGTCTCCATATACAGTACAATAATCAATGTATTGATAATCAATTGATCTCAATTTGAATCGATGAGTGAAAATGGCAGAAGACATCTTAGCACACATTCTGGTGTAGATGTTAACTACTGTAGCTGCATGTAGCCTGATAACCTTACAATACAGCATCAGACCATGTGACCATGGTAGGAACGTCCTGGAAAGTTGAAACATTCACAACAGAACACATTATATCACTGCCTGTCTTATCAACCACAGACAGTCTGTCTGTCTGTCTGTCTGTCTGTCTGCCAGTCTGTCTGTCTGTCTGTCTGTCTGTCTGTGCGTGTGTGTGTGTGTGTGTTTGTGTGTGTTTACTTCAGGGCGGTTGAGGTTTGACACACACACACCAGATAAAGAGGTCATCTTACCTTCTGATTGGCTGGTCATCCTGTTTTCACCCTGACAGGAGACAGAGACAGAGAGACGATGAGTGTCACACACGCACACACACACACACACACACACACACACACACACACACACACACACACACACAGTGTGTGATCCAGTGTAATAAATATTTATATTAAACAGTATATTCTTCCAGTCTGATGGTTCAGTGTCTATCAGGTTTATTGAGTACATCCCAAATGGCACCCTATTCCCTATGAAGTGCCCTCCTTTTGACCAGGGCCCATAAGGCTCTACATAGGGTACAGGCTGCCATTTGAGACAGACTCATAGTCAACCAAACCAACCTCTATTACATGGCTTCAGTGGGATTATGCTGCACAGGGGAGAAGTACTGGATGTTGTTCTTGGAGGGGCTGTGTGTGTGTGTGTGTGTGTGTGTGTGTGTGTGTGTGTGTGTGTGTGTGTGTGTGTGTGTGTGTGTGTGTGTGTATATGTGTGTGTATGTGTGTGTGTGTATATGTGTGTGTGTGTGTGTGTGTGTGTGTGTGTGTGTGTGTGTGTGTGTGTGTGTGTGTGTGTGTGTGATGGGTTTGACAGAGAATCATAACATGTCTTACGGTTCTCCGTCTGTAGTGGAGGTGTGAGGGGGAGTGTAGGGAGGAGCGGATCAGGGGTCTGCTGCGGGCCAGGGGACGAGAACGTCGTCTGGAGCTGGACACGCTGCTCTCTGGGGGTCTGTTTGAAGGCCTGGAGGTATTGTGGTCGTGGACCAGGCCTCTGCTTATCATCCTTCCCAGTGCAGGAGCACTCTGAGGGGGCAGAGAGAGGCGTGAGAAGGGGGTACGTCCATGGAACAGAAGTATACTCATAACAAACAAATTCAGACACCTCATTTCTGTGCTGTCCTTCTATTGCTTTTGTCAGTCTATCCCTGTCCTTCCTTCTCCTTCCCTCTCCCCCCCTCCTCTCCTTCATTCTCCTTCCCTCTCCCTCGCTCCTCTCCTTCCTTCTCCTTCCCTCTCCCTCGCTCTTATCCTTCCTTCTCCTTCCCTCTCCCTCGCTCTTATCCTTCCTTCTCCTTCCCTCTCCCCTGCTCCTCTCATTCCTTCTCCTTCCCTCTCCCTCGCTCCTCTCCTTCCTTCCCTCTCCCTCGCTCCTCTCCTTCTGCTTCCCTCTCCCTCGCTCTTATCCTTCCTTCTCCTTCCATCTCCCCCACTCCTCTCCTTCCTTCTCCTTCTCTCTCCCTCGCTCCTCTCCTTCCTCCTCCTTCCCTCTCCCTCGCTCCTCTCCTTCCTTCTTCCTTCCCTCTCCCTCCCTCGCTCCTCTCCTTCCTTCTCCTTCCCTCTCCCTCCCTCGCTCCTCTCCCTCGCTCCTCTCCTTCCTTCCTCATTCCCTCTCCCTCGCTCCTCTCCTTCCTTCCTCCTTGCCTCTCCCTCGCTCTTATCCTTCCTTCTGCTTCCCTCTCCCTCGCTCTTATCCTTCCTTCTCCTTCCCTCTCCCTCGCACCTCTCCATCCTTCTCCTTCCCTCTCCCTCGCTCTTATCCTTCCTTCTCCTTCCGTCTCCCTCGCTCTTATCCTTCCTTCTCCTTCCCTCTCCCTCGCTCTTATCCTTCCTTCTCCTTCCCTCTCCCTCGCGCCTCTCCATCCTTCTCCTTCCCTCTCCCTCGCTCCTCTCCTTCCTTCTCCTTCCCTCTCCCTCGCTCCTCTCCTTCCTTCTCCTTCCCTCTCCCTCCCTCGCTCCTCTCCTTCCTTCTCCTTCCCTCTCCCTCCCTCGCTCCTCTCCTTCCTTCTCCTTCCCTCTCCCTCCCTCGCTCCTCTCCTTCCTTCTCCTTCCCTCTCCCTCCCTCGCTCCTCTCCCTCGCTCCTCTCCTTCCTTCCTCATTCCCTCTCCCTCGCTCTTATCCTTCCTTCTGCTTCCCTCTCCCTCGTTCTTATCCTTCCTTCTCCTTCCCTCTCCCTCGCGCCTCTCCTTCCTTCTCCTTCCCTCTCCCTCGCTCTTATCCTTCCTTCTCCTTCACTCTCCCTCGCTCCTCTCCTTCCTTCTCCTTCCCTCTCCCTCCCTCGCTCCTCTCCCTCCCTCCTCTCCTTCCTTCCTGCTTCCCTCTCCCTCGCTCCTCTCCTTCCTTCCTCCTTCCCTCTCCCTCACTCTTATCCTTCCTTCTCCTTCCCTCTCCCTCGCTCCTCTCCTTCCTTCTCCTTCCCTCTCCCCCCCCCTCCTCTCCTTCATTCTCCTTCCCTCTCCCTCGCTCCTCTCCTTCCTTCTCCTTCCCTCTCCCTCGCTCTTATCCTTCCTTCTCCTTCCCTCTCCCTCGCTCTTATCCTTCCTTCTCCTTCCCTCTCCCCCGCTCCTCTCATTCCTTCTCCTTCCCTCTCCCTCGCTCCTCTCCTTCCTTCCCTCTCCCTCGCTCCTCTCCTTCTGCTTCCCTCTCCCTCGCTCTTATCCTTCCTTCTCCTTCCATCTCCCCCGCTCCTCTCCTTCCTTCTCCTTCTCTCTCCCTCGCTCCTCTCCTTCCTCCTCCTTCCCTCTCCCTCGCTCCTCTCCTTCCTTCTTCCTTCCCTCTCCCTCCCTCGCTCCTCTCCTTCCTTCTCCTTCCCTCTCCCTCCCTCGCTCCTCTCCCTCGCTCCTCTCCTTCCTTCCTCATTCCCTCTCCCTCGCTCCTCTCCTTCCTTCCTCCTTGCCTCTCCCTCGCTCTTATCCTTCCTTCTGCTTCCCTCTCCCTCGCTCTTATCCTTCCTTCTCCTTCCCTCTCCCTCGCACCTCTCCATCCTTCTCCTTCCCTCTCCCTCGCTCTTATCCTTCCTTCTCCTTCCCTCTCCCTCGCTCTTATCCTTCCTTCTCCTTCCCTCTCCCTCGCTCTTATCCTTCCTTCTCCTTCCCTCTCCCTCGCGCCTCTCCATCCTTCTCCTTCCCTCTCCCTCGCTCCTCTCCTTCCTTCTCCTTCCCTCTCCCTCGCTCCTCTCCTTCCTTCTCCTTCCCTCTCCCTCCCTCGCTCCTCTCCTTCCTTCTCCTTCCCTCTCCCTCCCTCGCTCCTCTCCCTCGCTCCTCTCCTTCCTTCCTCCTTCCCTCTCCCTCGCTCCTCTTCTTCCTTCCTCCTTCCCTCTCCCTCGCTCTTATCCTTCCTTCTCCTTCCCTCTCCCTCGTTCTTATCCTTCCTTCTCCTTCCCTCTCCCCCGCTACTCTCCTTCCTTCTCCTTCCCTCTACCTCGCTCCTCTCCTTCCTTCTCCTTCCCTCTCCCTCCCTCGCTCCTCTCCTTCCTTCTCCTTCCCTCTCCCTCCCTCACTCCTCTCCCTCGCTCCTCTCCTTCCTTCCTCATTCCCTCTCCCTCGCTCTTATCCTTCCTTCTGCTTCCCTCTCCCTCGTTCTTATCCTTCCTTCTCCTTCCCTCTCCCTCGCGCCTCTCCTTCCTTCTCCTTCCCTCTCCCTCGCTCTTATCCTTCCTTCTCCTTCCCTCTCCCTCGCTCCTCTCCTTCCTTCTCCTTCCCTCTCCCTCCCTCGCTCCTCTCCCTCCCTCCTCTCCTTCCTTCCTGCTTCCCTCTCCCTCGCTCCTCTCCTTCCTTCCTCCTTCCCTCTCCCTCACTCTTATCCTTCCTTCTCCTTCCCTCTCCCTCGCTCCTCTCCTTCCTTCTCCTTCCCTCTCCCTCCCTTGCTCCTCTCCCTCCCTCCTCTCCTTCCCTCCTGCTTCCCTCTCCCTCGCTCCTCTCCTTCCTTCCTCCTTCCCTCTCCCTCACTCTTATCCTTCCTTCTCCTTCCCTCTCCCTCGTTCTTATCCTTCCTTCTCCTTCCCTCTCCCCCGCTACTCTCCTTCCTTCTCCTTCCCTCTCCCTCGCTCCTCTCCTTCCTTCTCCTTCCCTCTCCCTCCCTCGCTCCTCTCCTTCCTTCTCCTTCCCTCTCCCTCCCTCGCTCCTCTCCCTCGCTCCTCTCCTTCCTTCCTCATTCCCTCTCCCTCGCTCTTATCCTTCCTTCTGCTTCCCTCTCCCTCGTTCTTATCCTTCCTTCTCCTTCCCTCTCCCTCGCGCCTCTCCTTCCTTCTCCTTCCCTCTCCCTCGCTCTTATCCTTCCTTCTCCTTCCCTCTCCCTCGCTCCTCTCCTTCCTTCTCCTTCCCTCTCCGTCCCTCGCTCCTCTCCCTCCCTCCTCTCCTTCCTTCCTGCTTCCCTCTCCCTCGCTCCTCTCCTTCCTTCCTCCTTCCCTCTCCCTCACTCTTATCCTTCCTTCTCCTTCCCTCTCCCCCGCTCCTCTCTTTCCTTCTCCTTCCCTCTCCCTCGCTCTTATCCTTCCTTCTCCTTCCCTCTCCCTTGCTCCTCTCCTTCCTTCTACTTCCCTCTCCCTCCCTCGCTCCTCTCCCTCCCTCCTCTCCTTCCTTCCTGCTTCCCTCTCCCTCGCTCCTCTCCTTCCTTCCTCCTTCCCTCTCCCTCACTCTTATCCTTCCTTCTCCTTCCCTCTCCCCCTCTCCTCTCTTTCCTTCTCCTTCCCTCTCCCTCGCTCTTATCCTTCCTTCTCCTTCCCTCTCCCTCGCTCCTCTCCTTCCTTCTCCTTCCCTCTCCCTCCCTCGCTCCTCTCCCTCCCTCCTCTCCTTCCTTCCTGCTTCACTCTCCCTCGCTCCTCTCCTTCCTTCCTCCTTCCCTCTCCCTCACTCTTATCCTTCCTTCTCCTTCCCTCTCCCTCGCGCCTCTCCTTCCTTCTCCTTCCCTCTCCCTCGCTCTTATCCTTCCTTCTCCTTCCCTCTCCCTCGCTCCTCTCCTTCCTTCTCCTTCCCTCTCCCTCCCTCGCTCCTCTCCCTCGCTCCTCTCCTTCCTTCCTCATTCCCTCTCCCTCGCTCTTATCCTTCCTTCTGCTTCCCTCTCCCTCGTTCTTATCCTTCCTTCTCCTTCCCTCTCCCTCGCGCCTCTCCTTCCTTCTCCTTCCCTCTCCCTCGCTCTTATCCTTCCTTCTCCTTCCCTCTCCCTCGCTCCTCTCCTTCCTTCTCCTTCCCTCTCCCTCCCTCGCTCCTCTCCCTCCCTCCTCTCCTTCCTTCCTGCTTCCCTCTCCCTCGCTCCTCTCCTTCCTTCCTCCTTCCCTCTCCCCCGCACCTCTTCTTCCTTCCTGCTTCCCTCTCCCTCGCTCCTCTCCTTCCTTCCTCCTTCCCTCTCCCTCACTCTTATCCTTCCTTCTCCTTCCCTCTCCCCCTCTCCTCTCTTTCCTTCTCCTTCCCTCTCCCTCGCTCTTATCCTTCCTTCTCCTTCCCTCTCCCTCGCTCCTCTCCTTCCTTCTCCTTCCCTCTCCCTCCCTCGCTCCTCTCCCTCCCTCCTCTCCTTCCTTCCTGCTTCCCTCTCCCTCGCTCCTCTCCTTCCTTCCTCCTTCCCTCTCTTTCACTCTTATCCTTCCTTCTCCTTCCCTCTCCCTCGCGCCTCTCCTTCCTTCTCCTTCCCTCTCCCTCGCTCTTATCCTTCCTTCTCCTTCCCTCTCCCTCGCTCCTCTCCTTCCTTCTCCTTCCCTCTCCCTCCCTCCCTCGCTCCTCTCCCTCCTTCTCCTTCCCTCTCCCTCCCTCGCTCCTCTCCCTCGCTCCTCTCCTTCCTTCTCCTTCCCTCTCCGTCCCTCGCTCCTCTCCCTCCCTCCTCTCCTTCCTTCCTGCTTCCCTCTCCCTCGCTCCTCTCCTTCCTTCCTCCTTCCCTCTCTTTCACTCTTATCCTTCCTTCTCCTTCCCTCTCCCCCGCTCCTCTCTTTCCTTCTCCTTCCCTCTCCCTCGCTCTTATCCTTCCTTCTCCTTCCCTCTCCCTCGCTCCTCTCCTTCCTTCTCCTTCCCTCTCCCTCCCTCGCTCCTCTCCCTCCCTCCTCTCCTTCCTTCCTGCTTCCCTCTCCCTCGCTCCTCTCCTTCCTTCCTCCTTCCCTCTCCCTCACTCTTATCCTTCCTTCTCCTTCCCTCTCCCCCTCTCCTCTCTTTCCTTCTCCTTCCCTCTCCCTCGCTCTTATCCTTCCTTCTCCTTCCCTCTCCCTCGCTCCTCTCCTTCCTTCTCCTTCCCTCTCCCTCCCTCGCTCCTCTCCCTCCCTCCTCTCCTTCCTTCCTGCTTCACTCTCCCTCGCTCTTATCCTTCCTTCCTCCTTCCCTCTCCCTCACTCTTATCCTTCCTTCTCCTTCCCTCTCCCTCGCGCCTCTCCTTCCTTCTCCTTCCCTCTCCCTCGCTCTTATCCTTCCTTCTCCTTCCCTCTCCCTCGCTCCTCTCCTTCCTTCTCCTTCCCTCTCCCTCCCTCGCTCCTCTCCCTCCCTCCTCTCCTTCCTTCCTGCTTCCCTCTCCCTCGCTCCTCTCCTTCCTTCCTCCTTCCCTCTCCCCCGCTCCTCTTCTTCCTTCCTGCTTCCCTCTCCCTCGCTCCTCTCCTTCCTTCCTCCTTCCCTCTCCTCTCGCTCCTCTCCTTCCTTCCTCCTTCCCTCTCCCTCACTCTTATCCTTCCTTCTCCTTCCCTCTCCCCCTCTCCTCTCTTTCCTTCTCCTTCCCTCTCCCTCGCTCTTATCCTTCCTTCTCCTTCCCTCTCCCTCGCTCCTCTCCTTCCTTCTCCTTCCCTCTCCCTCCCTCGCTCCTCTCCCTCCCTCCTCTCCTTCCTTCCTGCTTCACTCTCCCTCGCTCCTCTCCTTCCTTCCTCCTTCCCTCTCCCTCACTCTTATCCTTCCTTCTCCTTCCCTCTCCCTCGCGCCTCTCCTTCCTTCTCCTTCCCTCTCCCTCGCTCTTATCCTTCCTTCTGCTTCCCTCTCCCTCGTTCTTATCCTTCCTTCTCCTTCCCTCTCCCTCGCGCCTCTCCTTCCTTCTCCTTCCCTCTCCCTCGCTCTTATCCTTCCTTCTCCTTCCCTCTCCCTCGCTCCTCTCCTTCCTTCTCCTTCCCTCTCCCTCCCTCGCTCCTCTCCCTCCCTCCTCTCCTTCCTTCCTGCTTCCCTCTCCCTCGCTCCTCTCCTTCCTTCCTCCTTCCCTCTCCCCCGCACCTCTTCTTCCTTCCTGCTTCCCTCTCCCTCGCTCCTCTCCTTCCTTCCTCCTTCCCTCTCCCTCACTCTTATCCTTCCTTCTCCTTCCCTCTCCCCCTCTCCTCTCTTTCCTTCTCCTTCCCTCTCCCTCGCTCTTATCCTTCCTTCTCCTTCCCTCTCCCTCGCTCCTCTCCTTCCTTCTCCTTCCCTCTCCCTCCCTCGCTCCTCTCCCTCCCTCCTCTCCTTCCTTCCTGCTTCCCTCTCCCTCGCTCCTCTCCTTCCTTCCTCCTTCCCTCTCTTTCACTCTTATCCTTCCTTCTCCTTCCCTCTCCCTCGCGCCTCTCCTTCCTTCTCCTTCCCTCTCCCTCGCTCTTATCCTTCCTTCTCCTTCCCTCTCCCTCGCTCCTCTCCTTCCTTCTCCTTCCCTCTCCCTCCCTCCCTCGCTCCTCTCCCTCCTTCTCCTTCCCTCTCCCTCCCTCGCTCCTCTCCCTCGCTCCTCTCCTTCCTTCTCCTTCCCTCTCCGTCCCTCGCTCCTCTCCCTCCCTCCTCTCCTTCCTTCCTGCTTCCCTCTCCCTCGCTCCTCTCCTTCCTTCCTCCTTCCCTCTCTTTCACTCTTATCCTTCCTTCTCCTTCCCTCTCCCCCGCTCCTCTCTTTCCTTCTCCTTCCCTCTCCCTCGCTCTTATCCTTCCTTCTCCTTCCCTCTCCCTCGCTCCTCTCCTTCCTTCTCCTTCCCTCTCCCTCCCTCGCTCCTCTCCCTCCCTCCTCTCCTTCCTTCCTGCTTCCCTCTCCCTCGCTCTCCTTCCTTCCTCCTTCCCTCTCCCTCACTCTTATCCTTCCTTCTCCTTCCCTCTCCCCCTCTCCTCTCTTTCCTTCTCCTTCCCTCTCCCTCGCTCTTATCCTTCCTTCTCCTTCCCTCTCCCTCGCTCCTCTCCTTCCTTCTCCTTCCCTCTCCCTCCCTCGCTCCTCTCCCTCCCTCCTCTCCTTCCTTCCTGCTTCACTCTCCCTCGCTCTTATCCTTCCTTCCTCCTTCCCTCTCCCTCACTCTTATCCTTCCTTCTCCTTCCCTCTCCCTCGCGCCTCTCCTTCCTTCTCCTTCCCTCTCCCTCGCTCTTATCCTTCCTTCTCCTTCCCTCTCCCTCGCTCCTCTCCTTCCTTCTCCTTCCCTCTCCCTCCCTCGCTCCTCTCCCTCCCTCCTCTCCCTCCCTCCTCTCCTTCCTTCCTGCTTCCCTCTCCCTCGCTCCTCTCCTTCCTTCCTCCTTCCCTCTCCCCCGCTCCTCTTCTTCCTTCCTGCTTCCCTCTCCCTCGCTCCTCTCCTTCCTTCCTCCTTCCCTCTCCTCTCGCTCCTCTCCTTCCTTCCTCCTTCCCTCTCCCTCACTCTTATCCTTCCTTCTCCTTCCCTCTCCCCCTCTCCTCTCTTTCCTTCTCCTTCCCTCTCCCTCGCTCTTATCCTTCCTTCTCCTTCCCTCTCCCTCGCTCCTCTCCTTCCTTCTCCTTCCCTCTCCCTCCCTCGCTCCTCTCCCTCCCTCCTCTCCTTCCTTCCTGCTTCACTCTCCCTCGCTCCTCTCCTTCCTTCCTCCTTCCCTCTCCCTCACTCTTATCCTTCCTTCTCCTTCCCTCTCCCTCGCGCCTCTCCTTCCTTCTCCTTCCCTCTCCCTCGCTCTTATCCTTCCTTCTCCTTCCCTCTCCCTCGCTCCTCTCCTTCTTTCTCCTTCCCTCTCCCTCCCTCGCTCCTCTCCCTCGCTCCTCTCCTTCCTTCCTCATTCCCTCTCCCTCGCTCTTATCCTTCCTTCTGCTTCCCTCTCCCTCGTTCTTATCCTTCCTTCTCCTTCCCTCTCCCTCGCGCCTCTCCTTCCTTCTCCTTCCCTCTCCCTCGCTCTTATCCTTCCTTCTCCTTCCCTCTCCCTCGCTCCTCTCCTTCCTTCTCCTTCCCTCTCCCTCCCTCGCTCCTCTCCCTCCCTCCTCTCCTTCCTTCCTGCTTCCCTCTCCCTCGCTCCTCTCCTTCCTTCCTCCTTCCCTCTCCCCCGCTCCTCTTCTTCCTTCCTGCTTCCCTCTCCCTCGCTCCTCTCCTTCCTTCCTCCTTCCCTCTCCCTCACTCTTATCCTTCCTTCTCCTTCCCTCTCCCCCTCTCCTCTCCTTCCTTCTCCTTCCCTCTCCCTCGCTCTTATCCTTCCTTCTCCTTCCCTCTCCCTCGCTCCTCTCCTTCCTTCTCCTTCCCTCTCCCTCCCTCGCTCCTCTCCCTCCCTCCTCTCCTTCCTTCCTGCTTCCCTCTCCCTCGCTCCTCTCCTTCCTTCCTCCTTCCCTCTCCCTCACTCTTATCCTTCCTTCTCCTTCCCTCTCCCTCGCGCCTCTCCTTCCTTCTCCTTCCCTCTCCCTCGCTCTTATCCTTCCTTCTCCTTCCCTCTCCCTCGCTCCTCTCCTTCCTTCTCCTTCCCTCTCCCTCCCTCCCTCGCTCCTCTCCCTCCTTCTCCTTCCCTCTCCCTCCCTCGCTCCTCTCCCTCGCTCCTCTCCTTCCTTCTCCTTCCCTCTCCGTCCCTCGCTCCTCTCCCTCCCTCCTCTCCTTCCTTCCTGCTTCCCTCTCCCTCGCTCCTCTCCTTCCTTCCTCCTTCCCTCTCCCTCACTCTTATCCTTCCTTCTCCTTCCCTCTCCCCCGCTCCTCTCTTTCCTTCTCCTTCCCTCTCCCTCGCTCTTATCCTTCCTTCTCCTTCCCTCTCCCTCGCTCCTCTCCTTCCTTCTCCTTCCCTCTCCCTCCCTCGCTCCTCTCCCTCCCTCCTCTCCTTCCTTCCTGCTTCCCTCTCCCTCGCTCCTCTCCTTCCTTCCTCCTTCCCTCTCCCTCACTCTTATCCTTCCTTCTCCTTCCCTCTCCCCCTCTCCTCTCTTTCCTTCTCCTTCCCTCTCCCTCGCTCTTATCCTTCCTTCTCCTTCCCTCTCCCTCGCTCCTCTCCTTCCTTCTCCTTCCCTCTCCCTCCCTCGCTCCTCTCCCTCCCTCCTCTCCTTCCTTCCTGCTTCACTCTCCCTCGCTCCTCTCCTTCCTTCCTCCTTCCCTCTCCCTCACTCTTATCCTTCCTTCTCCTTCCCTCTCCCCCTCTCCTCTCTTTCCTTCTCCTTCCCTCTCCCTCGCTCTTATCCTTCCTTCTCCTTCCCTCTCCCTCGCTCCTCTCCTTCCTTCTCCTTCCCTCTCCCTCCCTCGCTCCTCTCCCTCCCTCCTCTCCTTCCTTCCTGCTTCACTCTCCCTCGCTCCTCTCCTTCCTTCCTCCTTCCCTCTCCCTCACTCTTATCCTTCCTTCTCCTTCCCTCTCCCTCGCGCCTCTCCTTCCTTCTCCTTCCCTCTCCCTCGCTCTTATCCTTCCTTCTCCTTCCCTCTCCCTCGCTCCTCTCCTTCCTTCTCCTTCCCTCTCCCTCCCTCGCTCCTCTCCCTCGCTCCTCTCCTTCCTTCCTCATTCCCTCTCCCTCGCTCTTATCCTTCCTTCTGCTTCCCTCTCCCTCGTTCTTATCCTTCCTTCTCCTTCCCTCTCCCTCGCGCCTCTCCTTCCTTCTCCTTCCCTCTCCCTCGCTCTTATCCTTCCTTCTCCTTCCCTCTCCCTCGCTCCTCTCCTTCCTTCTCCTTCCCTCTCCCTCCCTCGCTCCTCTCCCTCCCTCCTCTCCTTCCTTCCTGCTTCCCTCTCCCTCGCTCCTCTCCTTCCTTCCTCCTTCCCTCTCCCCCGCTCCTCTTCTTCCTTCCTGCTTCCCTCTCCCTCGCTCCTCTCCTTCCTTCCTCCTTCCCTCTCCCTCACTCTTATCCTTCCTTCTCCTTCCCTCTCCCCCTCTCCTCTCTTTCCTTCTCCTTCCCACCCCTCGCTCTTATCCTTCCTTCTCCTTCCCTCTCCCTCGCTCCTCTCCTTCCTTCTCCTTCCCTCTCCCTCCCTCGCTACTCTCCCTCCCTCCTCTCCTTCCTTCCTGCTTCCCTCTCCCTCGCTCCTCTCCTTCCTTCCTCCTTCCCTCTCCCTCACTCTTATCCTTCCTTCTCCTTCCCTCTCCCTCGCGCCTCTCCTTCCTTCTCCTTCCCTCTCCCTCGCTCTTATCCTTCCTTCTCCTTCCCTCTCCCTCGCTCCTCTCCTTCCTTCTCCTTCCCTCTCCCTCCCTCCCTCGCTCCTCTCCCTCCTTCTCCTTCCCTCTCCCTCCCTCGCTCCTCTCCCTCGCTCCTCTCCTTCCTTCCTCATTCCCTCTCCCTCGCTCTTATCCTTCCTTCTGCTTCCCTCTCCCTCGTTCTTATCCTTCCTTCTCCTTCCCTCTCCCTCGCGCCTCTCCTTCCTTCTCCTTCCCTCTCCCTCGCTCTTATCCTTCCTTCTCCTTCCCTCTCCCTCGCTCCTCTCCTTCCTTCTCCTTCCCTCTCCCTCCCTCGCTCCTCTCCCTCCCTCCTCTCCTTCCTTCCTGCTTCCCTCTCCCTCGCTCCTCTCCTTCCTTCCTCCTTCCCTCTCCCTCACTCTTATCCTTCCTTCTCCTTCCCTCTCCCCCGCTCCTCTCTTTCCTTCTCCTTCCCTATCCCTTGCTCTTATCCTTCCTTCTCCTTCCCTCTCCCTCGCTCCTCTCCTTCCTTCTCCTTCCCTCTCCCTCCCTCGCTCCTCTCCCTCCCTCCTCTCCTTCCTTCCTGCTTCCCTCTCCCTCGCTCCTCTCCTTCCTTCCTCCTTCCCTCTCCCTCACTCTTATCCTTCCTTCTCCTTCCCTCTCCCCCTCTCCTCTCTTTCCTTCTCCTTCCCTCTCCCTCGCTCTTATCCTTCCTTCTCCTTCCCTCTCCCTCGCTCCTCTCCTTCCTTCTCCTTCCCTCTCCCTCCCTCGCTCCTCTCCCTCCCTCCTCTCCTTCCTTCCTGCTTCCCTCTCCCTCGCTCCTCTCCTTCCTTCCTCCTTCCCTCTCCCTCGCTCTTATCCTTCCTTCTCCTTCCCTCTCCCTCGCTCCTCTCCTTCCTTCTCCTTCCCTCTCCCCCGCTCCTCTCCTTCCTTCTCCTTCCCTCTCCCTCGCTCTTATCCTTCCTTCTCCTTCCCTCTCTCCCGCTCCTCTCATTCCTTCTCCTTCCCTCTCCCTCGCTCCTCTCCTTCCTTCTCCTTCCCTCTCCCTCCCTCGCTCCTCTCCCTCCCTCCTCTCCTTCCTTCCTGCTTCCCTCTCCCTCGCTCCTCTCCTTCCTTCCTCCTTCCCTCTCCCTCACTCTTATCCTTCCTTCTCCTTCCCTCTCCCCCTCTCCTCTCTTTCCTTCTCCTTCCCTCTCCCTCGCTCTTATCCTTCCTTCTCCTTCCCTCTCCCTCGCTCCTCTCCTTCCTTCTCCTTCCCTCTCCCTCCCTCGCTCCTCTCCCTCCCTCCTCTCCTTCCTTCCTGCTTCCCTCTCCCTCGCTCCTCTCCTTCCTTCCTCCTTCCCTCTCCCTCGCTCTTATCCTTCCTTCTCCTTCCCTCTCCCTCGCTCCTCTCCTTCCTTCTCCTTCCCTCTCCCCCGCTCCTCTCCTTCCTTCTCCTTCCCTCTCCCTCGCTCTTATCCTTCCTTCTCCTTCCCTCTCTCCCGCTCCTCTCATTCCTTCTCCTTCCCTCTCCCTCGCTCCACTCCTTCCATCCCTCTCCCTCGCTCCTCTCCTTCCTCCTTCCCTCTCCCTCGCTCTTATCCTTCCTTCTCCTTCCCTCTCCCTCCCTCGCTCCTCTCCCTCGCTCCTCTCCTTCCTTCCTCATTCCCTCTCCCTCGCTCCTCTCCTTCCTTCTCCTTCCCTCTCCCTCGCTCCTCTCCTTCCTTCTCCTTCCCTCTCCCTCCCTCGCTCCTCTCCTTCTTTCTCCTTCCCTCTCCCTCCCTCGCTCCTCTCCTTCCTTCTCCTTCCCTCTCCCTCCCTCGCTCCTCTCCTTCCTTCTCCTTCTCCTTCCCTCTCCCTCCCCCGCTCCTCTCCTTCCTTCTCCTTCCCTCTCCCCCGCTCCTCTCCTTCCTTCTCCTTCCCTCTCCCTCCCTCGCTCCTCTCCTTCCTTCTCCTTCCCTCTCCCTCCCTCGCTCCTCTCCTTCCTTCTCCTTCTCCTTCCCTCTCCCCCGCTCCTCTCCTTCCTTCTCCTTCCCTCTCCCTCCCTCGCTCCTCTCCTTCCTTCTCCTTCTCCTTCCCTCTCCCCCGCTCCTCTCCTTCCTTCTCCTTCCCTCTCCCTCCCTCGCTCTTATCCTTCCTTCTCCTTCCCTCTCCCTCGCTCCTCTCCTTCCTTCTCCTTCCCTCTCCCCCGCTCCTCTCCTTCCTTCTCCTTCCCTCTCCCCCGCTCCTCTCCTTCCTTCTCCTTCCCTCTCCCCCGCTCTTCTCCTTCCTTCTCCTTCCCTCTCCCTCGCTCTTATCCTTCCTTCTCCTTCTCCTTCCCTCTCCCTCGCTCCTCTCCTTCCTTCTCCTTTCCTCTCCCCCGCTCCTCTCCTTCCTTCTCCTTCCCTCTCCCTCGCTCTTATCCTTCCTTCTCCTTCCCTCTCCCTCGCTCCTCTCCTTCCTTCTCCTTCCCTCTCCCTCGCTCCTCTCCTTCCTTCTCCTTCCCTCGCTCCTCTCCTTCCTTCTCCTTCCCTCTCCCTCGCTCCTCTCCTTCCTTCTCCTTCCCTCTCCCTCGCTCCTCTCCTTCCTTCTCCTTCCCTCGCTCCTCTCCTTCCTTCTCCTTCCCTCTCCCCCGCTCCTCTCCTTCCTTCTCCTTCCCTCTCCCTCGCTCTTATCCTTCCTTCTCCTTCCTACTTCCCTCTCCCCCGCTCCTCTCCTTCCTTCCTCCTTCCCTCTCCCCCGCTCCTCTCCTTCCTTCTCCTTCCCTCTCCCCCGCTCTTATCCTTCCTTCTCCTTCCCTCTCCCTCGCTCTTATCCTTCCTTCTCCTTCCCTCTCCCCCGCTCCTCTCCTTCCTTCCTCCTTCCCTCTCCCCCGCTCCTCTCCTTCCTTCTCCTTCCCTCTCCCCCGCTCTTATCCTTCCTTCTCCTTCCCTCTCCCTCGCTCCTCTCCTTCCTTCTCCTTCCCTTGCTCCTCTCCTTCCTTCTCCTTCCCTTGCTCCTCTCCTTCCTTCCTCCTTCCCTCTCCCTCGCTGCTCTCCTTCCCTCTCCCTCGCTCCTCTCCTTCCTTCTCCTCCCCACGCACGCACGCATACGCACACATGCACACACACACACACACACATGCACACACACACACACACACACACACACACACACACACACACACACACACACACACACACACACACACACACACACACACACACACACACACACACACACACACACAAAGAAAAATAGACAGAAACAGAGAGCCTCCCACTTCAGTCCTTCATGAAAACCTTCACCATAACTCTTCATTAGAACCCTGATTAGATTCCGGGAGTGGAAAACCCAGCTCTGGGAAAAGCCTGGCTTTTGAAAAAACTCTTCTCGTTATGGAAGAACACAGGGGCAGGACTCTTGTTCATTTCATTATGAAGGGGGAGGAGAGGAGGAGATGAATGGGCAGATCATGAAGAAAGGGAGAGAGAGAGAGAGAGAGAGAGAGAGAATGGTTAGTGAAGACCATAGAGAGAGGGGAGAGGAAGGAATGGACAGACCATAGAGAGAGGGGAGGGGAAGAATGGACAGACCAAAGAGAGAGGAGAAGAGAGGAATGGACAGATCATATGGGGAGGGGAGGGGAGGGGAGGGGAGGCGAGGGGAGGGGAGGGGAGGAATGGACAGACAAATAAAAGGCTGATTGATGTTAAGTATTGTAATATATCTCTGTATTAACAGCTGATAGGACTGTCCTTTGTGTGGAGGGTAGGTCAGGGGTCACAGAGAGGACTGTCCTTCGTGTGGAGGGTACACGGTAGGTCAGGGGTCACAGAGAGGACTGTCCTTTGTGTGGAGGGTACACGGTAGGTCAGGGGTCACAGAGAGGACTGTCCTTTGTGTGGAGGGTACACGGTAGGTCAGGGGTCACAGAGAGGACTGTCCTTTGTGTGGAGGGTACACGGTAGGTCAGGGGTCATAGAGAGGACTGTCCTTCGTGTTGAGGGTACACGGTAGGTCAGGGACAACAGAAAGGACTGTCCTTTGTGTGGAGGGTACACGGTAGGTCAGGGGTCACAGAGAGGACTGTCCTTTGTGTGGAGGGTACACGGTAGGTCAGGGGTCACAGAGAGGACTGTCCTTCGTGTGGAGGGTACACGGTAGGTCAGGGGTCACAGAGAGGACTGTCCTTCGTGTGGAGGGTACACAGTAGGTCAGGGATCACAGAGAGGACTGTCCTTCGTGTGGAGGGTACATGGTAGGTCAGGGGTCACAGAGAGGACTGTCCTTTGTGTGGAGGGTACACGGTAGGTCAGGGACAACAGAGAGGACTGTCGGTGTGATTCTCTGAGATGAAGAAGTTTTGGATATGAGGTCTATCAGTCTGTGTTTATTTCCTTCATATTGCCTCTGTAAACTCTATAAGGGATTTAGGCCTGGGTTGCTGTGGACTAAGCACGATATGACAAATGCATTTGTATAAAGTGCTAAACAAATCAAATGTGATTGTTTGGTTAAGTTAAGTAAAGCTAACCTGCCAACAGCCAAGTCAAGCATGTAGTTCAGTATTTTTCACCTTTATTTACTGCCAGGTAGGTTGCCAGGTCGGTCCTCAGAAACATATGTATTTGATGGAGGAGAACCTAAAATGCTGAGGATTCTTGATTTGCATTGCTGCTGGTGTGCTGGGTTGCCAGATTGGCACAATATAAAGATTGTTTCAAACATTTAGGGAATCCTGAAGATTGTTGCTGTTGGTTAGTTGGTTGTTTGTGTAACAGCTTCCGTCCCTCTCCTCGCCCCTACCTGGGCTCGAACCAGGGACCCTCTGCACACATCGACATCAGCTACCCTCGAAGCGTTGTTACCCATCGCTCCACAAAAGCCACGGCCCTTTCAGAGCAAGGGGAACCACTACTTCAAGGTCTCAGAGCAAGTGACGTCACCAATTGAAACGCTATTTAGCGCGCACCACCGCTAACTAACTGGCCATTTCACATCCGTTACATATGGACGGTTGGTTAGCTGGTTGGTTAGCTGGTTTGTTAGCTGGTTGGTTAGCTGGTTGGTTGGTTAGTTGGCTGGTTAGCTGGTTGGTTGGTTAGTTGGCTGGTTAGCTGGTTGGTTGGTTGGTTGGTTGGTTAGCTGGATTGCTGGTTGGTTGGTTAGCTGGATAGCTGGTTGGTTGATTAGCTGGTTGGTTGGTTAGCTAGTTTGTTGGTTGGTTACCTGGTTAGCTGGCTGGTTGGTTGGTTAGCTGGTTGGTTGGTTGGTTAGCTGGTTGGTTGGTTAGCTGTTTGGTTGATTAGCTGGTTGGTTGGTTAGCTGGTTGGTTGGTTGGTTAGCTGGTTGGTTGGTTAACTGGTTGGTTGGTTGGTTGGTTCGCTGGATAGCTGATTTGTTGGTTAGCTTGTTGGTTAGCTGGTTGGTTGGTTAGTTGGGTTAGCAGGTTGGTTAGCTGGTTAGTTGGGTTGGAACTGTACTCTACTGTGTTGCCAGATTGGTTGAAGTTACGAGTTCCCCTCGTTAAGGGATTAATGCTGAGTTTCCGCCTGGAAGCCAGATGAAGGCAGACCAAAACACACACACTGCATACCCCACCCCCCACACCCACCACACACAGACAGATTTATACAAACATTTAATGATGGAAAACAACAGGTTTGGGTTGCATCCAAACAATTACTGTTAATTAATTCAACCATAGATTAAACTGAGGCAGAATAGTTGTCTGCACGCATGGCAACATGCTGGCTGAGGAAGATGTGTGTGTGTGTGTGTGTGTGTGTGTGTGTGTGTGTGTGTGTGTGTGTGTGTGTGTGTGTGTGTGTGTGTGTGTGTGTGTGTGTGTGTGTGTGTGTGTGTGTGTGTGTGTGTGTGTGTGTGTGTGTGTGTGTGTGTGTGACTGTATGTCTGTGTTCTATCAGACTGTCTGTGGTCTATCAGACTGTATGTCTGTGTTCTATCAGACTGTCTGTGTTCTATCAGACTGTATGTCTGTGTTCTATCAGACTGTCTGTGTTCTATCAGACTGTCTATGTTCTATCAGACTGTCTGTGTTCTATCAGACTGTATGTCTGTGTTCTATCAGACTGTCTGTGTTCTATCAGACTGTATGTCTGTGTTCTATCAGACTGTATGTGTTCTATCAGACTGTCTGTGTTCTATCGGACTTACCAGTTCTGGTTGTTGTGTTTCTGGTTGGTCGTTGTCAGAGTGGGAGGAGCTAGCAGCACTGAGTGCTTCCTGTATGTCCAGATTGAGCTGATCCAACTTCCTCATCAGCTGACTCATAGAATCACACCACGGGGACCGTGCCTGGGACAGAGACACCGACAGAGACAACGACAGAGAGAGAGAGAGAGAGAGAGAGAGAGACACACACACACACACACACACACACACACACACACACACACACACACACACACACGTTATAATGTGACCAGATTAAGCCCCAAAAAAGCCTGGCACACAAACACGGAGTGGGCCATACACAATGCAAACAGAGGAGGCTGGTAGAGGAGGTTGGTAGAGGAGGTTGGTAGAAGAGGCTGGAGGAGGAGGCTGGTAGAGGAGGCTGGTAGAAGAGGCTGGTAGAAGAGGCTGGTAGAGGAGACTGGTAGAGGAGGCTGGTAGAGGAGACTGGTAGAGGAGACTGGTAGAAGACGCTGGTAGAGGAGACTGGTAGAGGAGACTGGTAGAGGAGGCTGGTAGAGGAGACTGGTAGAGGAGGCTGGTAGAGGAGACTGGTAGAAGAGGCTGGTAGAGGAGACTGGTAGAGGAGTCTGGTAGAGGAGACTGGTAGAGGAGGCTGGTAAAAGAGGCTGGTAGAAGAGACTGGTAGAGGAGGCTGGTAGAAGAGGCTGGTAGAGGAGACTAGTAGAGGAGGCTGGTAGAGGAGGCTGGTAGAGGAGGCTGGTAGAGGAGACTGGTAGAGGAGGCTGGTAGAGGAGACTGGTAGAGGAGGCTGGTAGAGGAGGTTGGTAGAAGAGGCTGGTGGAGGATGCTGGTAGAGGATGCTGGAGGAAGAGACTGGTAGAGGAGGCTGGTAGAGGAGACTGGTAGAGGAGGCTGGTAGAGGAGGCTGGTAGAGGAGACTGGTAGAGGAGACTGGTAGAGGAGGCTGGTAGAGGAGACTGGTAGAGGAGACTGGTAGAGGAGGCTGGTAGAGGAGACTGGTAGAGGAGGCTGGTAGAGGAGACTGGTAGAGGAGACTGGTAGAGGAGACTGGTAGAGGAGGCTGGTGGAAGAGGCTGGTAGAGGAGACTGGTAGAGGAGACTGGTAGAGGAGGCTGGTAGAGGAGACTGGTAGAGGAGGCTGGTAGAGGAGACTGGTAGAGGAGACTGGTAGAGGAGACTGGTAGAGGAGGCTGGTAGAAGAGGCTGGTAGAGGAGACTGGTAGAGGAGGTTGGTAGAGGAGGCTGGTAGAAGAGGCTGGTGGAGGATGCTGGTAGAGGATGCTGGAGGAGGAGGCTGGTAGAGGAGGCTGGTAGAAGAGACTGGTAGAGGAGGCTGGTAGAAGAGGCTAGAGCCCATTCCTCTGTGGATAAACTACAGCTGAAACACACTGATGCTTTCAGAGCCCAGTCATCTGTTGATAAACTGAGGTTGGAGGGAGACATTAACATTTCATAAACTATGAAAGAGATGCACTGTGAGTGAGTAGAAGTGTGTGTGTGTGTGTTGCCATTCATAGCCAATTGAAATTCCCCTACTCCACGTCTGCTCCCCTCCCTCTTCTCCCCCCCCTCTTCTCCTTCTCCCTCTGTCCTCTCCCTCCCTCACCCCCCCCCCCCCCCCCCCACCCTCACCCTCCTCTCTTCCCCAGCAGGTTATAAATAGCATCCACGGTACAGAGTCGGTCCGCTGTGTCTCTGTAGGAATCTGGAGATCTGGGGTCGCAGGCTCACAGGAAATGGCTTGCCCGCCAAATCATAAAGGAAGATATTTCACAAAATGGTCGACACGATCAGAGTAGTAGGGCTGGGAATGTGGGGTACTTGTTGGTGTGTGTGCGTGTGCATGTGTGTGTGTGTGTGCATGCGTGCGTGTGTGTGTGTGTGTGTGTGCGATTGCACGCGTAAACCAGCTCCTCAAAGAGACCCGATGTGCTGCTATCTGCCCCTAAGAACTCTGGGGTTGAAACAAAGAAACTTTCAACGTTCATTTCCTGGAGGACCGACCAGTGAACAAGTACCTCACTCAGTCAGGTGACCAATCAGGGCCTGGAGAGAGAGAGAGAGAGAGAGAAAGGGCTGGGGAATTGAAGTTAAGTTTTCAAAACCAATCTTCAACATCCCTGTTAGTGGCAGCGATGGCTAGATTTAAAGGGTAACCATGTTGGAGTTAGATCTCTCTCTGACTCTCTGTCCCTCTACACTTCATCAAATACCCTCCCACAATCCTCTCATTCAGTAGGTGTCCCCTCAGCCCTAAAGGTTGATGGAGGAGGGAACATGGGAGGGAGGGAGGGAGGGAGGGAGGGAGGGAGGGAGGGAGGGACACACACACACACACCTCTGGTGTAACCAGTCTAATTTACTACTAACCAGTCTTATTTACTACTAACCAGTCTTATTTACTACTAACCAGTCTAATTTACTACTAACCAGTCTTATTTACTACTAACCAGTCTTATGTACTACTAACAAGTCTAATTTACTACTAACCAGTCTTATTTACTACTAACCAGTTAATTTACTACTAACCAGTCTTATTTACTACTAACCAGTCTTATGTACTACTAACAAGTCTAATTTACTACTAACCAGTCTTATTTACTACTAACCAGTTAATTTACTACTAACCAGTCTAATTTACTACTAACCAGTCTTATTTACTACTAACCAGTCTTATTTACTACTAACCAGTCTATTTTTCTACTAACCAGTCTTATTTACTACTAACCAGTCTAATTTACTACTAACCAGTCTTATTTACTACTAACCAGTCTTATTTACTATTAACCAGTCTTATTTACTACTAACCAGTCTTATTTACTACTAACCAGTCTAATTTACTACTAACCAGTCTTATTTACTATTAACCAGTCTTATTTACTACTAACCAGTCTTATTTACTACTAACCAGTCTAATTTACTACTAACCAGTCTTATTTACTATTAACCAGTCTTATTTACTACTAACCAGTCTTATTTACTACTAACCAGTCTTATTTACCATTAACCAGTCTTATGTACTACTAACCAGTCTTATTTACTAACTCTTCTTTACTGACTACTACTAGTTACTAAACTGATTCCACCCTGACTAGTCATTCTGACAGACATGGATAACCATAACAGAGTAACAGACATCCTAAGAATGTTGGGCTCTGGCTCTGCTCCAGGGGAGAACGACTCTCCCTCTCAATGAATGGAAGTTTCATGGCCGATCGAGGTACTGCAGGCATTGTTTGCAGAAAACAGGATCTACCAAAATAGTGAATGGAAAAAATGGCAATCTTTGTGTTCAATCTTGATACCAATAATTACTTCTAATACACAAGATGTATGTTCCTTGAACTGATTATTTTAAAATCACACACAGAAGAAGTTATGAGGATCATTTAGTTGCTAACGCCAGCCTGCAGTACCCCGGTCGGCCTACAATTAGAGGGGGCAGCACTGAGCTAGACTGCAACGTCACTTCCTGGAGTAGCTCAAACACCATCCTATGACTTCATGAGACCTCATCTTATTAACTGACGTCATTTGTCTTCAACCCACTACTGGGTCTTCACATAGGAACGAATGGTGTCGATGGCCCCACACACAGAGACGTCCAGACACAAACAGTTTTCTCTTCACTCTGTCAATCACTGACTTTAAAACCCTGGTCTGCATCTGATATGGAACCCTGTAGTGCAGTAGTCTTTTAACGGCCCAGAGCACTAGTGCACTACTTTAGACTAGAGTCTATGGGTCTTGGTCAAAAGTAGTGCACTATATAGGGAATAGGGTGCCATAGGCCTCTGGTCTAAAGTTGTGCACAATATAGGGAATAGGGTGCCATAGGCATCTGGTCTAAAGTAGTGCACTATATATAGAGAATAGGGTGCAAGGCACTCAGAACACTATTACTATACAGAATATATATATACTATTACTATACAGAATATATATATACTATTACTATACAGAATATATATACACTATTACTATACAGAATATATATACACTATTACTATACAGAATATATATACACTATTACTATACAGAATATATATATACTATTACTATACAGAATATATATACACTATTACTATACAGAATATATATACACTATTACTATACAGAATATATATACACTATTACTATACAGAATATATATATACTATTACTATACAGAATATATATATACTATTACTATACAGAATATATATACACTATTACTATACAGAATATATATACACTATTACTATACAGAATATATATACACTATTACTATACAGAATATATATATACTATTACTATACAGAATATATATACACTATTACTATACAGAATATATATATACTATTACTATACAGAATATATATACACTATTACTATACAGAATATATATATACTATTACTATACAGAATATATATACACTATTACTATACAGAATATATATATACTATTACTATACAGAATATATATACACTATTACTATACAGAATATATATACACTATTACTATACAGAATATATATACACTATTACTATACAGAATATATATATACTATTACTATACAGAATATATATATACTATTACTATACAGAATATATATACACTATTACTATACAGAATATATATACACTATTACTATACAGAATATATATACACTATTACTATACAGAATATATATATACTATTACTATACAGAATATATATACACTATTACTATACAGAATATATATATACTATTACTATACAGAATATATATATACTATTACTATACAGAATATATATATACTATTACTATACAGAATATATATATATTATTACTATACAGAATATATATACACTATTACTATACAGAATATATATACACTATTACTATACAGAATATATATATACTATTACTATACAGAATATATATATACTATTACTATACAGAATATATATATACTATTACTATACAGAATATATATACACTATTACTATACAGAATATATATATATTATTACTATACAGAATATATATATACTATTACTATACAGAAGAAAATCATACACTGTTATCCAAATATAAAGACACACACACCACACACACACACACCACACACACACACACCACACACACACACACACACCACACACACACACACACACACACCACACACACACACCACACACACACACACCACACACACCACACACACACCACACACACACACACACACACCACAATACACCACACATACACCACACACCACACATACACCACACACACACACACCACACACACACACACCACACACACACACACACACCACACATACACCACACACACACACCACACACACACCACACACACACACACACACCACACATACACCACACACACACACCACACACACACCACACACACACACACCACACACACACACACCACACACACACACACACACCACACATACACCACACACACACACCACACACACACCACACACACACACACCACACACACACACACACACACACCACACACACACACCACACACACACACACACACACACACCACACACACACACCACACACACACACACACACACACACACACACACCACACACACACACCACACACACACACACACACACACCACACACACACACCACACACACACACACCACACACACCACACACACACACACCACACACACACACACACACACACACACACACACACACCACACACACACACACACACACACCACACACACACACCACACACACACACACCACACACACCACACACACACCACACACACACACACACACACCACAATACACCACACATACACCACACACCACACATACACCACACACCACACACACACACACACACACACACACACACACCACACACCACACACCACACATACACCACACACCACAAATACACCACACACACACCACACACACACCACACACCACACACCACACACCACACACCACACACCACACACCACACACCACACACCACACACACACCACACCACACATACACCACCCACCACACATACACCACCCACCACACATACACCACACACACACCACACACACACCACACATACACCACACACCACACACACACCACATATACACACACACCACACACACACCACACATACACCACACACCACACACACACACACCACACATACACCACACACCACACACACACACACACACACACACACACGCCACACACACACCACACATACACCACACACACACCACAAATACACCACACACCACAAATACACCACACACACTACACACCACACTACACACACACACAACACACCACACACACACCACACACCTCACACACTACACACACCACACACACACAAAACGTCCTTTCATGACGAGCCAGCACTAAACAACACTGTGCCAGAGGAGAACAGATCTAGGAAAATGTGCAAGTGGAACGTTAGGATATCCTGCCAGTGGAACGTTAGGAGAACCTGCCAGTGGAACGTTAGGAGAACCTGCCAGTGGAACGTTAGGAGAACCTGCCAGTGGAACGTTAAGAGAACGTGCCAGTGGAACGTTAGGAGAGCCTGCCAGTGGAACGTTAGGAGAACCTGCCAGTGGAACGTTAGGAGAACGTGCCAGGAGCCCCGGCCGGACCTCGATGACAGGTGTGAGAATGTGGTCAGGAGCACACTCACACTCAAAGAACGCCTGCTGGCACATTGCATGCTGGGAGCTGGGAATGCCAGGGCTGACCAGAGAAAAATGAGCGGAATTCGAGAATGCCGGCCAAACCAAACACACACACACCACACACACACCACACATACCACACACCACACACACACCACACACCACACATACACCACACACCACACACACACCACACATACACCACACATACACCACACACCCCAAATACACCACACATACACCACACACCCCAAATACACCACACATACACCACACACCCCAAATACACCACACACACACCACACACACCACACATACACCACACACCACAAATACACCACACACACACCACACACACACCACACACACACCACACACCACAAATACACCACAAATACACCACAAATACACCACACACCACACACACACACACACACACACCACACATACACCACAAATACACCACACACACACCACACACCACACACACTACACATACCACACACACACACACACACACACAACATCCTTTCATGACGAGCCAGCACTAAACAACACTGTGCCAGAGGGGAACAGATCTAGGAGAACCTGCCAGTGGAACGATAGGAGAAGCTGCCTGTGGAACGCTAGGAGAACCTGCCAGTGGAACGTTAGGAGAACCTGCCAGTGGAACGTTAGGAGAACCTGCCAGTGGAACGTTAGGAGAACCTGCCAGGAGCCCCGGCCGGACCTCGCTGACAGGTGTGAGAATGTGGTTAGGAGCACGCTCACACTCACAGAACGCCTGCTGGCACATTGCATGCTGGGAGCTGGGAATGCCAGGGCTGACCAGAGAAAAATGAGCGGAATTCGAGAATGGCGGCCAAACCAAACACACACACACACACACCACACATACACCACACACCACACACCACACACCACACACACACACACACACACACACACACACACACACACACACACACACACACACACACAATCGTATAAAGGCAGTTATTTCAGTGAGAGAAATGTAATAATGGCGCCCTCTAGTGGTGAATATAGAATAGTACTGATTTTCTCACCCGTTTCCTTTCAGCCTCTTCTTCCTCCTCCTCCTCCTCCTCCTCTTCCTCATCTTCTTCCTCCTTGGCCTTTAACCTGGTCTTATTGGTGGAGCCCAGGTCAATCAGAGAGCCAGTGGGCGGGAGTTCCTGTCCTTTCCTCTGCCTCTTCCTGTTCCTGCTCACGTTTCTACGGCGACGGCTGACTAGGAACTCCTTATACTGCGGCAGTTCAGGGATCTCTTCATCCTTCTCTTCCTCCTCTTCCTCCTCCACATCATTGCCACCCTCATCCTCATCGCCCGAGAGAGACTCCTCTCCATCGAGGCTCTGGGTGACGAAGACTCTAGGTGGGCTGACGTTGTCGATGTTGTCGTCTCCAGAGAACACGATAGCGCTGGGTTTGTGTTTTACGATACAGAACAAGTCCATGGAACTACCCTTGCCTGGCCCTGGGGCATCTTGACACCTTTCCTGGGGGGTATCAAGGGCAACATGTCCCAGAGTCTGGCCAGGAGAGAGGGGTGGAGAGGAGACTGGAGAGGAGGGTGGAGAAGGGGTCTCCTTAGGCCTCTCCCTCTCCTCTACAGGCTCTCTAACACGTTGTTTCCCAGAGCGTCCATTCACCTCTGTGACCAGACCAGACTCTGTAGGACACACCGGTATGTGTGGAGTAGTCTCAGGCCCCGTCCCAAGCTCCACCTCAGTATCACAGCTCATCGTGGAGGTTTGGTCCACCTCGTACATGTCCCACGTCTGACCCAGGGTCAGTCCACTCTCTATGGGATCTGCTTCACAGGGAGGCCTATGGTCCATGCCCACCTCATCTAGATCTCTGTTCGTTGTGGTTTGAGCCTGAGTAGATCCACTGTTCATGGGCTCTGGGTCTCCTGATTCCCCCAGGGGAGGTGGTGTGGACATGGGGCTCAGGCCATCACAACACTGCACTACAGAGGTAACCTCAACCCCCTGACCCTGACCTTCAACCTCACGGTGACCCCGTATATCCTCCAGTAGAACGGTCACTGTGTCCAGAGTCTGGCCGTGTCTGTGAGGGGGTTGATGACTGACTGCAAGAGTGGTCTTTCACACATCGCCATGGTAACTGGTTGGAGATCCTATCATGAAGCCTCGGTGGTCAGTTCTGGTCAATGTTTCCTAAATGGGCTGTAAGGCCTTGTTATCTGCACAGAGAACAGTTCAATATTCTGTTTAGGCCTATAGGTCAACGTGATCAATCATTCATTTCAGGATTATAGAAGCTCGACTCTACTACAGTGACATGACTTGAAACTGAACACAGACTAAAACATTTGTTATTCATTTGAACAAAAATAAAGTGGGTCATTTTACTCAAGAATAGTTTAAATAGCCATTTAAATCTGATTCTCCAGATTTGATCGAGACGAAACATCACATCTGTTTCAAGTCTGGATCTGTTTCTGACGCTCAAGGTTCAGCGCTGAGAATTCTGCACAAAACTGAATTGATTTATGACCTGCTTCAAAAAAACACAAAGAATTACATTCATTATTCAAAGACCTCTTTAACCCCATAAACAGCTTGAAAACCCCCCAACAGAAACATACCTTTAAACTCTAAACTTTAAACTGTCTCCAAACAGGGAAGTCATGCTACAGCCTTCATTTTCTCTCAGCTCCACACCGGGAGGGGGAACCTTGTCATTGCCTGTTTAAGTCTACTTTTCCTTGGTGGCTATTCCCGATATTTGTGTTCCCTGACCCGGTTTCAGCTGAGTAGTTGTGCATGTTTTTCTGTCGTTTTCCTTGTCGTTTCCAAATAATGTGGTGGTGGAACAACAACTGTAGCCTAATTTCCTACATTGACTTGAATTTTAGTTGGAATTGATCCCATCTATAACATATGTCTATGCTAATAATACCTGCTGACTTGCCTTTTTACTGAAACAATGTTCTGAAGGATATCATAAGAAAAGCACAAGAGAGAGAGGGACAGAGAGAGAGAGAGACAGAGAGAGAGAGAGAGAGAGAGAGAGAGAGAGAGAGAGAGAGAGAAAGAGAGAGAGAGAGAGAAAGAAAGAGAGAACATGACAGAGAATGAATCAAATTAATCTGTAGTATTTTCTTACCTGTATCTGAGACACTGTGCAGGAGAGGTTGTTAAGGAGGGAAAGATGAACTGTCCAGACCCCAGAACCCAGACTCCAGAACCCAGGCCCCAGACCCCAGACTCCAGACTCCAGAACCCAGACCCCAGAACCCAGAACCCAGAACCCAGACCCCAGCTGAAGAGAGAGACAAGAAGAAAAGAGAATTCCAGTGGATTTACAGTCCCGAGGAGAGTAGGAGCAGCTGTATTATCCTTGGTAAGGCAGGTCCATACCATCCCAGTGTCCACTATGAGCCCTGTGATACTGCCACTGGTCCCTTCAGCCGACAGAAGAAAACCCAGCCGAGAACAACATGTGTTTGCATGTCATAAGGCTGAGATGGGGAGATAGGGGAGGGGGGTTTACCTCCAAGAGAGAGAGAGAGAGAGAGGGGAGAATGAGGAGGGACTGTGAGAGGGAGAACGAGAGGAGGGGAGAGGAAGGAGAGAGAGAGAGAGAGAGAGAGAGAGAGGTGTTCGGAGTTAAGGACAGAATGATGAGCCTTCTTCCTTTACTACCTCATTAAACCGTGAGGAGGAGAAGGAGAGGACTGGTTTGACAGACAGGTAATGAGGAGTAGGCAACATCTGTGCAGGTGTGGAGTGGAATGTGTGTGTGAGAGGGAGAGAGGGAGAGAAAGAGTGAGAGGTACATCACCCCCCTTGCTCCCTTGTAAATATAACTTCACTTCAGGCTATGGATTCTTTCACCTTAAACATACATTCCTCAGAGAAGAATGAAGTCACACTTTTTACCTCACTCTATCTCTCCCTCCTCCTCCACCTTCTCTCTCTCTCTCTCTCTCTCTCTCTCTCTCTCTCTCCCTCCCTCTCCCTCTCTCTCCCTCTCTCCCTCTCTCCCTCTCTCCCCCTAAGCGTCTCTTCCTATCAGCAGAATCTGTTCAGTCAGCTTCTTAAAGTAAAGACAGGGTTATGGCTGTAGAATGACAAGCTTCATTAAACACACATTCCACAGAGAAGTATGAAGTCATGCTTTTTTCCTCCCTCCCTCATCCATCTCTATCGTTCTATCTAAACGTATCTTCTCTGCAACAGAATATAATCTGTCATCTTCTGTGCTATTTTGTTGGTTCTTTTGAGTTGTTTGAGGACGCAGAAAGAGGACGCAGATCGGGCTGCCTTTTGAGAATCCATAAGCAAGCGAGTAAACTCCCACTGCCATCAATTCTACTTGCTAACATGCAATCGTAAAATTGATGACCTATGATTACGATTAACCTACCAATGGGACATTAAGAACTGTTATATCTTATGTTTCAATGATTCGTGGCTGAACGACGACAAGGATAATATAGAGCTGGCGGGATTGTCCAAGCACCTGTAGAACAGAGAAGCTACGTCTGGTAAGACGAGGGGTGGGGATGTGTGTCTTCTTGTCAATAACAGCTGGTGAACGATGTCTAATACTAAAGAAGTCTCGAGGTATTACTCACCTGAGGTAGAGTACCTTATGATAAGTTGTAGACCACACTATCTACCAAGAGAGGTCTCATCTATATTATTCCTAGCCATCTATTTACCACCACAAACCGATGCTGGCTCTAAGAACTCTCTCAACCAACTCTATAAGGCCATGAGCAAACAAGAAAATGCTCAACCCAGAGGCAGCGCTCCTAGTGGCCGGGGACTTTAATGCAGGCAAACTTAAATCAGTTTTACCAAATTTTTGCCAGCATGTCACATGTGCAACCAGAGGAAAAAAAATCTAGACCACCTTTACTCCACACACAGAGACATATACAAAGCTCTCCCCTGCCCTCCATTTGGCAAATCTGACCATAATTCTATCCTCCTGATGCTTAGAAGCAAAAACTAAAGCATGGAGCACCAGTGACTCGCTCAACACGGAATTGGTCAGATGACGCAGATGCTAAGCTACAGGACTGTTTTGCTAGCACAGACTGGAACATGTTCCAGGATTCCTCCAATGGCATTGAGGAGTTTACCACCTCAGTCATCGGCTTCATCAATGAGTTCATCGATGACATCGTCCCCAACATTTCCCAAACAGAAGCTGTGGATTACATTGCAACATCTGCATCTGCAGACAACAAACAAACAAGCAAAGCGTCAATACAGGATTAAGATCGACTCCTACTACACCGGCTCTGACGCTCGTCGGATGTGGCTTGAAAACTATTACGGACTACAAAGGGAAACTCAGACGCGAGCTGCCCAGTGACGCGAGCCTACCAGATGAGCTAAATGCCATTTATGCTCGCTTTGAGGCAAGCAACACTGAACCATGCACGAGAGCAGAACCAGCTGTTCTGAATGACTATGTGATAACTCTCTCGGTAGCCGATGTGAATAAAACCTTTAAACAGGTCAACATTTACAAAGCCGCTGGGCCAGACGGATTACCAGGACGTGTACTCAAAGCATGCGGGGACCAACTGTCAAGTGTCTTCACTGACATTTTCAACCTCTCCCTGACCGAGTCTGTAATACCTACATGTTTCAAGCAGACCACCATAGTCCCTGTGCCCAAGGAAGCTAAGGTAACCAGCCTAAATAGTTACCGCCCCGTCACACTCACGTCGGTAGCCATGACGTGCTTTGAAAGACTGGTCATGGCCCACATCAACAGCATCCTCCCGGATACCCTAAACCGACTCCAATTCGCATACCGCGAATCCACAGATCCACAGATGACGTAATCTCAATCGCACTCCTCACTGCCCTCTCCCACCTGGACAAAATTAACACTTATGTGAGAATGCTGTTTCTTGACTACAGCTCAGCGTTCAACACCATAGTGCCCACAAAGCTCATCACTAAGCTAAGGACCCTGAGACTAAACACCTCCCTCTGCAACTGGATCCTGGACTTCCTGATGGGCCGCCCCCAGTTGGTAAGGGTAGGCAACAACATGTCTTGCCACGCACATCCTCAGCACTGGGGCCCCTCAGGGGTGTGTACTTAGTCCCCTCCTGTATTCCCTGTTCACCCATGACTGCGTGGCCAAACATGACTCCAACACCATCATTAAGTTTGCTGATGACACAAAAGTGGTAGGCCTGATCACCGACAATGATGAGACAGCCTGTAGGGAGGAGGTCAGAGAACTGGCAGTGGTGCCAGGACAAGAACCTCTCCCTCAATGTGAGCAAGACTAAAGAGCTGATCATGGACTACAGGAAAAGGTGGGCCGAACAGGCCCCCATCAACATCACCGGGGCTATAGTGGAGTGGGTTCGAGAGTTTAAAGTTCCTTGGTGTCCACATCACCAACGATCAATCATGGTCCAAACAGAGGGCACTACAAAACCTTTTCCCCCTCACAAGACTGAAAAGATTTGTTTAATTTTATTAATTTTTTTTACCTTTATTTAACTAGGCAAGTCAGTCAAGAAGAAATTCTTATTTTCAATGACGGCCTAGGAACAGTAGGTTAACTGGTCTAGGAACAGTGGGTTTAACTGATCTAGGAACAGTGGGTTAACTGGTCTAGGAACAGTGGGTTAACTGGTCTAGGAACAGTGGGTTAACTGGCCTAGGAACAGTGGGTTAACTGGTCTAGGAACAGTGGGTTAACTGGCCTAGGAACGGTGGGTTAACTGGTCTAGGAACAGTGGGTTAACTGGTCTAGGAACAGTGAGTTAACTGGTCTAGGAACAGTGGGTTAACTGGTCTAGGAACAGTGGGTTAACTGGTCTAGGAACAGTGGGTTAACTGGTCTAGGAACAGTGGGTTAAGTGGTCTAGGAACAGTGGGTTAACTGGTCTAGGAACGGTGGGTTAACTGGTCTAGGAACAGTGGGTTAACTGGTCTAGGAACAGTGGGTTAACTGGTCTAGGAACAGTGGGTTAACTGGTCTAGGAACAGTGGTTTAACTGGTCTAGGAACAGTAGGTTCACTGGTCTAGGAACAGTGGGTTTAACTGATCTAGGAACAGTGGGTTAACTGGTCTAGGAACATTGGCTTAACTGGTCTAGGAACAGTGGGTTAACTGGCCTAGGAACAGTGGGTTAACTGGTCTAGGAACAGTGGGTTAACTGGCCTAGGAACGGTGGGTTAACTGGTCTAGGAACAGTGGGTTAACTGCCTGTTCAGGGGCAGAACGACAGATTTGTCATGGGTCCCCAGATCCTCAAAATGTTCTACAGCTGTACCATCGAGAGCATCCTGAGTGGTTGCATCACCGCCTAGTATGGCAACTGCTCGGCGTCTGATCGTAAGGAGCTAGAGAGGGTAGTGCGTACAGCCCAGAACATCACTGGGGCCAAGCTTCCTGACATCCAGGACCTCTATACCAGACTGTTCTCTCTGCTACCGTACGACAAGCGGTACCGGAGCGCCAAGTCTAGGTCCAAAAGGCTCCTTAACAGCTTCTACCCCCAAGACATGAGACTGCTGAATAATTAATCAAATGGCCACCGGACTATTACATTGACCCCGTACATTGACCCCCCATTGACTCAGTACCGGAACCCCCTGTATATAGCCTCCACACTGACTCAGTACTGGTACCCCCTGTATATAGCCTCCACATTGACTCAGTACTGGTACCCCTTGTATATAGCCTCCACATTGACTCTGTACTGGTACCCCCTGTATATAGCCTCCACACTGAGTCAGTACTGGTACCCCCTGTATATAGCCTCCACATTGACTCTGTACTGGTACCCCCTGTATATAGCCTCCACATTGACTCAGTACCGGTACCCCCTGTATATAGCCTCCACATTGACTCAGTACTGGTACCCCCTGTATATAGCCTCCACATTGACTCAGTACTGGTACCCCCTGTATATAGCCTCCACATTGACTCAGTACTGGTACCCCCTGTATATAGCCTCCACATTGACTCTGTACTGGTACCCCCTGTATATAGCCTCCACACTGACTCAGTACTGGTACCCCCTGTATATAGCCTCCACATTGACTCAGTACCGGTACCCCTTGTATATAGCCTCCACATTGACTCAGTACCGGTACCCCCTGTATATAGCCTCCACACTGACTCAGTACTGGTACCCCCTGTATATAGCCTCCACATTGACTCAGTACCGGTACCCCCTGTATGTAGCCTCCACATTGACTCAGTACTGGTACCCCCTGTATATAGCCTCAACATTGACTCAGTACCGGTACACCCTGTATATAGCCTCCACATTGACTCAGTACCGGTACCCCCTGTATATAGCCTCCACATTGACTCAGTATCGGTACCCCCTGTATATAGCCTCCACATTGACTCAGTACCGGTACCCCCTGTATATAGCCTCCACATTGACTCAGTACCGGTACCCCCTGTATATAGCCTCCACATTGACTCAGTACCGGTACCCCCTGTATATAGCCTCCACACTGACTCAGTACCGGTACCCCCTGTATATAGCCTCCACACTGACTCAGTATTGGTACCCCCTGTAAATAGCCTGCACACTGAATCAGTATCGGTACCCCCTGTATATAGCCTCCACACTGAATCAGTACCGGTACCCCCTGTATATAGCCTCCACACTGACTCAGTACTGGTACCCCCTGTATATAGCCTGCACACTGAATCAGTATCGGTACCCCCTGTATATAGCCTCCACACTGAATCAGTATCGGTACCCCCTGTATATAGCCTCCACATTGACTCAGTACTGGTACCCCCTGTATATAGCCTCCACATTGACTCAGTACCGGTACCCCCTGTATATAGCCTGCACACTGAATCAGTATCGGTACCCCCTGTATATAGCCTCCACACTGAATCAGTATCGGTACCCCCTGTATATAGCCTCCACACTGACTCAGTACTGGTACCCCCTGTATATAGCCTCCACATTGACTCAGTACTGGTACCCCCTGTATATAGCCTCCACATTGACTCTGTACTGGTACCACCTGTATATAGTCTCCACATTGACTCTGTACTGGTACCCCCTGTATATAGCCTCCACACTGAATCAGTATCGGTACCCCCTGTATATAGCCTCCACATTGACTCAGTACTGGTACCCCCTGTATATAGCCTCCACATTGACTCAGTACTGGTACCCCCTGTATATAGCCTCCACATTGACTCAGTATCGGTACCCCCTGTATATAGCCTACACATTGACTCAGTACTGGTACCCCCTGTATATAGCCTCCACACTGACTCAGTACTGGTACCCCCTGTATATAGCCTCCACATTGACTCAGTACCGGTACCCCTTGTATATAGCCTCCACATTGACTCAGTACCGGTACCCCCTGTATATAGCCTCCACACTGACTCAGTACTGGTACCCCCTGTATATAGCCTCCACATTGACTCAGTACCGGTACCCCCTGTATGTAGCCTCCACATTGACTCAGTACTGGTACCCCCTGTATATAGCCTCAACATTGACTCAGTACCGGTACACCCTGTATATAGCCTCCACATTGACTCAGTACCGGTACCCCCTGTATATAGCCTCCACATTGACTCAGTATCGGTACCCCCTGTATATAGCCTCCACATTGACTCAGTACCGGTACCCCCTGTATATAGCCTCCACATTGACTCAGTACCGGTACCCCCTGTATATAGCCTCCACATTGACTCAGTACCGGTACCCCCTGTATATAGCCTCCACACTGACTCAGTACCGGTACCCCCTGTATATAGCCTCCACACTGACTCAGTATTGTTACCCCCTGTATATAGCCTGCACACTGAATCAGTATCGGTACCCCCTGTATATAGCCTCCACACTGAATCAGTACCGGTACCCCCTGTATATAGCCTCCACACTGACTCAGTACTGGTACCCCCTGTATATAGCCTGCACACTGAATCAGTATCGGTACCCCCTGTATATAGCCTCCACACTGAATCAGTATCGGTACCCCCTGTATATAGCCTCCACATTGACTCAGTACTGGTACCCCCTGTATATAGCCTCCACATTGACTCAGTACCGGTACCCCCTGTATATAGCCTGCACACTGAATCAGTATCGGTACCCCCTGTATATAGCCTCCACACTGAATCAGTATCGGTACCCCCTGTATATAGCCTCCACACTGACTCAGTACTGGTACCCCCTGTATATAGCCTCCACATTGACTCAGTACTGGTACCCCCTGTATATAGCCTCCACATTGACTCAGTACTGGTACCCCCTGTATATAGCCTCCACATTGACTCAGTACTGGTACCCCCTGTATATAGCCTCCACATTGACTCAGTATCGGTACCCCCTGTATATAGCCTACACATTGACTCAGTACTGGTACCCCCTGTATATAGCCTCCACATTGACTCTGTACCGGTACCCCCTGTATATAGCCTCCACATTGACTCAGTACTGGTACCCCCTGTATATAGCCTACACATTGACTCAGTACTGGTACCCCCTGTATATAGCCTCCACATTGACTCAGTACTGGTACCCCCTGTATATAGCCTACACATTGACTCAGTACTGGTACCCCCTGTATATAGCCTACACATTGACTCAGTACTGGTACCCCCTGTATATAGCCTACACATTGACTCAGTACTGGTACCCCCTGTATATAGCCTGCACACTGAATCAGTATCGGTACCCCCTGTATATAGCCTACACACTGAATCAGTATCGGTACCCCCTGTATATAGCCTCCACATTGACTCAGTACTGGTACCCCCTGTATATAGCCTACACACTGAATCAGTATCGGTACCCCCTGTATATAGCCTACACACTGAATCAGTATCGGTACCCCTTGTATATAGCCTTGTTATTGTAATGTTATTGTGTTACTTTATATCATGTTTTACTTTAGTCGATTTGCTAAATATTTTCTTAACTCTTCTTGAACTGCACTGTTGGTTAAGGGCCTGTAAGTTAACATTTCACAGTAAAGTCGACACTTGTTGTTTTCAGAGCATGTGTCAAATAAAGTTTGATTTGATTTATATAAATGACAGTTTAAAGATTCATTGCAGCTCATGATAAGTCAGACACCTGGACGAGCCAGGACCATCCCAGGACCAGCCCAGGACTAGTCAGGACCAGCCAAGACCAGCCAGGACCATCCCAGGACCAGCCCAGGACTAGTCAGGACCAGCCAAGACCAGCCAGGAACATCCCAGGACCAGCCCAGGACTAGTCAGGACCAGCCAAGACCAGCCAGGACCATCCCAGTACCAGCCCAGGACTAGTCAAGATCAGGCCAGGACCGGCCCAGGACCAGCCAGGACCAGCCAGGACCAGCCAAGACCAGCCAGGGCCATCCCAGGACCAGCCCAGGACTAGTCAGGACCAGCCAAGACCAGCCAGGAACATCCCAGGACCAGCCCAGGACTAGTCAGGACCAGCCAAGACCAGCCAGGACCATCCCAGTACCAGCCCAGGACTAGTCAGGATCAGGCCAGGACCGGCCCAGGACCAGCCAGGACCAGCCAGGACTAGTCAGGACCAGCCAAGACCAGCCAGGACCATCCCAGGACCAGCCCAGGACTAGTCAGGACCAGCCAAGACCAGCCAGGACCATCCCAGGACCAGCCCAGGACTAGTCAGGACCAGCCAAGACCAGCCAGGACCATCCCAGTACCAGCCCAGGACTAGCCAGGACCGGCCCAGGACCGGCCCAGGACCAGCTAGGACCAGCCAGGACTAGTCAGGACCAGCCAGGACTGGCACAGGACCATCCCAGTACCAGCCCAGGACTAGCCAGGACCGGCCCAGGACCGGCCCAGGACCGGCCCAGGACCAGCCAGGACCAGCCAGGACTAGCCAGGACCAGCCAGGACTGGCACAGGACCATCCCAGTACCAGCCAGGACCATCGCCTACTGTACATATACTGTACAGACTGACAGACAGACATTTAACTTGGACATTTACATTTGAGTTACTTAGCAGACGCTCTTAACCACTAGCCTACCTGCCGCTATAGACACACACACACACACGCACACGCACGCACACACACACACGCACGCACGCACGCACACGCACGCGCGCGCGCACACGCACACGCACGCACACACGCGCGCACACACACACAGTGAACATATTTAGCTCACATACCATTACTGTACACAGTGTGAAGCAGCCATCGATCACAGAACCCTCAGTGTTCCAGAGCTTCTGGAGAACAGGAACAAGAATATGGAGCGGAACGTTCATCCCCGTCTGATCTGAGCTCCAAAGAAATGTCTGGAATGTTGGGGGAATTTACAGTTCCACTGTCTGGATTCTGGAAGTTACACAATCCATTTAAAGTTGTTTTTTTATGGCAACATCTTATGCGATATTGTTTGTAAAAAACGTCTGATAAAAAGTTTCATCACACACTCTTTTATCACCTTACTCCTAAATGTACATGGTGAGGGTAGGCAACAACACATTCGCCACGCTGACCCTCAACACAGGGGCCCGGAACGGGTGCGTTCTCAACGCCCACTCCTGTACTTCCTGTCCATCCACGACCGCGTGACTGCGCACGACTCCAACACCAGCATTAAGTTTGGTAGGCCTGATCACCGACGACAATGAGACAGGCTATAGGGAGGAGGTCAGAGACCTGGCAGTGTGGTGTCAAGACAACAACCTCTCCCTCAACGTGAGCAACGCAAAGGACTACAGGAAATGAAGATGTTACCTCCGTAACATTTCCTGACTCCGACCATCCCTCACGGACCCGGTAGCAGAGATACTCTCAAACGCTTTTGTGACATCACATCTGGACTACTGCAACGGAGTCCTATTCGGGGGGTCCGGTAAAGTCCTGGATAGATTCCAGTACGTCCAGGACTCCACTGCCAGGATCAACACGCACACCGAACCCTGGGAACCACCACTCTTCACCACATTCACTGGCTCCCAGTCAAATTCCACATTACCTAGCAAGATCCTGCTCTTCACCTACAAGGCCCTCCATGGCCCCTTCATAGCTCTCATTACCTTCACTCTCTCTGAGGGTCACACTATAGTCAGAGAGAGTTGTTCTGTGGATGCAGCCCAAATAAATGCTTCTCAGAGTTCAAGTAACAGACATCTCATCATCAACTGTACAGAGGAGACTGCTTGATGACCCAACACACCTTCAGGCTGTGTTTTTTTTAACCTTTTCTTATTCAACCTTTTCTTATTTACAATGACGGCCTACACCGGCCAAACCTGGACGACGCTGGGTCAATTGTGTGCCGCCCTATGGGACTCCCAATCACGGCCAGTTGTGATGCAGCCTGGATTCGAACCAGGGTGTCTGTAGTGAGTCCTCTAGCACTGAGATGCAGTGTCTTAGACCACTGTGCCACTCTCCAAGAAGGAGAGTGATGGAGTGCTGCATCAGATGACCTGGCCTCCACAATCACCCAACCTCAACCCAATTGAGATGGTTTGGAATGAGTTGGACCGCAGAGTGAAGGAAAAGCAGCCAAAAGAGCTCAACATATTTGGGAACTCCTTCAAGACTGTTGGAAAATCATTCCAGGTAAAGCTGGTTGAGAGAATGCCAAGAGTGTGCAAAGCTGTCATCAAGGTAAAGGATTGCTACTCTGAAGAATCTAAAAATATATTTAGATTTGTTTAACACTTTTTTGGTTACTACATGACTCCATGTGTTATTTCATAGTTGTGATACCTTCACTATTATTCTACAGCGTAGGTGCAACGATGTGCGCTGAGAGTCGGGAAGCAAGTTCAGGGAGTGTTTTAATAAATACACACAACATAATACAAAAATAAGAAACATGAACAACACACAGAACTGACACAGGAACAGAAACAATAACGCCTGGGGAAAGAACCAATAGGGAGTGACATATATAGGGAAGGTAATCAGGGACGTGATGAAGTCCAGGTGAGTCTGAAGACGCGCAGGTGTGCGTAACGATGGTGGCAGGTGTGCGTAACGATGGTGGCAGGTGTGCGCCATAACGAGCAGCCTGGTAATCTAGGGAGAGGGAGCACACGTGACAGTAGAAAATAGTAAAAATAAAGAAAACCCACTGCCATCAATTCTACTTGCTAACATGCAATCAATTGAATTGAAAATAAAATGACCTACGATTACGATTATTCTACCAACAGGACATTAAGAATTGTGTTTCACCGAGTCATGGCTGAACGATGACACGGATAACATAGAGCTAGAGGGATTTTCAATGAAAGGGCAGAACAGGGATTGTCCAAGCACCGGCAGAACAGAGAAGCTACGTCTGGTAAGACGAGGGGTGGGAATGTGTGTCTTCTTGTCAATAACAGCTGGTGAACGATGTCTAATACTAAAGAAGTCTCGAGGTATTACTCACCTGAGGTAGAGTACCTTATGATAAGTTGTAGACCACACTATCTACCAAGAGAGGTCTAATCTATATTATTCCTAGCCGTCTATTTACCACCACAGACAAACGCTGGCACTAAGACCGCACTAAACCAACTTTATAAGGCCATAAGCAAACAAGAAAATTCTCACCCAGAAGCAGCGCTCCTAGTGGCCGGGGACTTTAATTCAGGCAAACTTAAATCATTTTTACCATCATGTCATGTGTGCAACCAGAGGAAAAACGATTCTAAAACACTTTTACTCCACCCATAGAGATCCATACAAAGCTCTCCCCCGCCCTCCATTTGGCAAATCTGACCATAATTATATCCTCCTGATTCCTGCTTACAAGTAAAAACTAAAGCAGGAAGTACCAGTGACTCGCTCAATACGGAAGTGGTCAGATGGCGCGGATGCTACGAGCAGGACTGTTTTGCTAGCAGACTGGAATATGTTCCGGGATTCATCCAATGGCATTGAGGAGTATACCACCTCACTCATCAGCTTCATCAATGAGTGCATCGACGACATCGTCCCCATAGTGACCGTACGCACATATCCCAACCAGAAGCCATCGATTACAGGCAACATCTGCATCGAGCTAAAGGCTAGAACTGCCGCTTTCAGGAGTGGGACAATAGTCTGGACGCCAATAAGAAAATCCCGCTATGCCCTCAGATGAACCATCAAAGAAGCAAAGCGTCAATAGAGGATTAAGATTGACACCGGCTCTGATGCTCGTCAGATGTGGCAGGGCTTGAAAACTACTACTGATCCTCAGCACTGGGGCCCCTCAGGGGTGAGTACTTAGTCCCTGAACACTCCCTGTTCACCCACGACTGCGTGGCCAACACCATCATTAAGTGTGCTGACGACACAACAGTGGTCTGAACCCCGACAATGATGAGACAGCCTACAGGGAGGAGGTCAGAGACCTGACAGTGTGGTGCCAGGACAACAACCTCTCCCTCGATGTGAGCAAGACTAAGGAGCTGATCGTGGACTACAGATAAAGGCGTGCCGAACAGACCCCCTATAAACATCAACAGGGCTGTAGTGGAGTGGGTTCGAGAGTTTCAAGTTCCTTGATGTCCACATCACCAACAAACTAACATGGTCCAAACACACCAAGACAGTCATGAAGAGGGCACAACAAAATAGTTTCCCCCTCAGGAGACTGAAAAGATTTGGCATGGGTCCCCAGATCCTCAAAAAGTTCTACAGCTGCACCATCGAGAGCATCCTGACCGGTTGCATCACCGCCTGGTATGACAACTAGTGCCTTACAGTCAGATGCCGAGCACAGAGGTTAGTGCGTACGGCCCAGTACATCACTGAGGTCAAATCTTCCTGCCATCCAGGACGTATATACCAGGCGGTGTCAGAGGAAAGCCCATAAAATAGTTATAGACTGTTTTCTCTGCTACCGCACGGCAAGCGATACCCGAGCGCCAAGTCTAGGACCAAAAGGTTCCTTAACAGCTTCTACCCTCAAGCCATAAGACTGCTGAACAATTAATCAAATAGCAACCGGACTATTACACCACCCCTGTTGTATATTATCTATGCATAGTCACTTCACCCCTACCTACATATACAAATTACCTCAACTAACCTGTACCCCCCGCACACTGACTCAGTATCGGTACCCCCTGCATATAGCCTCGTTATTGTGTTACTTTTTATTATTTTTTACTTTAGTTTATTTGCTAAATATTTTCTTAACTCTTCTTGAACTGCACTGTTGTTTTTAGGGCTTGTAAGTAAGCATTTCACCGTAAGGTATACAGTCGTGACCAAAAGTTTTGAGACACAAATATTAATTTTCACAAAGTCTGCTGCTTGTCACGACTTCCACTGAAAGTGGCTCCTCTCCCTGATCGGGTGGCGCTCGGCGCTCGTCGTCACCGGTCTACTAGCTGCCACTGAAAGTGCCTCCTCTCCCTGATCGGGCGGCGCTCGGCGCTCGTCGTCACCGGTCTACTAGCTGCCACTGAAGGTGGCTCCTCTCCCTGATCGGGCGGCGCTCGGCGCTCGTCGTCACCGGTCTACTAGCTGCCACTGAAAGTGCCTCCTCTCCCTGATCGGGCGGCGCTCGGCGCTCGTCGTCACCGGTCTACTAGCTGCCACTGAAGGTGGCTCCTCTCCCTGTTCGGGCGGCGCTCGGCGCTCGTCGTCACCGGTCTACTAGCTGCCACTGAAGGTGGCTCCTCTCCCTGTTCGGGCGGCGCTCGGCGCTCGTCGTCACCGGTCTACTAGCTGCCACTGAAGGTGGCTCCTCTCCCTGTTCGGGCGGTGCTCGGCGGTCGTCGTCACCGGTCTACTAGCTGCCACTGAAGGTGGCTCCTCTCCCTGTTCGGGCGGTGCTCGGCGCTCGTCGTCACCGGTCTACTAGCTGCCACTGAAGGTGGCTCCTCTCCCTGTTCGGGCGGTGCTCGGCGGTCGTCGTCACCGGTCTACTAGCTGCCACTGAAGGTGGCTCCTCTCCCTGTTCGGGCGGTGCTCGGCGGTCGTCGTCACCGGTCTACTAGCTGCCACTGAAGGTGGCTCCTCTCCCTGTTCGGGCGGTGCTCGGCGGTCGTCGTCACCGGTCTACTAGCTGCCACTGAAGGTGGCTCCTCTCCCTGTTCGGGCGGCGCTCGGCGCTCGTCGTCACCGGTCTACTAGCTGCCACTGAAGGTGGCTCCTCTCCCTGTTCGGGCGGTGCTCGGCGGTCGTCGTCACCGGTCTACTAGCTGCCACTGAAGGTGGCTCCTCTCCCTGTTCGGGCGGTGCTCGGCGGTCGTCGTCACCGGTCTACTAGCTGCCACTGAAGGTGGCTCCTCTCCCTGTTCGGGCGGTGCTCGGCGGTCGTCGTCACCGGTCTACTAGCTGCCACTGAAGGTGGCTCCTCTCCCTGTTCGGGCGGTGCTCGGCGGTCGTCGTCACCGGTCTACTAGCTGCCACTGAAGGTGGCTCCTCTCCCTGTTCGGGCGGTGCTCGGCGGTCGTCGTCACCGGTCTACTAGCTGCCACTGAAGGTGGCTCCTCTTCCTGTTCGGGCGGTGCTCGGCGGTCGTCGTCACCGGTCTACTAGCTGCCACTGAAGGTGGCTCCTCTTCCTGTTCGGGCGGTGCTCGGCGGTCGTCGTCACCGGTCTACTAGCTGCCACTGAAGGTGGCTCCTCTCCCTGTTCGGGCGGTGCTCGGCGGTCGTCGTCACCGGTCTACTAGCTGCCACCGATTCCTTTTCCCTTTTCTGTTTGTTTTGTCTTGTTTTCCACTGTTTCTTGTCTGTTGTTATTTCAGGGCTATTTAAGCCTTCAGGGCCGCCTGCTTTTGTACAGGCTTGTTTATTTTTCTGTCAGTGGATGTTTGTGTTTTATTCCTGTACGGTTTGTTTTCGTTCTTGTTTTTGTGGTCATTTGTGTCTGTTGTTTTTGGCTTGACCCATATTTGGAATAAACATTCTCATTTGGAACATTGCTCTCTGCGCTGGACTCCACACCCACCACTCCTAGCTATCGTGACACTGCTTCAGTGTCTTTAGATATTTTTGTCAGATGTTACTATGGAATACTGAAGTATAATTATGAGCATTTCATAAGTGTCAAAGGCTTTTATTGACAATTACATGACGTTGATGCAAACAGTCAATATTTGCAGTGTTGACCCTTCTTTTTCAAAACCTCTGCAATCCGCCCAGGCATGCTGTCAATTAACTTCTGGGCCACATCCTGACTGATGGCAGCCCATTCTTGCATAATCAATGCTTGGAGATTGTCAGAATTTGTGGGGTTTTGTTTGTCCACCCGCCTCTTGAGGATTGACCACAAGTTCTCAATGGGATTAAGGTCTGGGGAGTTTCCTGGCCATGGACCCAAAATATCAATGTTTTGTTTCCCGAGGCACTTAGTTATCACTTTTGCCTTATGGCAATGTGTACAATAAATCCCCACACTGTCAAATCATATAGCATGTCAGCCCTATGGTGAGAGATCACATTGCACAATCGCTCTCTTTCTCTCTCTCATTCTGTCACTCCTAGTAGAGCCACGTATGAATGCAGATTAGGCTAGTAAAGCACAGGACCCTCCTAGTAGAGCCACGTATGAATGTAGATTAGGCTAGTAAAGCACAGGACCCTCCTAGTAGAGCCACGTATGAATGCAGATTAGGCTAGTAAAGCACAGGACCCTCCTAGTAGAGCCACGTATGAATGCAGATTAGGCTAGTAAAGCACAGGACCCTCCTAGTAGAGCCACGTATGAATGCAGATTAGGCTAGTAAAGCACAGGACCCTCCTAGTAGAGCCACGTATGAATGCAGATTAGGCTAGTAAAGCACAGGACCCTCCTAGTAGAGCCACGTATGAATGCAGATTAGGCTAGTAAAGCACAGGACCCTCCTAGTAGAGCCACGTATGAATGCAGATTAGGCTAGTAAAGCACAGGACCCTCCTAGAAGAGCCACGTATGAATGCAGATTAGGCTAGTAAAGCACAGGACCCTCCTAGTAGAGCCACGTATGAATGCAGATTAGGGTAGTAAAGCACAGGACCCTCCTAGAAGAGCCACGTATGAATGTAGATTAGGCTAGTAAAGCACAGGACCCTCCTAGTAGAGCCACGTATGAATGCAGATTAGGCTAGTAAAGCACAGGACCCTCCAGGGACACAAGCTGCCTGCTGTAACATGTTGATGTTGCTGCTGCTGCTGCATACAACACATTCCTCTATAACAGGCCTACAAGGTAATGACAAATATAGGGGGGGAGAGGGAGGTGGTGAGAGAGAGATGGGGGGAAGAGAGGGAGAATTTTTGTAATTTTTTTCATCTTTATTTTAACGGACCTAGAAAGTTAGAAACAAGCCCTAATCCTTGTCCACTATACCCCTGAGAGAGAGAGAGAGAGAGAGAGAGAGAGAGAGAGAGAGAGAGAGAGAGAGAGAGACAGAGAGAGAGAGAGAGAGAGAGAGAGAGAGAGAGACAGAGAGAGAGAGAGAGAGAGGGGGGGGGGGGGGGAGACAGAGAGAGAGAGAGAGAGAGAGAGGGAGAGAGAGACAGAGACAGAGAGACAGAGAGAGAGAGAGAGAGAAAGAGAGAGAGAGGGGGAGAGAGAGGGAGAGAGAGATGAGGTGAGAGGGGAAGAATATTATTTTATAAAACTTTTTTTTAAAACTTTAACAGACCTAGAATGTTAGAAACAAGCCCCCCACCTACCATCCCTACACTCTAACCACTAGGCTACCTACCATCCCTACGCTCTAACCACTAGGCTACCTACCATCCCTACACTCTAACCACTAGGCTACCTGCCATCCCTACACTCTAACCACTAGGCTACCTACCATCCCTACACTCTAACCACTAGGCTACCTACCATCCCTACGCTCTAACCACTAGGCTACCTACCATCCCTACGCTCTATCCACTAGGCTACCTGCCATCCCTACGCTCTAACCACTAGGCTACCTGCCATCCCTACACTCTAAACACTAGGCTACCTACCATCCCTACACTCTAACCACTAGGCTACCTACCATCCCTACGCTCTAACCACTAGGCTACCTGCCCCCTCCACACTCTAACCACTAGGCTACCTGCCATCCCTACACTCTAACCACTAGGCTACCTACCATCCCCACACTCTAACCACTAGGCTACCTGCCATCCCTACACCCTAACCACTAGGCTACCTACCATCCCTACACTCTAACCACTAGGCTACCTACTATCCCTACACTCTATCCACTAGGCTACCTACCATCCCTACACTCTAACCACTAGACTACCTACCATCCCTACACTCTAACCACTAGGCTACCTACCATCCCTACACTCTAACCACTAGGCTACCTACCATCCCTACGCTCTAACCACTAGGCTACCTACCATCCCTACACTCTAACCACTAGGCTACCTACCATCCCTACACTCTAACCACTAGGCTACCTACCATCCCTACACCCTAACCACTAGGCTACCTACCATCCCTACACTCTAACCACTAGGCTACCTACTATCCCTACACTCTATCCACTAGGCTACCTACCATCCCTACACTCTAACCACTAGACTACCTACCATCCCTACGCTCTAACCACTAGGCTACCTACCATCCCTACACTCTAACCACTAGGCTACCTACCATCCCTACGCTCTAACCACTAGGCTACCTACCATCCCTACACTCTAACCACTAGGCTACCTACCATCCCTACACTCTAACCACTAGGCTAGCTACCATCCCTACGCTCTAACCACTAGACTACCTGTCTCTAACCACTAGGCTACCTACCATCCCTACACTCTAACCACTAGGCTACCTACCATCCCTACGCTCTAACCACTAGGCTACCTGTCTCTAACCACTAGGCTACCTACCATCCCTACGCTCTAACCACTAGGCTAACTGTCTTTAACCACTAGGCTACCTACCATCCCTACACTCTAACCACTACCTGCCACCCCAGATATATAATCTTACCATTCCATAAACATCCGATTATGGTCAACCCTGTACGTTTAAGGTAAAGCATGATGGACATAGACAGAAAGTAACTTCCCGATTCACAACAACAGCATGATGTGATGTGACTGTCGTTGGATATGGCTATGGGGCCATGTATGTGTACCATTCATAGGGTGAACAGGCAAGACAAAATACTCAAGTGCCTCTGAACGAGGTTTGAGTGTGTCAAGAACTGCAATGCTGCTGGTGTTTTTCACATTCAACAATTTCCAGTGTGTATCAAGAACTGTTTCACCAGCCAAAGGACATCCAGCCAACTTGACACAACTGTGAGAAGCATTGGAGTTGACGTGGGCCAGCATCCCTGTGGAACGCTTTCAACACCTTGTAGAGTTTCATGCTCTGATGAATAGAGGCTGTTCTGAGGGCAAAAGGGGAGAGTGCAACTCAATAGTAGGAAAGTGTTCTTAATGTTTTGTACACTCAGAGTATATTCTCCTGTAAGACCCTATGATCTGTGCACCGCACATGATACAGACATCTTCATGTCGTTAAACTCCCTATAGTGTGTTTTAAAATCCGTAGTAGGTCTAGATTCTGAAATTAAACCTTTCACATTACAAATGTTATGTCTCCAAACTACCCTTATTGTTTGTAACAATATACTCTACAAGTACATCACATTTCCAGAGGCTCTGTGCTAATTCTGAAGTAATGAAACATGTTATGAGAACCCACAACATGGTGAATGGGAAAATGGATTTAAAGAGAACTCCCTCTGCTGGTGATTTGCTGAATGTGCAATCCTAAAGGAGTGCTGTGATTGGTTAATGACCTATAGTGTCAGTTTTTAGGTATAAAATGAGCCATATCATTAAAAGTACCAGAAAGCACCACTCTGGAAATGTGAAGGGTTCGAAGAGTATATTGTTAGAAACTGTTTTTTTTTTTTAAAAGAAAAATCAAAGGGTGGTTTTGAGATATTCATAAATATTTGTAATATTGAACTAATTCACGTGAAAATGTGTATTTCAGAATCTTTGCATACTCCATTTGTTAGAGCACACCATGAGGAGTATAATGACAGCACAATGTCTGTATCATGTCTGGTTCACAGCTCATAGGAACGTATAGATCTAAAAATTGCCTAAAGGTTTTGTGATACAAATGTAAAAAGCATGTCAAACATCCTTTCCAGAACAATCTGAGATACCAACAACAACAAAAGATCAGACTACGCTGGCATGGAATCGCCCTATGGTATGGACAGTGTAGACAACCTACTGTATGGCTGACATGTAGGAGGAGGACGTAAGGTTTATGACACGCTGTGTCACGGGGTTCTATGGAACCCTGTGTAAGGTTTATGACACGCTGTGTCACGGGGTTCTATGGAACCCTATGTAAGGTTTATGACACGCTGTGTCACGGTGTTCTATGGAACCCTATGTAAGGTTTATGACACGCTGTGTCACAGTGTTCTATGGAACCCTATGTAAGGTTTATGACACGCTGTGTCACAGTGTTCTATGGAACCTTATGTAAGGTTTATGACACGCTGTGTCACAGGGTTCTATGGAACCCTATGTAAGGTTTATGACACGCTGTGTCACAGTGTTCTATGGAACCCTATGTAAGGTTTATGACACGCTGTGTCACAGGGTTCTATGGAACCTTATGTAAGGTCTATGACACGCTGTGTCACAGGGTTCTATGGAACCCTATGTAAGGTTTATGACACGCTGTGTCACAGTGTTCTATGGAACCCTATGTAAGGTTTATGACACGCTGTGTCACAGTGTTCTATGGAACCCTATGTAAGGTTTATGACACGCTGTGTCACGGTGTTCTATGTAATCCTATGTAAGGTTTATGACACGCTGTGTCACAGTGTTCTATGGAACCCTATGTAAGGTTTATGACACGCTGTGTCACAGTGTTCTATGGAACCCTATGTAAGGTTTATGACACCCTGTGTCACGTTGTTCTATGGAACCCTATGTAAGGTTTATGACACGCTGTGTCACAGTGTTCTATGGAACCCTATGTAAGGTTTATGACACGCTGTGTCACAGGGTTCTATGGAACCCTATGTAAGGTTTATGACACGCTGTGTCACAGTGTTCTATGGAACCCTATGTAAGGTTTATGACACGCTGTGTCACAGTGTTCTATGGAACCCTATGTAAGGGTTATGACACGCTGTGTCACGGTGTTCTATGGAACCCTATGTAAGGTTTATGACACTTTGTGTCACGGTGTTCTATGGAACCCTATGTAAGGTTTATGACACGCTGTGTCACAGTGTTCTATGGAACCCTATGTAAGGGTTATGACGCGCTGTGTCACGGTGTTCTATGGAACCCTATGTAAGGTTTATGACACGCTGTGTCACGGGGTTCTATGGAACCCTATGTAAGGTTTATGACACGCTGTGTCACGGTGTTCTACGGAACCCTATGTAAGGTTTATGACACTCTGTGTCGCAGTGTTCTATGGAACCCTATGTAAGGTTTATGACACACTGTGTCACAGGGTTCTATGGAACCCTATGTAAGGTTTATGACACACTGTGTCACAGGATTCTATGGAACCCTATGTAAGGTATATGACACGCTGTGTCACAGTGTTCTATGGAACCCTATGTAAGATTTATGACACGCTGTGTCACAGGGTTCTATGGAACCCTATGTAAGGTTTATGACACACTGTGTCACGGTGTTCTATGGAACCCTATGTAAGGTTTATGACACGCTGTGTCACAGGGTTCTATGGAACCCTATGTAAGGTATATGACACACTGTGTCACGGTGTTCTATGGAACCCTATGTAAGGTTAATGACACGCTGTGTCACAGTGTTCTATGGAACCCTATGTAAGGTTTATGACACGCTGTGTCACAGTGTTCTATGGAACCCTATGTAAGGTTTATGACACGCTGTGTCACAGTGTTCTATGGAACCCTATGTAAGGTTTATGACACTCTGTGTCACGGTGTTCTATGGAACCCTATGTAAGGTTTATGACACGCTGTGTCACGGTGTTCTATGGAACCCTATGTAAGGTTTATGACACGCTGTGTCACGGGGTTCTATGGAACCCTATGTAAGGTTTATGACACGCTGTGTCACGATGTTCTATGGAACCCTATGTAAGGTTTATGACACGCTGTGTCACAGTGTTCTATGGGACCCTATGTAAGGTTTATGACACGCTGTGTCACAGTGTTCTATGGAACCCTATGTAAGGTTTATGACACGCTGTGTCACGGTGTTCTATGGAACCCTATGTAAGGTTTATGACACGCTGTGTCTCGGGGTTCTATGGAACCCTATGTAAGGTTTATGACACGCTGTGTCACAGTGTTCTATGGAACCCTATGTAATGTTTATGACACGCTGTGTCACAGTGTTCTATGGAACCCTATGTAAGGTTTATGACACGCTGTGTCACAGTGTTCTATGGAACCCTATGTAAGGTTTATGACACGCTGTGTCACAGTGTTCTATGGAACCCTATGTCCTGTATAGTGCACTACTTTTTACCTGAACATATGGCCCATGTTCTAAAGTAGTGCACTATATACGGAATAGGGTGCCATTTGGGAAGCATTCTAAGTTTGATATTTTGTCGTACAGCCAGACTAGCATTCCTGTCTGTATGAAAGTCTGTAGAGGGTTTTATTATGGCATCAAACAGGGATGATTGACCATGACGGTGAGACAGAGGACATGAGTGAAGGAAATGCCATTAGTTTTGTTGTGAGGGTTAAACTTGTGTCCTCAAATTCATTCAATCTGTCCCTGAGGATTGAAGGGCTAGGTCACCTTTACGTGGCCCAATCAAATGAAATAATTTACTGTATGTCTGATGATGTGTATAGGTCGTTATTGTAACAGATAATGTGTTCTTACCTGGTTAAAAAATGACAAATAAAATATGAAACATTATGGGCTGGTTTCCCGGACAACAGATTAAAGATCTGGACTAAAAAGCATGCCAATCTCAATGGGGGAACTCTAGTACAGGACAATGCCTAATCTGTGTCTGGGGAAACTGGCCCTATGTGTCTGATCATACACTGTCCCAACAGAGTATTTAGGGACACATCCTAGATCTGTTGGTGCAGTCTTGACAACTCCTATGGTTATTGTTACGCCAGCACAAACAGATCTGGGACCAGGTTACCATGACACTTTACAGCAGGAAAACCCATTAGTCTGGGAATGTAATGTTTGTTGTTACTATAAAAACAGTATTGATGTTTTAGATCCATAAAGTAGCTAAATCCGTACGCACTTACGTAACCATAGTCACGGGAAGCAGATGGCTATATCGGATCACTAATACAGAACTATTAAAGGCTCAGTGCACTACTTTGGTGCAAAAAATAATTATTTTAACATAAAACGTATGTAATTATTACTGTGTAACAGGAGCAGCAGGTGGTGTGTGTGATTGAACTGGCTTTCATACTGCTAGCTAGCATGACGACGAAAACAGCAGTTTATTTTCAAAACTACCGGTCGTTCAATCTTCTCAGTGTAACAGTTGAGGATAAAGGGACATTTCTCATCCCTGGAATGAGGTACATTTTCCGAGCTATATCTTGCCGGCTCCACTCTGTGTCTTAATCTACACCAGAGGCCTGTCAGACCCTAGTGCAGCTGTAAAACAAGTGGGTCGGACCTGCTGGCTAGGTTACACTCCTGATGTAATCAACAGCAAACCCATAGCAGCAACCTATGTGGTTCACCAACGTTTCCATTTTATAATACAGGTCGTGGTCTATAGCAGTTAGTAATGTACAGTATGTTCACTGACGTAGGTCTGCGTTATTGGTGGAGGGGCCTTGTAACTGGCAGAAGTGCAATGCACCCCCGTTTTGTTGAAAACATGTAGTGGTGCATTTTGCATCACACCTGCAACCAATCACAGCACACACAAGCAACTCATTCAAACCAATAGCAAAGCATACCATAACCTCATAACTAATACATAACTAATACCATAACCCAGGGCTCTCTAACCCTGTTCCTGGAGAGATAACCTCCTGTAGGTTAACTCCAACCCTGTTCCTGGAGAACTACCCTCCTGTTGGTTTTAACTCCAACCCTGTTCTTGGAGAGATACCCTCCTGTAGGTTTTAACTCCAACCCAAGATGTAACTAACTTGATTCAGTTTATTAACCAACTAATTATTAGGTTCAGGTGTGCTAGATTAGGGTTGGAGTGAAAACCTGCAGGACAGTAGCTCTCCATGAACAGGGTTGGAGAGATCATTACATAACGTAACAATCCCTAACGCAGGGGTATTCAATTCTTACACTGTAAGGTCTAGAGCATCCTGGTTTTCTGTTCTACCTGGTAAATAATTACACCCACCTGGTCTAAATCAGTCCCTGGTTAGAGGGGAACAATGAAAACATGTAGTGGAACTGTCTTCCAGGTCAGAGTTGAGTTTGAGAGAAAAAAGAAACGCTTGAAACTCTGTTAGACCTGAGAGGCAGTTCCACTGGGGACTGATTTAGACCTGAGAGCCAGTTCCACTGGGGACTGATTTAGACCTGAGAGCCAGTTCCACTGGGGACTGATTTAGACCTGGGAGCCAGTTCCACTGGGGACTGATTTAGACCTGGGAGCCAGTTCCACTGGGGACTGATTTAGACCTGGGAGCCAGTTCCACTGGGGACTGATTTAGACCTGGGAGCCAGTTCCACTGGGGACTGATTTAGACCTGGGAGTCAGTTCCACTGGGGACTGATTTAGACCTGGGAGCCAGTTCCACTGGGGACTGATTTAGACCTTGAGAGGAGGATTTAGAGTTGAGACGAGGGTTTCGCAATGAGGGTGTTTGATTCATCTGACCCTGGCGCCTGTTTTGCACTGTCTGAAAGTTGATTGTAATTGTATTCTATTTGGGTCTGAGCTGTCTCCTGGGCGTGAGCCAGGTGCCTATTATGTCTGACAGAAAAGTCATCTCAAAACATAAGTGATGTAATTAAGCATGTGTAGAAATGAGGAGGATTCTGTGTTTTCACATGCAAAAGTCTGCCATCCCAATGAAAACTAGTTTGAAAATGCAAACATTTATTTTATACAAGAGTTTCTGGGCGATGCACCATGCTGTCGTGTTGACAACATGAACGAGTGGCGCAGATTACTGTTCGTTTTAAGAGGAGCGCTCCTCATCCACTTTCGCCTGATGACATGACGTGTCATACCCCGGTGTGCCCTGGGCCAGATTACTTTAACCCCCTCCTTGTTAACGTCCAAAAGGGGGAGCTGCTTCACAGGCTCTCTTTCCAATTCCATGAAGACCGGAAACATCCGTAGGCTCTGCTAATAAAATAACAAAAACACCCCTATCCTTTTACATTCATGACTGATATGATTTATTTAAGTGACCTACACCTACCGGTGCCCAGCCCACATGGGTTTACAAGAAACTACAGAACAAAATAACATTTGACAAATCATACGCATACAGTACAGCTACCATCCAGCTACACTACACAACCAGCTACCATCCAGCTACACAACCAGCTACCATCCAGCTACACAACCAGCTACCATCCAGCTACACTACACAACCAGCTACCATCCAGCTACACAACCAGCTACCATCCAGCTACACTACACAACCAGCTACCGTCCAGCTACACAACCAGCTACCATCCAGCCACACTACACAACCAGCTACCATCCAGCTACACTACACAACCAGCTACCATCCAGCTACACAACCAGCTACCATCCAGCTACACTACACAACCAGCTACCGTCCAGCTACACAACCAGCTACCATCCAGCCACACTACACAACCAGCTACCATCCAGCTACACTACACAACCAGCTACCGTCCAGCTACACTACACAACCAGCTACTATCCAGCTACACTATACAACCAGCTACCATCCAGCTACACTACACAACCAGCTACCATCCAGCTACACTACACAACCAGCTACCGTCCAGCTACACTACACAACCAGCTACCATCCAGCTACACTACACAACCAGCTACCATCCAGCTACACAACCAGCTACCATCCAGTCACACTTCACAACCAGCTACCATCCAGCCACACTTCACAACGAGCTACCATCCAGCTACACAACCAGCTACCATCCAGTCACACTTCACAACCAGCTACCATCCAGCTACACAACCAGCTACCATCCAGTCACACTTCACAACCAGCTACCATCCAGCTACACTACACAACCAGCTACCATCCAGCTACACTACACAACCAGCTACCATCCAGCTACACTACACAACCAGCTACCATCCAGCTACACTACACAACCAGCTACCATCCAGCTACACAACCAGCTACCATCCAGTCACACTTCACAACCAGCTACCATCCAGCTACACAACCAGCTACCATCCAGTCACACTTCACAACCAGCTACCATCCAGCTACACAACCAGCTACCATCCAGTCACACTTCACAACCAGCTACCATCCAGCTACACAACCAGCTACCATCCAGCTACACAACCAGCTACCATCCAGCTACACTACACAACCAGCTACCATCCAGCTACACAACCAGCTACCATCCAGTCACACTTCACAACCAGCTACCATCCAGCTACACTACACAACCAGCTACCATCCAGCTACACTACACAACCAGCTACCATCCAGCTACACAACCAGCTACCATCCAGCTACACAACCAGCTACCATCCAGCTACACTACACAACCAGCTACCATCCAGCTACACTACACAACCAGCTACCATCCAGCTACACTACACAACCAGCTACCATCCAGCCACACTACACAACCAGCTACCATCCAGCTACAGAACCAACTTCCATCCAGCTATCATCCAGCTACACTACACAACCAGCTACCATCTAGCTACACTACACAACCAGCTACCATCCAGCTACACAACCAGCTACCATCCAGCTACACTACACAACCAGCTACCATCCAGCTACACTACACAACCAGCTACCATCCAGCTACACAACCAGCTACCATCCAGCCACACTACACAACCAGCTACCATCCAGCCACACAACCAGCTACCATCCAGCCACATTTCACAACCAGCTACCATCCAGCTACACAACCTGCTACCATCCAGCCACACTACACAACGGGCTACCATCCAGCCACACTTCACAACCAGCTACCATCCAGCCACACTACACAACGGGCTACCATCCAGTCACACTACACAACGGGCTACCATCCAGTCACACTACACAACGGGCTACCATCCAGCCACACTACACAACCAGCTACCATCCAGCCACACAACCAGCTACCATCCAGCCACATTTCACAACCAGCTACCATCCAGCTACACAACCAGCTACCATCCAGCCACACTACACAACGGGCTACCATCCAGCCACACTTCACAACCAGCTACCATCCAGCCACACTACACAACGGGCTACCATCCAGCCACACTTCACAACCAGCTACCATCCAGCCACACTACACAACGGGCTACCATCCAGCCACACTTCACAACCAGCTACCATCCAGCCACACTACACAACGGGCTACCATCCAGTCACACTACACAACGGGCTACCATCCAGTCACACTACACAACGGGCTACCATCCAGCCACACTACACAACCAGCTACCATCCAGCTACACAACCAGCTACCATCCAGTCACACTACACAACCAGCTACCATCCAGCCACACTTCACAACCAGCTACCATCCAGCCACACTACACAACCAGCCACCATCCAGCTAAACAACCAGCTACCATCCAGCTACACAACCAGCTACCATCCAGCTACACAACCAGCTACCATCCAGCTACACAACCAGCTACCATCCAGCCACGCTACACAACCAGCTACCATCCAGCTACACAACCAGCTACCATCCAGCCACACTTCACAACCAGCTACCATCCAGCTACACAACCAGCTACCATCCAGCCACGGTACACAACCAGCTACCATACAGCCACACTTCACAACCAGCTACCGTCCAGCCACACTTCACAACCAGCTACCGTCCAGCCACACTACACAACCAGCTACCATCCAGCTACACAACCAGCTACCATCCAGCCACACTACACAACCAGCTACCATCCAGCTACACAATCAGCTACCATCCAGCCACACTACACAACCAGCTACCATCCAGCTACACAACCAGCTACCATCCAGCCACACTACACAACCAGCTACCATCCAGCTACACAACCAGCTACCATCCAGCCACAGTACACAACCAGCTACCATCCAGCCACACTTCACAACCAACTACCATCCAGCCACACAACCAGCTAGCATCCTGCCACACAACCCGTAAATTTCTCCTTGTCCTCCAGGCATTGTGAACAAACTGAGCAATCTCAAACATGCCCTGTCTGAAACATAATTCAAGCCTTTACTCGTCCTGTAAGCAGTATACTTCAAGTTAATGGAAAAAAAAGAACGTCTTAGATTGTCAATAAAACACAAAAATAAAACACAAAATAAATGTTGTTTTTGATTTCACCAAGATCAGTAAAATGATCTTCTCTTTAGACACTCTGTTAAATCTATGCATCTCTATAGCCAGAGGGAGGGTGCCAGATCTGACCTTTGGCTTTTTGTTAGATTCAGGCGGTATATAGGGATGTAATTCTCTTTGATGCTAGTGTAGGTTCTAAGGTTGAAACCAAATATCATGTCCATTTTCCTTGTAGATCACAAAAGGGCTTGTCCTTGATTTGGTTAACACCACATTGTTCCCGAATTACAGTCCCTTCAGAAAATATTCACACCCCTTGACGTTTTCCACATTTTGTTGTGTTTCGAGGTGTTATTCAAATGGATTTAATTGTAATTTTTCGGTCAACGATCTACACAAAATAGTCTGTAATGTGAAAGTGGAAGAACAATTCTAACATTTGTAAAACATTTATGAAATATAAAACACTAATACGGGGGTTATTTGTTCCTGAATGCAGTGCATTCGGAAAGTATTCAGACCCTTTGACTTTTTTCCACATTTTGTTAAGTTACAGCCTTATTCTAAAAATTGGATTCAATTGTTTTTTTTCCCTCATCCATTTATACACAATACCTCATAATGACAAAGCAAAAACTGTTTTTTAGAAATGTTTACAAATGTATAAAATAAAATAAAATGAAATATGACATTTACATAACTATTCTTACCGTTTCCTCTGTACTTTGTTGAAGCACATTTGGCAGTGATTACAGCCTTGAGTCTTCTTGGGTATGACACTACAAGCTTGGAACACCTGTATTTGGGGAGTTTCTCCCATTCTTCTCTGCAGATCCTCTCAAACTCTGTCGGGTTGGATGGGGAGCGTCGCTGCACAGCTATTTTCAGGTCTCTCCAGAGATGTTTGATCAGGTTCAAGTCCGGGCTCTGGCTGGGCCACTCAAGGACATTCAGAGACTTGTCCCGAAGCCACTCCTGCGTTGTAATGGCTGTGTGCTTAGGGTCGTTGTCCTGTCGGAATGTGGACATTTGCCCCAGTCTGAGGTCCTGAGCGCTCTGGAGCAGGTTTTCATCAAGGATCTCTCTCTGTACTTTGCTCCGTTCATATTTCCCTCGATCCTGACCTGTCTCCCAGTCCCTGCCGCTGAAAAACATCCCCACAGCACGATTCTGCCACCACCATGCTTCACCGTAGGGATGGTGCCAGGTTTTTTCCAGTACCTGGTGTAATTGTAGCTTATATTTGCTGTTCTCAGAATAGCATTTTCAAGTAAAAAAAAAAAACTGTATGGAAATGCATAAGTCTGTACCTCAAACCTCAAACCCTGGTAACGGCCCTGATCATAATTGATTTAATCTGTAGCCTAATAAACGACATGGTTTCCTGAGTCATAATGGGAGGACCACACACCAACATCATCGCGCGACTCCCACATTTATTTTGATATGATGGTTATATCAATATTTGCTGACAATGGCGTTTTCATAATACATTTTACACCAAAAGATCCCACCAGTATTTATAATTATTTAATAAATTGTACCTGAAGCAACCTGTTAACATCACTACTGTCATTAATTTCTTTTTATACCTTATGACTTTACCTGCATAAAAATTGTGGATGGGAAGATGTCTTCTTGGCCCTGAAAAGTTAGACCTGGACCCGAGGTCACCAATCATACCTGATATATTGTTTAAAGGGGGACCTGGACCCGAATGGACCCGAGGTTACCAATCATACCTGATATATTGTTTAAAGGGGGACCAGGACCCGAATGGACCCGAGGTCACCAATCATACCTGATATATTGTTTAAAGGGGGACCAGGACCCGAATGGACCCGAGGTCACCAATCATACCTGATATATTGTTTAAAGGGGGACCAGGACCCGAATGGACCCGAGGTCACCAATCATACCTGATATATTGTTTAAAGGGGGACCAGGACCCGAATGGACTCGAGGTCACCAATCATACCTGATATATTGTTTAAAGGGGGACCTGGACCCGAATGGACCCGAGGTTACCAATCATACCTGATATATTGTTTAAAGGGGGACCAGGACCCGAATGGACTCGAGGTCACCAATCATACCTGATATATTGTTTAAAGGGGGACCAGGACCCAAGGTCACCAATCATACCTGATATATTGTTTAAATGGGGACCAGGACCCGAATGGACCCGAGGTCACCAATCATACCTGATATATTGTTTAAAGGGGGACCAGGACCCGAATGTACCCGAGGTCACCAATCATACCTGATATATTGTTTAAAGGGGGACCAGGACCCAAATGGACCTGAGGTCACCAATCATACCTGATATATTGTTTAAAGGGGGACCTGGACCCGAATGGACCCGAGGTCACCAATCATACCTGATATATTGTTTAAAGGGGGACCTGGACCCGAATGGACCCGAGGTCACCAATCATACCTGATATATTGTTTAAAGGGGGACCAGGACCCGAATGGACCCGAGGTCACCAATCTTACCTGATATATTGTTTAAAGGGGGACCAGGACCCGAATGGACCCGAGGTCACCAATCATACCTGATATATTGTTTAAAGGGGGACTAGGACCCGAATGGACCCGAGGTCACCAATCTTACCTGATATATTGTTTAAAGGGGGACCAGGACCCGAATGTACCCGAGGTCACCAATCATACCTGATATATTGTTTAAAGGGGGACCAGGACCCAAATGGACCCGAGGTTACCAATCATACCTGATATATTGTTTAAAGGGGGACCAGGACCCGAATGGACCCGAAGACAAAATAAGTCATGTTTATCAGCCAAGTTGCTCTTCTAGTTAACTAATAGGTCTTTAAATGTTGGCTAGGCCTTCTATAAGTCAATACATTCACCTTATTAGCAGAAAATACATGTGCTATAGGCTATGTAGAGCTGTGGTTGGGTCCACTCAGGTCTATCAGTTAGTTACATAGACCCGATACCAATCAACCAGGACAGTCGGGTCCCGGATCGGGTCTCGGCCGGGTATTCGGGTGGAACCATGAAGACCTTTAGTGTGTATGAATTATTTTCATGCAATGAACCACTATGCTGCATTTAGACACAAATTCTGATCTTTTTTTCCACTAATTGGTGACATCAGATCTTTTCACATCAGATTAAATTCAGAGCAGATCTGATTTGGACAAAATACCAATTAGTGAATAAAAGATCAGTATTAGACCAAACTCATCCATTTCAGTAATACAATAAAAACACGTCTTTCAGAAGATCCACGCTAGACTTTTGAAAAGTCCGTCCCACCCACTGTTGAATGTTTTGATGCATCTGTTATTGTAGGTCCCTCCCCGTATCTAAATCTCTCCTCCACCTGACTAATTCTCCCTCACCCTGGCTAATTCTCCCTCCCCCTGGCTAATTCTCCCTCCCTGTGTCTAATTCTCCCTCCACCTGGCTAATTCTCCCTCCCTGTGTCTAATTCTCCCTACCCCTGGCTAATTCTCCCTCCCTGTGTCTAATTCTCCCTCCCCTTGTCTAATTCTCCCTCCCTGTCTAATTTTCCCTCCCTGTCTAATTCTCCCTCTCTGTCTAATTCTCCTTCCGTGTCTAATTCTCCTTCTGTGTCTAATTCTCCCTCGCCGTGTCTAATTGTCCCTCCCCGTCTCCTTCCCCCAGTCTAATTCTCCCTCCCTGTGTCTAATTCTCCTTCCCACTGTCTAATTCTCCCTCCCACTGTCTAATTCTCCCTTCCCGTCTCCATCCCTGTGTCTAATTCTCCCTCGCTGTGTCTAATTCTCCCTCTGTGTCTAATTCTCCCTCTCTGTTTAATTCTCATTCCCTGTGTCTAATTCTCCCTCTCTGTCTAATTCTCTATCCCTGTGCCTAATTCTCCCTCCCTGTCTAATTCTCCCTCTCTGTCTAATTCTCCCTCCCTGTGTCTAATTCTCCCTCTCTGTCTAATTCTCCCTCTCTGTTTAATTATCCTTACCTGTGTCTAATTCTCCCTCTCTGTCTTATTCTCCCTCCCTGTGTCTAATTCTCCCTCTCTGTCTAATTCTCTATCCCTGTGCCTAATTCTCCCTCCCTGTCTAATTCTCCCTCCCTGTGTCTAATTCTCCCTCTCTGTTTAATTCTCCTTCCCTGTGTCTAATTCTCCCTCTCTGTCTAATTCTCTAACCCTGTGCCTAATTCTCCCTCCCTGTCTAATTCTCCCTCTCTGTCTAATTCTCCCTCCCTGTGTCTAATTCTCCCTCTCTGTCTAATTCTCTATCCCTGTGCCTAATTCTCCCCCCCTGTCTAATTCTCCCTCCCTGTCTAATTCTCCCTCCCTGTGTCTAATTCTCCCTCCCTGTTTCCAATTCTCCCTCCCCCTGTCTAATTCTCCCTCCCCCTGTCTAATTCTCCCTCCCTGTGTCTAATTCTCCCTCCCCCTGTGTAATTCTCCCTCCCTATGTCTAATTCTTCCTCCCCCTGTCTAATTCTCCCTCCCTATGACTAATTCTCCCTCCCCCTGTCTAATTCTCCCTCCCTGTTTCTAATTCTCCTCCCCCTGTCTAATTCTCTTTCCCTGTGTCTAACTCTCCCTCCCCGTGTCTAATTCTCCTCCCTGTGTCTAATTCTCCCTCCCCCTGTCTAACTCTCCCTCCCCCTGTCTAATTCTCTTTCCCTGTGTCTAACTTTCCCTCCACCTGTCTAATTCTCTTTCCCTGTGTCTAATTCTCCCTCTCTGTCTAATTCTCCCTCTCTGTTTAATTCTCCTTCCCTGTGTCTAATTCTCCCTCTATGTCTTATTCTCCCTCCCTGTGTCTAATTCTCCCTCTCTGTCTAATTCTCTATCCCTGTGTCTAATTCTCCCTCCCTGTCTAATTCTCCCTCCCTGTGTCTAATTCTCCCTCTCTGTTTAATTCTCCTTCCCTGTGTCTAATTCTCCCTCTCTGTCTAATTCTCTAACCCTGTGCCTAATTCTCCCTCCCTGTGTAATTCTCCCTCCCTATGTCTAATTCTTCCTCCCCCTGTCTAATTCTCCCTCCCTATGACTAATTCTCCCTCCCCCTGTCTAATTCTCCCTCCCTGTGTCTAATTATCCTCCCCCTGTCTAATTCTCTTTCCCTGTGTCTAACTCTCCCTCCCCGTGTCTAATTCTCCTCCCTGTGTCTAATTCGCCCTCCCCCTGTCTAACTCTCCCTCCCCCTGTCTAATTCTCTTTCCCTGTCTAACTCTCCCTCCACCTGTCTAATTCTCTTTCCCTGTATCTAATTCTCCCTCTCTGTCTAATTCTCCCTCTCTGTTTTAATTCTCCTTCCCTGTGTCTAATTCTCCCTCTCTGTCTTATTCTCCCTCCCTGTGTCTAATTCTCCCTCTCTGTCTAATTCTCTATCCCTGTGCCTAATTCTCCCTCCCTGTCTAATTCTCCCTCCCTGTGTCTAATTCTCCCTCTCTGTTTAATTCTCCTTCCCTGTGTCTAATTCTCCCTCTCTGTCTAATTCTCTAACCCTGTGCCTAATTCTCCATCCCTGTCTAATTCTCCCTCTCTGTCAAATTCTCCCTCCCTGTGTCTAATTCTCCCTCTCTGTCTAATTCTCTATCCCTGTGCCTAATTCTCCCTCCCTGTCTAATTCTCCCTCCCTGTCTAATTCTCCCTCCCTGTGTCTAATTCTCCCTCCCTGTTTCCAATTCTCCCTCCCCCTGTCTAATTCTCCCTCCCCCTGTCTAATTCTCCCTCCCTGTGTCTAATTCTCCCTCCCCCTGTGTAATTCTCCCTCCCTATGTCTAATTCTTCCTCCCCCTGACTAATTCTCCCTCCCCCTGTCTAACTCTCCCTCCCCCTGTCTAATTCTCTTTCCCTGTGTCTAACTCTCCCTCCACCTGTCTAATTCTCTTTCCCTGTGTCTAATTCTCCCTTTCTGTCTAATTCTCCCTCTCTGTTTAATTCTCCTTCCCTGTGTCTAATTCTCCCTCTCTGTCTTATTCTCCCTCCCTGTGTCTAATTCTCCCTCTCTGTCTAATTCTCTATCCCTGTGCCTAATTCTCCCTCCCTGTCTAATTCTCCCTCCCTGTGTCTAATTCTCCCTCTCTGTTTAATTCTCCTTCCCTGTGTCTAATTCTCCCTCTCTGTCTAATTCTCTAACCCTGTGCCTAATTCTCCCTCCCTGTCTAATTCTCCCTCTCTGTCTAATTCTCCCTCCCTGTGTCTAATTCTCCCTCTCTGTCTAATTCTCTATCCCTGTGCCTAATTCTCCCTCCCTGTCTAATTCTCCCTCCCTGTCTAATTCTCCCTCCCTGTGTCTAATTCTCCCTCCCTGTTTCCAATTCTCCCTCCCCCTGTCTAATTCTCCCTCCCCCTGTCTAATTCTCCCTCCCTGTGTCTAATTCTCCCTCCCCCTGTGTAATTCTCCCTCCCTATGTCTAATTCTTCCTCCCCCTGTCTAATTCTCCCTCCCTATGTCTAATTCTCCTCCCCCTGTCTAATTCTCTTTCCCTGTGTCTAACTCTCCCTCCCCGTGTCTAATTCTCCTCCCTGTGTCTAATTCTCCCTCCCCCTGTCTAACTCTCCCTCCCCCTGTCTAATTCTCTTTCCCTGTGTCTAACTCTCCCTCCACCTGTCTAATTCTCTTTCCCTGTGTCTAATTCTCCCTCTCTGTCTAATTCTCCCTCTCTGTTTAATTCTCCTTCCCTGTGTCTAATTCTCCCTCTCTGTCTTATTCTCACTCCCTGTGTCTAATTCTCCCTCTCTGTCTAATTCTCTATCCCTGTGCCTAATTCTCCCTCCCTGTCTAATTCTCCCTCCCTGTGTCTAATTCTCCCTCTCTGTTTAATTATCCTTCCCTGTGTCTAATTCTCCCTCTCTGTCTAATTCTCTAACCCTGTGCCTAATTCTCCCTCCCTGTCTAATTCTCCCTCTCTGTCTAATTCTCCCTCCCTGTGTCTAATTCTCCCTCTCTGTCTAATTCTCTATCCCTGTGCCTAATTTTCCCTCCCTGTCTAATTCTCCCTCTCTGTCTAATTCTCACTCCCTGTGTCTAATTCTCCCTCCCTGTCTAATTCTCCCTCCCTGTGTTTAATTCTCCCTCCCTGTGTCTAATTCTCCCTCCCCGTGTGTAATTCTCCCTCCCTATGTCTAATTCTTCCTCCCCCTGTCTAATTCTCCCTCCCTATGTCTAATTCTCCCTCCCCCTGTCTAATTCTCCCTCCCTGTGTCTAATTCTCCTCCCCTTGTCTAATTCTCTTTCCCTGTGTCTAACTCTCCCTCCCCCTGTCTAATTCTCTTTCCCTGTGTCTAACTCTCCCTCCCCCTGTCTAATTCTCTTTCCGTGTGTCTAATTCTCCCTCCCTGTCTAATTCTCCCTCCCTGTGTCTAATTCTCCCTCCCTGTGTCTAACTCTCCCTCCCTGTGTCTAACTCTCCCTCCATGTGTCTAATTCTCCCTCGCCCTGTCTAATTCTCCCTCCCCCTGTCTAATTCTCTTTCCCTGTGTCTAACTCTCCCTCCCCCTGTCTAATTCTCTTTCCCTGTGTCTAATTCTCCCTCCCTGTCTAACTCTCCCTCCCTGTGTCTAATTCTCCTTCCCTGTCTAATTCTCCCTCCCTGTGTCTAATTCTCCCTCCCTGTGTCTAATTCTCCCTCCCTGTCTAATTCTCCCTCCCTGTGTCTAAATCTCCCCCCCTGTCTAATTCTCCCTCCCCCTGTCTAATTCTCCCTCCCCCTGTCTAATTCTCCCTCCCTGTGTCTAATTCTCCCTCCCCCTGTGTAATTCTCCCTCCCTGTGTCTAATTCTTCCTCCCCCTGACTAATTCTCCCTCCCCCTGTCTAACTCTCCCTCCCCCTGTCTAATTCTCTTTCCCTGTGTCTAACTCTCCCTCCACCTGTCTAATTCTCTTTCCCTGTGTCTAATTCTCCCTCTCTGTCTAATTCTCCCTCTCTGTTTAATTCTCCTTCCCTGTGTCTAATTCTCCCTCTCTGTCTTATTCTCCCTCCCTGTGTCTAATTCTCCCTCTCTGTCTAATTCTCTATCCCTGTGCCTAATTCTCCCTCCCTGTCTAATTCTCCCTCCCTGTGTCTAATTCTCCCTCTCTGTTTAATTCTCCTTCCCTGTGTCTAATTCTCCCTCTCTGTCTAATTCTCTATCCCTGTGCCTAATTCTCCCTCCCTGTCTAATTCTCCCTCTCTGTCTAATTCTCCCTCCCTGTGTCTAATTCTCCCTCTCTGTCTAATTCTCTATCCCTGTGCCTAATTCTCCCTCCCTGTCTAATTCTCCCTCCCTGTCTAATTCTCCCTCCCTGTGTCTAATTCTCCCTCCCTGTTTCCAATTCTCCCTCCCCCTGTCTAATTCTCCCTCCCCCTGTCTAATTCTCCCTCCCTGTGTCTAATTCTCCCTCCCCCTGTGTAATTCTCCCTCCCTATGTCTAATTCTTCCTCCCCCTGTCTAATTCTCCCTCCCTATGTCTAATTCTCCTCCCCCTGTCTAATTCTCTTTCCCTGTGTCTAACTCTCCCTCCCCGTGTCTAATTCTCCTCCCTGTGTCTAATTCTCCCTCCCCCTGTCTAACTCTCCCTCCCCCTGTCTAATTCTCTTTCCCTGTGTCTAACTCTCCCTCCACCTGTCTAATTCTCTTTCCCTGTGTCTAATTCTACCTCTCTGTCTAATTCTCCCTCTCTGTTTAATTCTCCTTCCCTGTGTCTAATTCTCCCTCTCTGTCTTATTCTCACTCCCTGTGTCTAATTCTCCCTCTCTGTCTAATTCTCTATCCCTGTGCCTAATTCTCCCTCCCTGTCTAATTCTCCCTCCCTGTGTCTAATTCTCCCTCTCTGTTTAATTATCCTTCCCTGTGTCTAATTCTCCCTCTCTGTCTAATTCTCTAACCCTGTGCCTAATTCTCCCTCCCTGTCTAATTCTCCCTCTCTGTCTAATTCTCCCTCCCTGTGTCTAATTCTCCCTCTCTGTCTAATTCTCTATCCCTGTGCCTAATTTTCCCTCCCTGTCTAATTCTCCCTCCCTGTCTAATTCTCCCTCCCTGTGTTTAATACTCCCTCCCTGTGTCTAATTCTCCCTCCCCGTGTGTAATTCTCCCTCCCTATGTCTAATTCTTCCTCCCCCTGTCTAATTCTCCCTCCCTATGTCTAATTCTCCCTCCCCCTGTCTAATTCTCCCTCCCTGTGTCTAATTCTCCTCCCCTTGTCTAATTCTCTTTCCCTGTGTCTAACTCTCCCTCCCCCTGTCTAATTCTCTTTCCCTGTGTCTAACTCTCCCTCCCCCTGTCTAATTCTCTTTCCGTGTGTCTAATTCTCCCTCCCTGTCTAATTCTCCCTCCCTGTGTCTAATTCTCCCTCCCTGTGTCTAACTCTCCCTCCCTGTGTCTAACTCTCCCTCCATGTGTCTAATTCTCCCTCGCCCTGTCTAATTCTCCCTCCCCCTGTCTAATTCTCTTTCCCTGTGTCTAACTCTCCCTCCCCCTGTCTAATTCTCTTTCCCTGTGTCTAATTCTCCCTCCCTGTCTAACTCCCCCTCCCTGTGTCTAATTCTCCTTCCCTGTCTAATTCTCCCTCCCTGTGTCTAATTCTCCCTCCCTGTGTCTAATTCTCCCTCCCTGTCTAATTCTCCCTCCCTGTGTCTAAATCTCCCCCCCTGTCTAATTCTCCCTCCCCCTGTCTAATTCTCACTCCCCCTGTCTAATTCTCCCTCCCTGTCTAATTCTCCCTCCCTGTGTCTAATTATCCCTCCCTTTCTAATTCTCCCTCCCTGTGTCTAATTCTCCCTCCCCCTGTCTAATTCTCCCTCCCCCTGTCTAATTCTCCCTCCCTGTCTAATTCTCCCTCCCTGTCTAATTCTCCCTCCCTGTCTAATTCTCCCTCCCTGTGTCTAATTCTCCCTCCCTGTGTCTAATTCTCACTCCCTCTCTAATTCTCCCTCCCTGTGTCTAATTCTCCCCCCCTGTCTAATTCTCCCTCCCCCTGTCTAATTCTCCCTCCCCGTCTCCCTCCCCCTGTCTAATTCTCCCTCCCCCTGTCTAATTCTCCCTCCCTGTGTCTAATTCTCCCTCCCCGTCTCCCTCCCCCTGTCTAATTCTCCCTCTCTGTTTAATTCTCCTTCCTTGTGTCTAATTCTCCCTCCCTGTCTAATTCTCCCTCCCTGTGTCTAATTCTCCCTCCCTGTGTCTAATTCTCCCTCCCTGTCTAATTCTCCCTCCCTGTGTCTAATTCTCCCTCCCTGTGTCTAATTCTCCCTCCCTGTCTAATTCTCCCTCCCTGTGTCTAATTCTCCCTCCCCCTGTCTAACTCTCACTCCCCCTGTCTAATTCTCTTTCCCTGTGTCTAACTCTCCCTCCCCCTGTCTAATTCTCTTTCCCTGTGTCATATTCTCCCTCCCTGTCTAATTCTCCCTCCCTGTGTCTAATTCTCCCTCCCTGTGTCTAACTCTCCCTCCCTGTGTCTAATTCTTCTCCCGGTGTCTAATTCTTTCTCCCCCTGTCTAACTCTCCCTCCCCCTGTCTAATTCTCCCTCCCTGTGTCTAATTCTCCTCCCCCTGTCTAATTCTCTTTCCCTGTGTCTAACTCTCCCTCCCCCTGTCTAATTCTCTTTCCCTGTGTCTAACTCTCCCTCCCCCTGTCTAATTCTCTTTCCATGTGTCTAATTCTCCCTCCCTGTCTAATTCTCCCTCCCTGTGTCTAATTCTCCCTCCCTGTTTAACTCTCCCTCCCTGTGTCTAATTCTCCCTCCCTGTGTCTAATTCTCCCTCCCTGTGTCTAATTCTCCCTCCCCTTCTAATTCTCCCTCCCTGTGTCTAATTCTCCCTCCCTGTCTAACTCTCCCTCCCTGTCTAACTCTCCCTCCCCCTGTCTAATTCTCTTTCCATGTGTCTAATTCTCCTCCCCCTGTCTAATTATCTTTCCCTGTGTCTAACTCTCCCTCCCTGTGTCTAATTCTCCCTCCCCCTGTCTAACTCTCCCTCCCCCTGTCTAATTATCTTTGCCTGTGTCTAACTCTCCCTCCCCCTGTCTAATTCTCTTTCCCTGTGTCTAACTCTCCCTCCCCCTGTCTAATTATCTTTCCCTGTGTCTAATTCTCCCTCCCTGTCTAATTCTCCCTCTCTGTCTAATTCTCCCTCCCTGTGACTAATTCTCCCTCCCTGTGTCTAATCATCCCTCCCTGTGTCTAATTCTCCCTCCCTGTGTCTAACTCTCCCTCCCTGTGTCTAATTCTCCCTCCCTGTGTCTAATTCTCCCTCCCTGTGTCTAACTCTCCCTCCCTGTGTCTAATTCTCCTTCCTTTGTCGAATTCTTTCTCCCCCTGTCTAACTCTCCCTCCCCCTGTCTAATTCTCCCTCCCCGTCTCCCTCCCCCTGTCTAATTCTCCCTCCCTGTGTCTAATTCTCCCTCCCCCTGTCTAATTCTCCCTCCCCCTGTCTAATTCTCCCTCCCCGTTTCCCTCCCCCTGTCTAATTCTCCCTCCCTGTGTCTAATTCTCCCTCCCCCTGTCTAATTCTCCCTCCCTGTGTCTAATTCTCCCTCCCTGTGTCTAACTCTCCCTCCCTGTGTCTAACTCTCCCTCCCCCTGTCTAATTCTCCCTCCCCGTCTCCCTCCCCGTCTAATTCTTCCTTCTAATTCTCTATCCCTGTGCCTAATTCTCCCTCTCTGTCTAATTCTCCCTCCCTGTGTCTAATTCTCCCTCTCTGTCTAATTCTCCCTCTCTGTTTAATTCTCCTTACCTGTGTCTAATTCTCCCTCTCTGTCTAATTCTCTATCCCTGTGTCTAATTCTCCCTCCCAGTGTCTAATTCTCCTTCTCTGTCTTATTCTCCTTCCCTGTGCCTAATTCTCCCTCCCTGTCTAATTCTCCCTCCCTGTGTCTAATTCTCCCTCTCTGTCTTATTCTCCTTCCCTGTGCCTAATTCTCCCTCCCTGTCTAATTCTCCCTCCCTTTGTCTAATTCTCCCTCTCTGTCTAATTCTCCCTCTCTGTTTAATTCTCCTTACCTGTGTCTAATTCTCCCTCTCTGTCTAATTCTCTATCCCTGTGTCTAATTCTCCCTCCCAATGTCTAATTCTCCCTCTCTGTTTAATTCTCCCTCTCTGTCTAATTCTCCCTCCCTGTCTAACTCTCCCTCCCTGTGTCTAATTCTCCTCCCTGTGTCTAATTCTCCCTCCCCCTGTCTAACTCTCCCTCCCCCTGTCTAATTATCTTTCCCTGTGTCTAACTCTCCCTCCCCCTGTCTAATTCTCTTTCCCTGTGTCTAACTCTCCCTCCCCCTGTCTAATTATCTTTCCCTGTGTCTAATTCTCCCTCCCTGTCTAATTCTCCCTCCCTGTGTCTAATTCTCCCTCCCTGTGTCTAACTCTCCCTCCCTGTGTCTAATTCTCCTTCCTTTGTCTAATTCTTTCACCCCCTGTCTAACTCTCCCTCCCCCTGTCTAATTCTCCCTCCCCGTCTCCCTCCCCCTGTCTAATTCTCTCTCCCTGTGTCTAATTCTCCCTCCCCCTGTCTAATTCTCCCTCCCCGTCTCCCTCCCCCTGTCTAATTCTCCCTCCCCTTGTCTAATTCTCCCTCCCTGTGTCTAATTCTCCCTCCCTGTGTCTAATTCTCCCTCCCTGTGTCTAATTCTCCCTCCCTGTGTCTAATTCTCCCTCCCTGTGTCTAATTCTCCCCCCGTCAAATTCTCCCTCCCCCTGTATAATTCTCCCTCCCCCTGTCTAATTCTCCCTCCCCGTCTCCCTCCCCCTGTCTAATTCTCCCTCCCCTTGTCTAATTCTCCCTCCCTGTGTCTAATTCTCCCTCCCTGTGTCTAATTCTCCCTCCCTGTGTCTAATTCTCCCTCCCTGTGTCTAATTCTCCCTCCCTGTGTCTAATTCTCCCCCCGTCAAATTCTCCCTCCCCCTGTATAATTCTCCCTCCCTGTCTAATTCTCCCTCCCTGTGTCTAATTCTCCCTCCCCCTCTCTAATTCTCCCTCCCCGTTTCCCTCCATGTGTCTAATTCTCCCTCCCCCTGTCTAATTCTCCCTCCCTGTGTCTAATTCTCCCTCCCTGTGTCTAATTCTCCCTCCCTGTGTCTAATTCTCCCTCTCTGTCTAATTCTCCCTCTCTGTTTAATTCTCCTTACCTGTGTCTAATTCTCCCTCTCTGTCTAATTCTCTATCCCTGTGTCTAATTCTCCCTCCCAGTGTCTAATTCTCCTTCTCTGTCTTATTCTCCTTCCCTGTGCCTAATTCTCCCTCCCTGTCTAATTCTCCCTCCCTGTGTCTAATTCTCCCTCCCTGTGTCTAACTCTCCCTCCCTGTGTCTAACTCTCCCTCCATGTGTCTAATTCTCCCTCGCCCTGTCTAATTCTCCCTCCCCCTGTCTAATTCTCTTTCCCTGTGTCTAACTCTCCCTCCCCCTGTCTAATTCTCTTTCCCTGTGTCTAATTCTCCCTCCCTGTCTAACTCTCCCTCCCTGTGTCTAATTCTTCTTCCCTGTCTAATTCTCCCTCCCTGTGTCTAATTCTCCCTCCCTGTGTCTAATTCTCCCTCCCTGTCTAATTCTCCCTCCCTGTGTCTAAATCTCCCCCCCTGTCTAATTCTCCCTCCCCCTGTCTAATTCTCCCTCCCCCTGTCTAATTCTCCCTCCCTGTGTCTAATTCTCCCTCCCCCTGTGTAATTCTCCCTCCCTATGTCTAATTCTTCCTCCCCCTGACTAATTCTCCCTCCCCCTGTCTAACTCTCCCTCCCCCTGTCTAATTCTCTTTCCCTGTGTCTAACTCTCCCTCCCCCTGTCTAATTATCTTTCCCTGTGTCTAATTCTCCCTCCCTGTCTAATTCTCCCTCCCTGTGTCTAATTCTCCCTCCCTGTGTCTAACTCTCCCTCCCTGTGTCTAATTCTCCTTCCTTTGTCTAATTCTTTCACCCCCTGTCTAACTCTCCCTCCCCCTGTCTAATTCTCCCTCCCCGTCTCCCTCCCCCTGTCTAATTCTCTCTCCCTGTGTCTAATTCTCCCTCCCCCTGTCTAATTCTCCCTCCCCGTCTCCCTCCCCCTGTCTAATTCTCCCTCCCCTTGTCTAATTCTCCCTCCCTGTGTCTAATTCTCCCTCCCTGTGTCTAATTCTCCCTCCCTGTGTCTAATTCTCCCTCCCTGTGTCTAATTCTCCCTCCCTGTGTCTAATTCTCCCCCCGTCAAATTCTCCCTCCCCCTGTATAATTCTCCCTCCCCCTGTCTAATTCTCCCTCCCCGTCTCCCTCCCCCTGTCTAATTCTCCCTCCCCTTGTCTAATTCTCCCTCCCTGTGTCTAATTCTCCCTCCCTGTGTCTAATTCTCCCTCCCTGTGTCTAATTCTCCCTCCCTGTGTCTAATTCTCCCTCCCTGTGTCTAATTCTCCCCCCGTCAAATTCTCCCTCCCCCTGTATAATTCTCCCTCCCTGTCTAATTCTCCCTCCCTGTGTCTAATTCTCCCTCCCCCTCTCTAATTCTCCCTCCTCGTTTCCCTCCATGTGTCTAATTCTCCCTCCCCCTGTCTAATTCTCCCTCCCTGTGTCTAATTCTCCCTCCCTGTGTCTAATTCTCCCTCCCTGTGTCTAATTCTCCCTCTCTGTCTAATTCTCCCTCTCTGTTTAATTCTCCTTACCTGTGTCTAATTCTCCCTCTCTGTCTAATTCTCTATCCCTGTGTCTAATTCTCCCTCCCAGTGTCTAATTCTCCTTCTCTGTCTTATTCTCCTTCCCTGTGCCTAATTCTCCCTCCCTGTCTAATTCTCCCTCCCTGTGTCTAATTCTCCCTCCCTGTGTCTAACTCTCCCTCCCTGTGTCTAACTCTCCCTCCATGTGTCTAATTCTCCCTCGCCCTGTCTAATTCTCCCTCCCCCTGTCTAATTCTCTTTCCCTGTGTCTAACTCTCCCTCCCCCTGTCTAATTCTCTTTCCCTGTGTCTAATTCTCCCTCCCTGTCTAACTCTCCCTCCCTGTGTCTAATTCTTCTTCCCTGTCTAATTCTCCCTCCCTGTGTCTAATTCTCCCTCCCTGTGTCTAATTCTCCCTCCCTGTCTAATTCTCCCTCCCTGTGTCTAAATCTCCCCCCCTGTCTAATTCTCCCTCCCCCTGTCTAATTCTCCCTCCCCCTGTCTAATTCTCCCTCCCTGTGTCTAATTCTCCCTCCCCCTGTGTAATTCTCCCTCCCTATGTCTAATTCTTCCTCCCCCTGACTAATTCTCCCTCCCCCTGTCTAACTCTCCCTCCCCCTGTCTAATTCTCTTTCCCTGTGTCTAACTCTCCCTCCACCTGTCTAATTCTCTTTCCCTGTGTCTAATTCTCCCTCTCTGTCTAATTCTCCCTCTCTGTTTAATTCTCCTTCCCTGTGTCTAATTCTCCCTCTCTGTCTTATTCTCCCTCCCTGTGTCTAATTCTCCCTCTCTGTCTAATTCTCTATCCCTGTGCCTAATTCTCCCTCCCTGTCTAATTCTCCCTCCCTGTGTCTAATTCTCCCTCTCTGTTTAATTCTCCTTCCCTGTGTCTAATTCTCCCTCTCTGTCTAATTCTCTAACCCTGTGCCTAATTCTCCCTCCCTGTCTAATTCTCCCTCTCTGTCTAATTCTCCCTCCCTGTGTCTAATTCTCCCTCTCTGTCTAATTCTCTATCCCTGTGCCTAATTCTCCCTCCCTGTCTAATTCTCCCTCCCTGTCTAATTCTCCCTCCCTGTGTCTAATTCTCCCTCCCTGTTTCCAATTCTCCCTCCCCCTGTCTAATTCTCCCTCCCCCTGTCTAATTCTCCCTCCCTGTGTCTAATTCTCCCTCCCCCTGTGTAATTCTCCCTCCCTATGTCTAATTCTTCCTCCCCCTGTCTAATTCTCCCTCCCTATGTCTAATTCTCCTCCCCCTGTCTAATTCTCTTTCCCTGTGTCTAACTCTCCCTCCCCGTGTCTAATTCTCCTCCCTGTGTCTAATTCTCCCTCCCCCTGTCTAACTCTCCCTCCCCCTGTCTAATTCTCTTTCCCTGTGTCTAACTCTCCCTCCACCTGTCTAATTCTCTTTCCCTGTGTCTAATTCTACCTCTCTGTCTAATTCTCCCTCTCTGTTTAATTCTCCTTCCCTGTGTCTAATTCTCCCTCTCTGTCTTATTCTCACTCCCTGTGTCTAATTCTCCCTCTCTGTCTAATTCTCTATCCCTGTGCCTAATTCTCCCTCCCTGTCTAATTCTCCCTCCCTGTGTCTAATTCTCCCTCTCTGTTTAATTATCCTTCCCTGTGTCTAATTCTCCCTCTCTGTCTAATTCTCTAACCCTGTGCCTAATTCTCCCTCCCTGTCTAATTCTCCCTCTCTGTCTAATTCTCCCTCCCTGTGTCTAATTCTCCCTCTCTGTCTAATTCTCTATCCCTGTGCCTAATTTTCCCTCCCTGTCTAATTCTCCCTCCCTGTCTAATTCTCCCTCCCTGTGTTTAATACTCCCTCCCTGTGTCTAATTCTCCCTCCCCGTGTGTAATTCTCCCTCCCTATGTCTAATTCTTCCTCCCCCTGTCTAATTCTCCCTCCCTATGTCTAATTCTCCCTCCCCCTGTCTAATTCTCCCTCCCTGTGTCTAATTCTCCTCCCCTTGTCTAATTCTCTTTCCCTGTGTCTAACTCTCCCTCCCCCTGTCTAATTCTCTTTCCCTGTGTCTAACTCTCCCTCCCCCTGTCTAATTCTCTTTCCGTGTGTCTAATTCTCCCTCCCTGTCTAATTCTCCCTCCCTGTGTCTAATTCTCCCTCCCTGTGTCTAACTCTCCCTCCCTGTGTCTAACTCTCCCTCCATGTGTCTAATTCTCCCTCGCCCTGTCTAATTCTCCCTCCCCCTGTCTAATTCTCTTTCCCTGTGTCTAACTCTCCCTCCCCCTGTCTAATTCTCTTTCCCTGTGTCTAATTCTCCCTCCCTGTCTAACTCCCCCTCCCTGTGTCTAATTCTCCTTCCCTGTCTAATTCTCCCTCCCTGTGTCTAATTCTCCCTCCCTGTGTCTAATTCTCCCTCCCTGTCTAATTCTCCCTCCCTGTGTCTAAATCTCCCCCCCTGTCTAATTCTCCCTCCCCCTGTCTAATTCTCACTCCCCCTGTCTAATTCTCCCTCCCTGTCTAATTCTCCCTCCCTGTGTCTAATTATCCCTCCCTTTCTAATTCTCCCTCCCTGTGTCTAATTCTCCCTCCCCCTGTCTAATTCTCCCTCCCCCTGTCTAATTCTCCCTCCCTGTCTAATTCTCCCTCCCTGTCTAATTCTCCCTCCCTGTCTAATTCTCCCTCCCTGTGTCTAATTCTCCCTCCCTGTGTCTAATTCTCACTCCCTCTCTAATTCTCCCTCCCTGTGTCTAATTCTCCCCCCCTGTCTAATTCTCCCTCCCCCTGTCTAATTCTCCCTCCCCGTCTCCCTCCCCCTGTCTAATTCTCCCTCCCCCTGTCTAATTCTCCCTCCCTGTGTCTAATTCTCCCTCCCCGTCTCCCTCCCCCTGTCTAATTCTCCCTCTCTGTTTAATTCTCCTTCCTTGTGTCTAATTCTCCCTCCCTGTCTAATTCTCCCTCCCTGTGTCTAATTCTCCCTCCCTGTGTCTAATTCTCCCTCCCTGTCTAATTCTCCCTCCCTGTGTCTAATTCTCCCTCCCTGTGTCTAATTCTCCCTCCCTGTCTAATTCTCCCTCCCTGTGTCTAATTCTCCCTCCCCCTGTCTAACTCTCACTCCCCCTGTCTAATTCTCTTTCCCTGTGTCTAACTCTCCCTCCCCCTGTCTAATTCTCTTTCCCTGTGTCATATTCTCCCTCCCTGTCTAATTCTCCCTCCCTGTGTCTAATTCTCCCTCCCTGTGTCTAACTCTCCCACCCTGTGTCTAATTCTTCTCCCGGTGTCTAATTCTTTCTCCCCCTGTCTAACTCTCCCTCCCCCTGTCTAATTCTCCCTCCCTGTGTCTAATTCTCCTCCCCCTGTCTAATTCTCTTTCCCTGTGTCTAACTCTCCCTCCCCCTGTCTAATTCTCTTTCCCTGTGTCTAACTCTCCCTCCCCCTGTCTAATTCTCTTTCCATGTGTCTAATTCTCCCTCCCTGTCTAATTCTCCCTCCCTGTGTCTAATTCTCCCTCCCTGTTTAACTCTCCCTCCCTGTGTCTAATTCTCCCTCCCTGTGTCTAATTCTCCCTCCCTGTGTCTAATTCTCCCTCCCCTTCTAATTCTCCCTCCCTGTGTCTAATTCTCCCTCCCTGTCTAACTCTCCCTCCCTGTCTAACTCTCCCTCCCCCTGTCTAATTCTCTTTCCATGTGTCTAATTCTCCTCCCCCTGTCTAATTATCTTTCCCTGTGTCTAACTCTCCCTCCCTGTGTCTAATTCTCCCTCCCCCTGTCTAACTCTCCCTCCCCCTGTCTAATTATCTTTGCCTGTGTCTAACTCTCCCTCCCCCTGTCTAATTCTCTTTCCCTGTGTCTAACTCTCCCTCCCCCTGTCTAATTATCTTTCCCTGTGTCTAATTCTCCCTCCCTGTCTAATTCTCCCTCTCTGTCTAATTCTCCCTCCCTGTGTCTAATTCTCCCTCCCTGTGTCTAATCATCCCTCCCTGTGTCTAATTCTCCCTCCCTGTGTCTAACTCTCCCTCCCTGTGTCTAATTCTCCCTCCCTGTGTCTAATTCTCCCTCCCTGTGTCTAACTCTCCCTCCCTGTGTCTAATTCTCCTTCCTTTGTCGAATTCTTTCTCCCCCTGTCTAACTCTCCCTCCCCCTGTCTAATTCTCCCTCCCCGTCTCCCTCCCCCTGTCTAATTCTCCCTCCCTGTGTCTAATTCTCCCTCCCCCTGTCTAATTCTCCCTCCCCCTGTCTAATTCTCCCTCCCCGTTTCCCTCCCCCTGTCTAATTCTCCCTCCCTGTGTCTAATTCTCCCTCCCCCTGTCTAATTCTCCCTCCCTGTGTCTAATTCTCCCTCCCTGTGTCTAACTCTCCCTCCCTGTGTCTAACTCTCCCTCCCCCTGTCTAATTCTCCCTCCCCGTCTCCCTCCCCGTCTAATTCTTCCTTCTAATTCTCTATCCCTGTGCCTAATTCTCCCTCTCTGTCTAATTCTCCCTCCCTGTGTCTAATTCTCCCTCCCTGTCTAATTCTCCCTCTCTGTCTAATTCTCCCTCTCTGTTTAATTCTTCTTACCTGTGTCTAATTCTCCCTCTCTGTCTAATTCTCTATCCCTGTGTCTAATTCTCCCTCCCAGTGTCTAATTCTCCTTCTCTGTCTTATTCTCCTTCCCTGTGCCTAATTCTCCCTCCCTGTCTAATTCTCCCTCCCTGTGTCTAATTCTCCCTCTCTGTCTTATTCTCCTTCCCTGTGCCTAATTCTCCCTCCCTGTCTAATTCTCCCTCCCTTTGTCTAATTCTCCCTCTCTGTCTAATTCTCCCTCTCTGTTTAATTCTCCTTACCTGTGTCTAATTCTCCCTCTCTGTCTAATTCTCTATCCCTGTGTCTAATTCTCCCTCCCAATGTCTAATTCTCCCTCTCTGTTTAATTCTCCCTCTCTGTCTAATTCTCCCTCCCTGTCTAACTCTCCCTCCCTGTGTCTAATTCTCCTCCCTGTGTCTAATTCTCCCTCCCCCTGTCTAACTCTCCCTCCCCCTGTCTAATTATCTTTCCCTGTGTCTAACTCTCCCTCCCCCTGTCTAATTCTCTTTCCCTGTGTCTAACTCTCCCTCCCCTGTCTAATTATCTTTCCCTGTGTCTAATTCTCCCTCCCTGTCTAATTCTCCCTCCCTGTGTCTAATTCTCCCTCCCTGTGTCTAACTCTCCCTCCCTGTGTCTAATTCTCCTTCCTTTGTCTAATTCTTTCACCCCCTGTCTAACTCTCCCTCCCCCTGTCTAATTCTCCCTCCCCGTCTCCCTCCCCCTGTCTAATTCTCTCTCCCTGTGTCTAATTCTCCCTCCCCCTGTCTAATTCTCCCTCCCCGTCTCCCTCCCCCTGTCTAATTCTCCCTCCCCTTGTCTAATTCTCCCTCCCTGTGTCTAATTCTCCCTCCCTGTGTCTAATTCTCCCTCCCTGTGTCTAATTCTCCCTCCCTGTGTCTAATTCTCCCTCCCTGTGTCTAATTCTCCCCCCGTCAAATTCTCCCTCCCCCTGTATAATTCTCCCTCCCCCTGTCTAATTCTCCCTCCCCGTCTCCCTCCCCCTGTCTAATTCTCCCTCCCTTTGTCTAATTCTCCCTCCCTGTGTCTAATTCTCCCTCCCTGTGTCTAATTCTCCCTCCCTGTGTCTAATTCTCCCTCCCTGTGTCTAATTCTCCCTCCCTGTGTCTAATTCTCCCCCCGTCAAATTCTCCCTCCCCCTGTATAATTCTCCCTCCCTGTCTAATTCTCCCTCCCTGTGTCTAATTCTCCCTCCCCCTCTCTAATTCTCCCTCCCCGTTTCCCTCCATGTGTCTAATTCTCCCTCCCCCTGTCTAATTCTCCCTCCCTGTGTCTAATTCTCCCTCCCTGTGTCTAATTCTCCCTCCCTGTGTCTAATTCTCCCTCTCTGTCTAATTCTCCCTCTCTGTTTAATTCTCCTTACCTGTGTCTAATTCTCCCTCTCTGTCTAATTCTCTATCCCTGTGTCTAATTCTCCCTCCCAGTGTCTAATTCTCCTTCTCTGTCTTATTCTCCTTCCCTGTGCCTAATTCTCCCTCCCTGTCTAATTCTCCCTCCCTGTGCCTAATTCTCCCTCCCTGTCTAATTCTCCCTCCCTGTGTCTAATTCTCCCTCTCTGTCTAATTCTCCCTCTCTGTTTAATTCTCCTTACCTGTGTCTAATTCTCCCTCTCTGTCTAATTCTCTATCCCTGTGTCTAATTCTCCCTCCCAGTGTCTAATTCTCCCTCTCTGTTTAATTCTCCCTCCCTGTGTCTAATTCTCCCTCTCTGTCTTATTCTCTGTCCCTGTGTCTAATTCTCCCTCTCTGTCTAATTCTCCCTCCCTGTGTCTAATTCTCCCTCTCTGTCTAATTCTCCCTCCCTGTGTCTAATTCTCCCTCTCTGTCTAATTCTCCCTCCCTGTGTCTAATTCTCCCTCTCTGTCTAATTCTCTATCCCTGTGCCTAATTCTCCCTCCCTGTCTAATTCTCCCTCTCTGTCTAATTCTCCTTCCCTGTGTCTAATTCTCCCTCCCCCTGTCTAATTCTCCCTCCCCATGTCTAATTCTTCCTCCATATTTCTAATTCTTCCTCCCCCTGTCTAATTCTCCCTCCCTAGGTCTAATTCTCCCTCCCCCTGTCTAATTATCTTTCCCTGTGTCTAATTCTCCCTCCCTGTGTCTAATTCTCCCCCCCCCCTGTCTAATTCTCTTTCCCTGTGTCTAATTCTCCTCCCCCTGTCTAATTCTCTTTCCTGTGTCTAATTCTCCCTCCCTGTGTCTAACTCTCCCTCCCCCTGTCTAATTCTCTTTCCTGTGTCTAATTCTCACTCCCTGTGTCTAATTCTCCCTCCCTTTCTAATTCTCCCTCCCTGTGTCTAATTCTCCCTCCCTGTGTCTAATTCTCCCTCCCTGTGTCTAATTCTCCCTCCCTGTGTCTAATTCTCCCCCCCTGTCTAATTCTCCCTCCCCCTGTCTAATTCTCCCTCCCCTGTCTAATTCTCCCTCCCCGTCTCCCTCCCCCTGTCTAATTCTCCCTCCCCCTGTCTAATTCTCCCTCCCTGTGTCTAATTCTCCCTCCCCCTGTCTAATTCTCCCTCCCCGTCTCCCTCCCCCTGTCTAATTCTCCCTCCCTGTGTCTAATTCTCCCTCCCCCTGTCTAATTCTCCCTCCCCCTGTCTAATTCTCCCTCCCCGTTTCCCTCCCCCTGTCTAATTCTCCCTCCCTGTGTCTAATTCTCCCTCCCCCTGTCTAATTCTCCCTCCCTGTGTCTAATTCTCCCTCCCTGTGTCTAACTCTCCCTCCCTGTGTCTAACTCTCCCTCCCCCTGTCTAATTCTCCCTCCCCGTCTCCCTCCCCGTCTAATTCTTCCTTCTAATTCTCTATCCCTGTGCCTAATTCTCCCTCTCTGTCTAATTCTCCCTCCCTGTGTCTAATTCTCCCTCTCTGTCTAATTCTCCCTCTCTGTTTAATTCTCCTTACCTGTGTCTAATTCTCCCTCTCTGTCTAATTCTCTATCCCTGTGTCTAATTCTCCCTCCCAGTGTCTAATTCTCCTTCTCTGTCTTATTCTCCTTCCCTGTGCCTAATTCTCCCTCCCTGTCTAATTCTCCCTCCCTGTGTCTAATTCTCCCTCTCTGTCTTATTCTCCTTCCCTGTGTCTAATTCTCCCTCTCTGTCTAATTCTCTATCCCTGTGCCTAATTCTCCCTCCCTGTCTAATTCTCCCTCCCTTTGTCTAATTCTCCCTCTCTGTCTAATTCTCCCTCTCTGTTTAATTCTCCTTACCTGTGTCTAATTCTCCCTCTCTGTCTAATTCTCTATCCCTGTGTCTAATTCTCCCTCCCAATGTCTAATTCTCCCTCTCTGTTTAATTCTCCCTCTCTGTCTAATTCTCCCTCCCTGTCTAACTCTCCCTCCCTGTGTCTAATTCTCCTCCCTGTGTCTAATTCTCCCTCCCCCTGTCTAACTCTCCCTCCCCCTGTCTAATTATCTTTCCCTGTGTCTAACTCTCCCTCCCCCTGTCTAATTATCTTTCCCTGTGTCTAACTCTCCCTCCCCCTGTCTAATTATCTTTCCCTGTGTCTAATTCTCCCTCCCTGTCTAATTCTCCCTCCCTGTGTCTAATTCTCCCTCCCTGTGTCTAACTCTCCCTCCCTGTGTCTAATTCTCCTTCCTTTGTCTAATTCTTTCACCCCCTGTCTAACTCTCCCTCCCCCTGTCTAATTCTCCCTCCCCGTCTCCCTCCCCCTGTCTAATTCTCTCTCCCTGTGTCTAATTCTCCCTCCCCCTGTCTAATTCTCCCTCCCCGTCTCCCTCCCCCTGTCTAATTCTCCCTCCCCTTGTCTAATTCTCCCTCCCTGTGTCTAATTCTCCCTCCCTGTGTCTAATTCTCCCTCCCTGTGTCTAATTCTCCCTCCCTGTGTCTAATTCTCCCTCCCTGTGTCTAATTCTCCCCCCGTCAAATTCTCCCTCCCCCTGTATAATTCTCCCTCCCTGTCTAATTCTCCCTCCCCGTCTCCCTCTCCCTGTCTAATTCTCCCTCCCTGTGTCTAATTCTCCCTCCCCCTCTCTAATTCTCCCTCCCCGTTTCCCTCCATGTGTCTAATTCTCCCTCCCCCTGTCTAATTCTCCCTCCCTGTGTCTAATTCTCCCTCCCTGTGTCTAATTCTCCCTCCCTGTGTCTAATTCTCCCTTTCTGTCTAATTCTCCCTCTCTGTTTAATTCTCCTTACCTGTGTCTAATTCTCCCTCTCTGTCTAATTCTCTATCCCTGTGTCTAATTCTCCCTCCCAGTGTCTAATTCTCCTTCTCTGTCTTATTCTCCTTCCCTGTGCCTAATTCTCCCTCCCTGTCTAATTCTCCCTCCCTGTGTCTAATTCTCCCTCTCTGTCTTATTCTCCTTCCCTGTGCCTAATTCTCCCTCCTTGTCTAATTCTCCCTCCCTGTGTCTAATTCTCCCTCTCTGTCTAATTCTCCCTCTCTGTTTAATTCTCCTTACCTGTGTCTAATTCTCCCTCTCTGTCTAATTCTCCCTCCCAGTGTCTAATTCTCCCTCTCTGTTTAATTCTCCCTCCCTGTGTCTAATTCTCCCTCTCTGTCTTATTCTCCGTCCCTGTGTCTAATTCTCCCTCTCTGTCTAATTCTCTATCCCTGTGCCTAATTCTCCCTCCCTGTCTAATTCTCCCTCTCTGTCTAATTCTCCCTCCCTGTGTCTAATTCTCCCTCTCTGTCTAATTCTCTATCCCTGTGCCTAATTCTCCCTCCCTGTCTAATTCTCCCTCTCTGTCTAATTCTCCTTCCCTGTGTCTAATTCTCCCTCCCCCTGTCTAATTCTCCCTCCCCATGTCTAATTATTCCTCCATATTTCTAATTCTTCCTCCCCCTGTCTAATTCTCCCTCCCTAGGTCTAATTCTCCCTCCCCCTGTCTAATTATCTTTCCCTGTGTCTAATTCTCCCTCCCTGTGTCTAATTCTCCCCCCCCCCCCTGTCTAATTCTCTTTCCCTGTGTCTAATTCTCCTCCCCCTGTCTAATTCTCTTTCCTGTGTCTAATTCTCCCTCCCTGTGTCTAACTCTCCCTCCCCCTGTCTAATTCTCTTTCCTGTGTCTAATTCTCACTCCCTGTGTCTAATTCTCCCTCCCTGTCTAATTCTCCCTCCCTGTGTCTAATTCTCCCTCCCTGTGTCTAATTCTCCCTCCCTGTGTCTAATTCTCCCTCCCTGTGTCTAATTCTCCCCCCCTGTCTAATTCTCCCTCCCCCTGTCTAATTCTCCCTCCCCTGTCTAATTCTCCCTCCCCGTCTCCCTCCCCCTGTCTAATTCTCCCTCCCCCTGTCTAATTCTCCCTCCCTGTGTCTAATTCTCCCTCCCCCTGTCTAATTCTCCCTCCCCGTCTCCCTCCCCCTGTCTAATTCTCCTCCCTGTCTAATTCTCCCTCCCCGTGTCTAATTCTCCTCCCCGTGTCTAATTCTCCCTCCCTGTCTAATTCTCCCTCCTCGTCTCCCTCCCCCTGTCTAATTCTCCCTACCCGTGTCTAATTCTCCCTCCCTATGTCTAATTCTAGGCCATGCATCAAGTTTTTACAAAGTTTTACAAAGTTTATTTGCCATGTGTAAAGGAATATTACTTGAGCTCTCACAATAAAAACACAAAGATCAAGAAATAAGTATACAATGTTCATATATACAACAACCAGCAATGAAATGATAAACATGATATGCCTACAGTGGTACAGTGAAACAGGCTGTATGTAGTAACCAGTCAGTTACTGAGTGTCCACATTGTATACTGTATGTAGTAACCAGTCAGTTACTGAGTATCCACATTGTATACTGTATGTAGTAACCAGTCAGTTACTGAGTATCCACATTGTATACTGTATGTAGTAACCAGTCAATTACTGAGTATTCACATTGTATACTGTATGTAGTAACCAGTCAGTTACTGAGTATCCACATTGTATACTGTATGTAGTAACCAGTCAGTTACTGAGTATCCACATTGTATACTGTATGTAGTAACCAGTCAGTTACTGAGTATCCACATTGTATACTGTATGTAGTAACCAGTCAGTTACTGAGTATCCACATTGTATACTGTATGTAGTAACCAGTCAATTACTGAGTATTCACATTGTATACTGTATGTAGTAACCAGTCAATTACTGAGTATTCACATTGTATACTGTATGTAGTAACCAGTCAGTTACTGAGTATCCACATTGTATACTGTATGTAGTAACCAGTCAGTCAGTTACTGAGTATCCACATTGTATACTGTATGTAGTAACCAGTCAGTCAGTTACTGAGTATCCACATTGTATACTGTATGTAGTAACCACCAGTCAGTTACTGAGTATCCACATTGTATACTGTATGTAGTAACCACCAGTCAGTTACTGAGTATCCACATTGTATACTGTATGTAGTAACCAGTCAGTTACTGAGTATCCACATTGTATACTGTATGTAGTAACCAGTCAGTTACTGAGTGTCCACATTGTATACTGTATGTAGTAACCAGTCAGTTACTGAGTATCCACATTGTATACTGTATGTAGTAACCAGTCAGTCAGTTACTGAGTATCCACATTGTATACTGTATGTAGTAACCAGTCAGTTACTGAGTATCCACATTGTATACTGTATGTAGTAACCAGTCAGTTACTGAGTGTCCACATTGTATACTGTATGTAGTAACCAGTCAGTTACTGAGTATCCACATTGTATACTGTATGTAGTAACCACCAGTCAGTTACTGAGTATCCACATTGTATACTGTATGTAGTAACCACCAGTCAGTTACTGAGTATCCACATTGTATACTGTATGTAGTAACCACCAGTCAGTTACTGAGTATCCACATTGTATACTGTATGTAGTAACCAGTCAGTTACTGAGTATCCACATTGTATACTGTATGTAGTAACCACCAGTCAGTTACTGAGTATCCACATTGTATACTGTATGTAGTAACCACCAGTCAGTTACTGAGTATCCACATTGTATACTGTATGTAGTAACCAGTCAGTTACTGAGTATCCACATTGTATACTGTATGTAGTAACCAGTCAGTTACTGAGTATCCACATTGTATACTGTATGTAGTAACCAGTCAGTTACTGAGTATCCACATTGTATACTGTATGTAGTAACCAGTCAGTTACTGAGTATCCACATTGTATACTGTATGTAGTATCCACCAGTCAGTTACTGAGTATCCACATTGTATACTGTATGTAGTAACCACCAGTCAGTTACTGAGTATCCACATTGTATACTGTATGTAGTAACCAGTCAGTTACTGAGTATCCACATTGTATACTGTATGTAGTAACCAGTCAGTTACTGAGTATCCACATTGTATACTGTATGTAGTAACCACCAGTCAGTTACTGAGTATCCACATTGTATACTGTATGTAGTAACCACCAGTCAGTTACTGAGTATCCACATTGTATACTGTATGTAGTAACCAGTCAGTTACTGAGTATCCACATTGTATACTGTATGTAGTAACCAGTCAGTTACTGAGTATCCACATTGTATACTGTATGTAGTAACCACCAGTCAGTTACTGAGTATCCACATTGTATACTGTATGTAGTAACCAGTCAGTTACTGAGTATCCACATTGTATACTGTATGTAGTAACCACCAGTCAGTTACTGAGTATCCACATTGTATACTGTATGTAGTAACCACCAGTCAGTTACTGAGTATCCACATTGTATACTGTATGTAGTAACCAGTCAGTTACTGAGTATCCACATTGTATACTGTATGTAGTAACCAGTCAGTTACTGAGTATCCACATTGTATACTGTATGTAGTAACCAGTCAGTTACTGAGTATCCACATTGTATACTGTATGTAGTAACCAGTCAGTTACTGAGTATCCACATTGTATACTGTATGTAGTAACCAGTCAGTTACTGAGTATCCACATTGTATACTGTATGTAGTAACCAGTCAGTTACTGAGTATCCACATTGTATACTGTATGTAGTATCCACCAGTCAGTTACTGATTATCCACATTGTATACTGTATGTAGTAACCACCAGTCAGTTACTGAGTATCCACATTGTATACTGTATGTAGTAACCAGTCAGTTACTGAGTATCCACATTGTATACTGTATGTAGTAACCACCAGTCAGTTACTGAGTGTCCACATTGTATACTGTATGTAGTAACCAGTCAGTTACTGAGTATCCACATTGTATACTGTATGTAGTAACCAGTCAGTTACTGAGTATCCACATTGTATACTGTATGTAGTAACCAGTCAGTTACTGAGTATCCACATTGTATACTGTATGTAGTAACCACCAGTCAGTTACTGAGTATCCACATTGTATACTGTATGTAGTAACCAGTCAGTTACTGAGTATCCACATTGTATACTGTATGTAGTAACCAGTCAGTTACTGAGTATCCACATTGTATACTGTATGTAGTAACCAGTCAGTTACTGAGTATCCACATTGTATACTGTATGTAGTAACCACCAGTCAGTTACTGAGTATCCACATTGTATACTGTATGTAGTAACCAGTCAGTTACTGAGTATCCACATTGTATACTGTATGTAGTAACCAGTCAGTTACTGAGTATCCACATTGTATACTGTATGTAGTATCCAGTCAGTTACTGAGTATCCACATTGTATACTGTATGTAGTAACCAGTCAGTTACTGAGTATCCACATTGTATACTGTATGTAGTAACCAGTCAGTTACTGAGTATCCACATTGTATACTGTATGTAGTAACCAGTCAGTTACTGAGTATCCACATTGTATACTGTATGTAGTAACCAGTCAGTTACTGAGTATCCACATTGTATACTGTATGTAGTAACCACCAGTCAGTTACTGAGTATCCACATTGTATACTGTATGTAGTAACCAGTCAGTTACTGAGTATCCACATTGTATACTGTATGTAGTAACCAGTCAGTTACTGAGTATCCACATTGTATACTGTATGTAGTATCCAGTCAGTTACTGAGTATCCACATTGTATACTGTATGTAGTAACCAGTCAGTTACTGAGTATCCACATTGTATACTGTATGTAGTAACCAGTCAGTCAGTTACTGAGTATCCACATTGTATACTGTATGTAGTAACCAGTCAGTTACTGAGTATCCACATTGTATACTGTATGTAGTAACCAGTCAGTTACTGATTATCCACATTGTATACTGTATGTAGTAACCAGTCAGTTACTGAGTATCCACATTGTATACTGTATGTAGTAACCAGTCAGTTACTGAGTATCCACATTGTATACTGTATGTAGTAACCAGTCAGTCAGTTACTGAGTATCCACATTGTATACTGTATGTAGTAACCAGTCAGTTACTGAGTATCCACATTGTATACTGTATGTAGTAACCAGTCAGTTACTGATTATCCACATTGTATACTGTATGTAGTAACCAGTCAGTTACTGAGTATCCACATTGTATACTGTATGTAGTAACCAGTCAGTTACTGAGTATCCACATTGTATACTGTATGTAGTAACCACCAGTCAGTTACTGATTATCCACATTGTATACTGTATGTAGTAACCAGTCAGTCAGTTACTGATTATCCACATTGTATACTGTATGTAGTAACCAGTCAGTCAGTTACTGAGTATCCACATTGTATACTGTATGTAGTATCCAGTCAGTTACTGAGTATCCACATTGTATACTGTATGTAGTAACCAGTCAGTTACTGAGTATCCACATTGTATACTGTATGTAGTAACCAGTCAGTTACTGAGTATCCACATTGTATACTGTATGTAGTAACCAGTCAGTTACTGAGTATCCACATTGTATACTGTATGTAGTAACCAGTCAGTCAGTTACTGAGTGTCCACATTGTATACTGTATGTAGTAACCACCAGTCAGTTACTGAGTATCCACATTGTATACTGTATGTAGTAACCACCAGTCAGTTACTGAGTATCCACATTGTATACTGTATGTAGTAACCACCAGTCAGTTACTGAGTATCCACATTGTATACTGTATGTAGTAACCACCAGTCAGTTACTGAGTATCCACATTGTATACTGTATGTAGTAACCAGTCAGTTACTGAGTATCCACATTGTATACTGTATGTAGTAACCAGTCAGTTACTGAGTATCCACATTGTATACTGTATGTAGTAACCAGTCAGTTACTGAGTATCCACATTGTATACTGTATGTAGTAACCACCAGTCAGTTACTGATTATCCACATTGTATACTGTATGTAGTAACCAGTCAGTTACTGAGTATCCACATTGTATACTGTATGTAGTAACCACCAGTCAGTTACTGATTATCCACATTGTATACTGTATGTAGTAACCAGTCAGTTACTGAGTATCCACATTGTATACTGTATGTAGTAACCAGTCAGTTACTGAGTATCCACATTGTATACTGTATGTAGTAACCACCAGTCAGTTACTGAGTATCCACATTGTATACTGTATGTAGTAACCAGTCAGTTACTGAGTATCCACATTGTATACTGTATGTAGTAACCACCAGTCAGTTACTGAGTATCCACATTGTATACTGTATGTAGTAACCAGTCAGTTACTGAGTATCCACATTGTATACTGTATGTAGTAACCAGTCAGTTACTGAGTATCCACATTGTATACTGTATGTAGTAACCACCAGTCAGTTACTGAGTATCCACATTGTATACTGTATGTAGTAACCACCAGTCAGTTACTGAGTATCCACATTGTATACTGTATGTAGTAACCACCAGTCAGTTACTGAGTATCCACATTGTATACTGTATGTAGTAACCAGTCAGTTACTGAGTATCCACATTGTATACTGTATGTAGTAACCAGTCAGTTACTGAGTATCCACATTGTATACTGTATGTAGTAACCAGTCAGTTACTGAGTATCCACATTGTATACTGTATGTAGTATCCACCAGTCAGTTACTGAGTATCCACATTGTATACTGTATGTAGTAACCACCAGTCAGTTACTGAGTATCCACATTGTATACTGTATGTAGTAACCAGTCAGTTACTGAGTATCCACATTGTATACTGTATGTAGTAACCAGTCAGTTACTGAGTGTCCACATTGTATACTGTATGTAGTAACCAGTCAGTTACTGAGTATCCACATTGTATACTGTATGTAGTAACCAGTCAGTTACTGAGTATCCACATTGTATACTGTATGTAGTAACCAGTCAGTTACTGAGTGTCCACATTGTATACTGTATGTAGTAACCACCAGTCAGTTACTGAGTATCCACATTGTATACTGTATGTAGTAACCACCAGTCAGTTACTGAGTATCCACATTGTATACTGTATGTAGTAACCAGTCAGTTACTGAGTATCCACATTGTATACTGTATGTAGTAACCAGTCAGTCAGTTACTGAGTATCCACATTGTATACTGTATGTAGTAACCAGTCAGTTACTGAGTATCCACATTGTATACTGTATGTAGTAACCAGTCAGTTACTGAGTGTCCACATTGTATACTGTATGTAGTAACCAGTCAGTTACTGAGTATCCACATTGTATACTGTATGTAGTAACCACCAGTCAGTTACTGAGTATCCACATTGTATACTGTATGTAGTAACCAGTCAGTTACTGAGTATCCACATTGTATACTGTATGTAGTAACCAGTCAGTTACTGAGTATCCACATTGTATACTGTATGTAGTAACCAGTCAGTCAGTTACTGAGTATCCACATTGTATACTGTATGTAGTAACCAGTCAGTTACTGAGTATCCACATTGTATACTGTATGTAGTAACCAGTCAGTCAGTTACTGAGTATCCACATTGTATACTGTATGTAGTAACCAGTCAGTTACTGAGTATCCACATTGTATACTGTATGTAGTAACCACCAGTCAGTTACTGAGTATCCACATTGTATACTGTATGTAGTAACCAGTCAGTTACTGAGTGTCCACATTGTATACTGTATGTAGTATCCACCAGTCAGTTACTGAGTGTCCACATTGTATACTGTATGTAGTAACCACCAGTCAGTTACTGAGTATCCACATTGTATACTGTATGTAGTAACCAGTCAGTCAGTTACTGAGTGTCCACATTGTATACTGTATGTAGTAACCACCAGTCAGTTACTGAGTATCCACATTGTATACTGTATGTAGTAACCAGTCAGTTACTGAGTATCCACATTGTATACTGTATGTAGTAACCAGTCAGTTACTGAGTATCCACATTGTATACTGTATGTAGTAACCACCAGTCAGTTACTGAGTATCCACATTGTATACTGTATGTAGTAACCAGTCAGTCAGTTACTGAGTATCCACATTGTATACTGTATGTAGTAACCACCAGTCAGTTACTGAGTATCCACATTGTATACTGTATGTAGTATCCAGTCAGTTACTGAGTATCCACATTGTATACTGTATGTAGTAACCAGTCAGTTACTGAGTATCCACATTGTATACTGTATGTAGTAACCAGTCAGTTACTGAGTATCCACATTGTATACTGTATGTAGTAACCAGTCAGTTACTGAGTATCCACATTGTATACTGTATGTAGTAACCACCAGTCAGTTACTGAGTATCCACATTGTATACTGTATGTAGTAACCAGTCAGTCAGTTACTGAGTGTCCACATTGTATACTGTATGTAGTAACCACCAGTCAGTTACTGAGTATCCACATTGTATACTGTATGTAGTAACCAGTCAGTTACTGAGTATCCACATTGTATACTGTATGTAGTAACCACCAGTCAGTTACTGAGTGTCCACATTGTATACTGTATGTAGTAACCACCAGTCAGTTACTGAGTATCCACATTGTATACTGTATGTAGTAACCAGTCAGTTACTGAGTATCCACATTGTATACTGTATGTAGTAACCACCAGTCAGTTACTGAGTATCCACATTGTATACTGTATGTAGTAACCACCAGTCAGTTACTGAGTATCCACATTGTATACTGTATGTAGTAACCACCAGTCAGTTACTGAGTATCCACATTGTATACTGTATGTAGTAACCACCAGTCAGTTACTGAGTATCCACATTGCATACTGTATGTAGTAACCAGTCAGTTACTGAGTATCCACATTGTATACTGTATGTAGTAACCACCAGTCAGTTACTGAGTGTCCACATTGTATACTGTATGTAGTAACCAGTCAGTTACTGAGTATCCACATTGTATACTGTATGTAGTAACCAGTCAGTTACTGAGTATCCACATTGTATACTGTATGTAGTAACCAGTCAGTTACTGAGTATCCACATTGTATACTGTATGTAGTAACCAGTCAGTCAGTTACTGAGTGTCCACATTGTATACTGTATGTAGTAACCAGTCAGTTACTGAGTATCCACATTGTATACTGTATGTAGTAACCAGTCAGTTACTGAGTGTCCACATTGTATACTGTATGTAGTATCCACCAGTCAGTTACTGAGTATCCACATTGTATACTGTATGTAGTAACCACCAGTCAGTTACTGAGTATCCACATTGTATACTGTATGTAGTAACCACCAGTCAGTTACTGAGTATCCACATTGTATACTGTATGTAGTAACCACCAGTCAGTTACTGAGTATCCACATTGTATACTGTATGTAGTAACCAGTCAGTTACTGAGTATCCACATTGTATACTGTATGTAGTAACCAGTCAGTTACTGAGTATCCACATTGTATACTGTATGTAGTAACCAGTCAGTCAGTTACTGAGTATCCACATTGTATACTGTATGTAGTAACCAGTCAGTCAGTTACTGAGTATCCACATTGTATACTGTATGTAGTAACCAGTCAGTTACTGATTATCCACATTGTATACTGTATGTAGTAACCAGTCAGTTACTGAGTATCCACATTGTATACTGTATGTAGTAACCAGTCAGTTACTGAGTATCCACATTGTATACTGTATGTAGTAACCAGTCAGTTACTGAGTATCCACATTGTATACTGTATGTAGTAACCAGTCAGTCAGTTACTGAGTGTCCACATTGTATACTGTATGTAGTAACCAGTCAGTTACTGAGTATCCACATTGTATACTGTATGTAGTAACCAGTCAGTTACTGAGTATCCACATTGTATACTGTATGTAGTAACCAGTCAGTTACTGAGTATCCACATTGTATACTGTATGTAGTAACCAGTCAGTTACTGAGTATCCACATTGCATACTGTATGTAGTAACCAATCAGTTACTGAGTATCCACATTGTATACTGTATGTAGTAACCACCAGTCAGTTACTGATTATCCACATTGTATACTGTATGTAGTAACCAGTCAGTTACTGAGTATCCACATTGTATACTGTATGTAGTAACCAGTCAGTTACTGAGTATCCACATTGTATACTGTATGTAGTAACCAGTCAGTTACTGAGTATCCACATTGTATACTGTATGTAGTAACCAGTCAGTTACTGAGTATCCACATTGTATACTGTATGTAGTAACCAGTCAGTTACTGAGTATCCACATTGTATACTGTATGTAGTATCCAGTCAGTCAGTTACTGAGTATCCACATTGTATACTGTATGTAGTAACCACCAGTCAGTTACTGAGTATCCACATTGTATACTGTATGTAGTAACCAGTCAGTTACTGAGTATCCACATTGTATACTGTATGTAGTATCCAGTCAGTCAGTTACTGAGTATCCACATTGTATACTGTATGTAGTAACCACCAGTCAGTTACTGAGTATCCACATTGTATACTGTATGTAGTAACCAGTCAGTTACTGATTATCCACATTGTATACTGTATGTAGTAACCAGTCAGTTACTGAGTATCCACATTGTATACTGTATGTAGTAACCAGTCAGTTACTGAGTATCCACATTGCATACTGTATGTAGTAACCAATCAGTTACTGAGTATCCACATTGTATACTGTATGTAGTAACCAGTCAGTTACTGAGTGTCCACATTGTATACTGTATGTAGTAACCAGTCAGTTACTGAGTATCCACATTGTATACTGTATGTAGTAACCAGTCAGTTACTGAGTATCCACATTGTATACTGTATGTAGTAACCACCAGTCAGTTACTGAGTATCCACATTGTATACTGTATGTAGTAACCACCAGTCAGTTACTGAGTATCCACATTGTATACTGTATGTAGTAACCACCAGTCAGTTACTGAGTATCCACATTGTATACTGTATGTAGTAACCAGTCAGTTACTGAGTATCCACATTGTATACTGTATGTAGTAACCACCAGTCAGTTACTGAGTATCCACATTGTATACTGTATGTAGTAACCAGTCAGTCAGTTACTGAGTATCCACATTGTATACTGTATGTAGTAACCAGTCAGTCAGTTACTGAGTATCCACATTGTATACTGTATGTAGTAACCAGTCAGTTACTGAGTATCCACATTGTATACTGTATGTAGTATCCACCAGTCAGTTACTGAGTGTCCACATTGTATACTGTATGTAGTAACCAGTCAGTCAGTTACTGAGTATCCACATTGTATACTGTATGTAGTAACCACCAGTCAGTTACTGAGTATCCACATTGTATACTGTATGTAGTAACCACCAGTCAGTTACTGAGTATCCACATTGTATACTGTATGTAGTAACCACCAGTCAGTTACTGAGTATCCACATTGTATACTGTATGTAGTAACCAGTCAGTTACTGAGTATCCACATTGTATACTGTATGTAGTAACCAGTCAGTTACTGAGTATCCACATTGTATACTGTATGTAGTAACCAGTCAGTTACTGAGTATCCACATTGTATACTGTATGTAGTAACCAGTCAGTTACTGAGTATCCACATTGTATACTGTATGTAGTAACCACCAGTCAGTTACTGAGTATCCACATTGTATACTGTATGTAGTAACCAGTCAGTTACTGAGTATCCACATTGTATACTGTATGTAGTAACCAGTCAGTTACTGAGTATCCACATTGTATACTGTATGTAGTAACCACCAGTCAGTTACTGAGTATCCACATTGTATACTGTATGTAGTAACCAGTCAGTTACTGAGTATCCACATTGTATACTGTATGTAGTAACCAGTCAGTCAGTTACTGAGTATCCACATTGTATACTGTATGTAGTAACCAGTCAGTCAGTTACTGAGTATCCACATTGTATACTGTATGTAGTAACCAGTCAGTTACTGAGTATCCACATTGTATACTGTATGTAGTAACCACCAGTCAGTTACTGATTATCCACATTGTATACTGTATGTAGTAACCAGTCAGTTACTGATTATCCACATTGTATACTGTATGTAGTAACCAGTCAGTTACTGAGTATCCACATTGTATACTGTATGTAGTAACCAGTCAGTTACTGAGTATCCACATTGTATACTGTATGTAGTAACCACCAGTCAGTTACTGAGTATCCACATTGTATACTGTATGTAGTAACCAGTCAGTTACTGAGTATCCACATTGTATACTGTATGTAGTAACCACCAGTCAGTTACTGAGTATCCACATTGTATACTGTATGTAGTAACCACCAGTCAGTTACTGAGTATCCACATTGTATACTGTATGTAGTAACCACCAGTCAGTTACTGAGTATCCACATTGTATACTGTATGTAGTAACCAGTCAGTCAGTTACTGAGTATCCACATTGTATACTGTATGTAGTAACCAGTCAGTTACTGAGTATCCACATTGTATACTGTATGTAGTAACCAGTCAGTTACTGAGTATCCACATTGTATACTGTATGTAGTAACCAGTCAGTTACTGAGTATCCACATTGTATACTGTATGTAGTAACCACCAGTCAGTTACTGAGTATCCACATTGTATACTGTATGTAGTAACCAGTCAGTCAGTTACTGAGTATCCACATTGTATACTGTATGTAGTAACCAGTCAGTCAGTTACTGAGTGTCCACATTGTATACTGTATGTAGTAACCAGTCAGTTACTGAGTATCCACATTGTATACTGTATGTAGTAACCAGTCAGTTACTGAGTATCCACATTGTATACTGTATGTAGTAACCAGTCAGTCAGTTACTGAGTATCCACATTGTATACTGTATGTAGTAACCACCAGTCAGTTACTGAGTATCCACATTGTATACTGTATGTAGTAACCAGTCAGTTACTGAGTATCCACATTGTATACTGTATGTAGTAACCAGTCAGTTACTGAGTATCCACATTGTATACTGTATGTAGTAACCAGTCAGTCAGTTACTGAGTATCCACATTGTATACTGTATGTAGTAACCACCAGTCAGTTACTGAGTATCCACATTGTATACTGTATGTAGTAACCAGTCAGTTACTGAGTATCCACATTGTATACTGTATGTAGTAACCAGTCAGTTACTGAGTATCCACATTGTATACTGTATGTAGTAACCAGTCAGTTACTGAGTATCCACATTGTATACTGTATGTAGTAACCAGTCAGTTACTGAGTATCCACATTGTATACTGTATGTAGTAACCAGTCAGTCAGTTACTGAGTATCCACATTGTATACTGTATGTAGTAACCAGTCAGTTACTGAGTATCCACATTGTATACTGTATGTGGTAACCAGTCAGTTACTGAGTATCCACATTGTATACTGTATGTAGTAACCAGTCAGTTACTGAGTATCCACATTGTATACTGTATGTAGTAACCAGTCAGTCAGTTACTGAGTATCCACATTGTATACTGTATGTAGTAACCAGTCAGTTACTGAGTATCCACATTGTATACTGTATGTAGTAACCAGTCAGTCAGTTACTGAGTGTCCACATTGTATACTGTATGTAGTAACCAGTCAGTTACTGAGTATCCACATTGTATACTGTATGTAGTAACCAGTCAGTTACTGAGTGTCCACATTGTATACTGTATGTAGTATCCACCAGTCAGTTACTGAGTATCCACATTGTATACTGTATGTAGTAACCACCAGTCAGTTACTGAGTATCCACATTGTATACTGTATGTAGTAACCAGTCAGTTACTGAGTATCCACATTGTATACTGTATGTAGTAACCACCAGTCAGTTACTGAGTATCCACATTGTATACTGTATGTAGTAACCAGTCAGTTACTGAGTATCCACATTGTATACTGTATGTAGTAACCAGTCAGTTACTGAGTATCCACATTGTATACTGTATGTAGTAACCAGTCAGTTACTGAGTATCCACATTGTATACTGTATGTAGTAACCACCAGTCAGTTACTGAGTATCCACATTGTATACTGTATGTAGTAACCAGTCAGTCAGTTACTGAGTGTCCACATTGTATACTCTATGTAGTAACCAGTCAGTTACTGAGTATCCACATTGTATACTGTATGTAGTAACCAGTCAGTTACTGAGTATCCACATTGTATACTGTATGTAGTAACCACCAGTCAGTTACTGAGTATCCACATTGTATACTGTATGTAGTAACCAGTCAGTCAGTTACTGAGTGTCCACATTGTATACTCTATGTAGTAACCAGTCAGTTACTGAGTATCCACATTGTATACTGTATGTAGTAACCACCAGTCAGTTACTGAGTATCCACATTGTATACTGTATGTAGTAACCAGTCAGTTACTGAGTATCCACATTGTATACTGTATGTAGTAACCAGTCAGTTACTGAGTATCCACATTGTATACTGTATGTAGTAACCACCAGTCAGTTACTGAGTATCCACATTGTATACTGTATGTAGTAACCAGTCAGTCAGTTACTGAGTATCCACATTGTATACTGTATGTAGTAACCAGTCAGTCAGTTACTGATTATCCACATTGTATACTGTATGTAGTAACCAGTCAGTCAGTTACTGAGTATCCACATTGTATACTGTATGTAGTAACCACCAGTCAGTTACTGAGTATCCACATTGTATACTGTATGTAGTAACCAGTCAGTTACTGAGTATCCACATTGTATACTGTATGTAGTAACCACCAGTCAGTTACTGAGTATCCACATTGTATACTGTATGTAGTAACCAGTCAGTTACTGAGTATCCACATTGTATACTGTATGTAGTAACCAGTCAGTTACTGAGTGTCCACATTGTATACTGTATGTAGTAACCAGTCAGTTACTGAGTATCCACATTGTATACTGTATGTAGTAACCAGTCAGTCAGTTACTGAGTATCCACATTGTATACTGTATGTAGTAACCACCAGTCAGTTACTGAGTATCCACATTGTATACTGTATGTAGTAACCACCAGTCAGTTACTGAGTATCCACATTGTATACTGTATGTAGTAACCAGTCAGTTACTGAGTATCCACATTGTATACTGTATGTAGTAACCAGTCAGTTACTGAGTATCCACATTGTATACTGTATGTAGTAACCAGTCAGTCAGTTACTGAGTATCCACATTGTATACTGTATGTAGTAACCACCAGTCAGTTACTGAGTATCCACATTGTATACTGTATGTAGTAACCACCAGTCAGTTACTGAGTATCCACATTGTATACTGTATGTAGTAACCAGTCAGTCAGTTACTGAGTATCCACATTGTATACTGTATGTAGTAACCAGTCAGTTACTGAGTATCCACATTGCATACTGTATGTAGTAACCAGTCAGTTACTGAGTGTCCACATTGTATACTGTATGTAGTAACCAGTCAGTCAGTTACTGAGTGTCCACATTGTATACTGTATGTAGTAACCAGTCAGTTACTGAGTATCCACATTGTATACTGTATGTAGTAACCACCAGTCAGTTACTGAGTATCCACATTGTATACTGTATGTAGTAACCAGTCAGTTACTGAGTATCCACATTGCATACTGTATGTAGTAACCAGTCAGTTACTGAGTGTCCACATTGTATACTGTATGTAGTAACCAGTCAGTCAGTTACTGAGTGTCCACATTGTATACTGTATGTAGTAACCAGTCAGTTACTGAGTATCCACATTGTATACTGTATGTAGTAACCAGTCAGTTACTGAGTATCCACATTGTATACTGTATGTAGTAACCAGTCAGTTACTGAGTATCCACATTGTATACTGTATGTAGTAACCAGTCAGTTACTGAGTATCCACATTGTATACTGTATGTAGTAACCAGTCAGTTACTGAGTATCCACATTGTATACTGTATGTAGTAACCAGTCAGTTACTGAGTATCCACATTGTATACTGTATGTAGTAACCAGTCAGTTACTGAGTATCCACATTGTATACTGTATGTAGTAACCAGTCAGTTACTGAGTATCCACATTGTATACTGTATGTAGTAACCAGTCAGTTACTGAGTATCCACATTGTATACTGTATGTAGTAACCACCAGTCAGTTACTGAGTATCCACATTGTATACTGTATGTAGTAACCAGTCAGTTACTGAGTATCCACATTGTATACTGTATGTAGTAACCACCAGTCAGTTACTGAGTATCCACATTGTATACTGTATGTAGTAACCAGTCAGTCAGTTACTGAGTATCCACATTGTATACTGTATGTAGTAACCAGTCAGTCAGTTACTGAGTATCCACATTGTATACTGTATGTAGTAACCACCAGTCAGTTACTGAGTATCCACATTGTATACTGTATGTAGTAACCAGTCAGTTACTGAGTATCCACATTGTATACTGTATGTAGTAACCACCAGTCAGTTACTGAGTATCCACATTGTATACTGTATGTAGTAACCAGTCAGTTACTGAGTATCCACATTGTATACTGTATGTAGTAACCAGTCAGTCAGTTACTGAGTATCCACATTGTATACTGTATGTAGTAACCAGTCAGTTACTGAGTATCCACATTGTATACTGTATGTAGTAACCAGTCAGTTACTGAGTATCCACATTGTATACTGTATGTAGTAACCAGTCAGTCAGTTACTGAGTATCCACATTGTATACTGTATGTAGTAACCACCAGTCAGTTACTGAGTATCCACATTGTATACTGTATGTAGTAACCAGTCAGTTACTGAGTATCCACATTGTATACTGTATGTAGTAACCACCAGTCAGTTACTGAGTATCCACATTGTATACTGTATGTAGTAACCAGTCAGTTACTGATTATCCACATTGTATACTGTATGTAGTAACCAGTCAGTTACTGAGTATCCACATTGTATACTGTATGTAGTAACCAGTCAGTTACTGAGTATCCACATTGTATACTGTATGTAGTAACCAGTCAGTCAGTTACTGAGTATCCACATTGTATACTGTATGTAGTAACCAGTCAGTTACTGAGTATCCACATTGTATACTGTATGTAGTAACCAGTCAGTCAGTTACTGAGTATCCACATTGTATACTGTATGTAGTAACCACCAGTCAGTTACTGAGTATCCACATTGTATACTGTATGTAGTAACCAGTCAGTTACTGAGTATCCACATTGTATACTGTATGTAGTAACCACCAGTCAGTTACTGAGTATCCACATTGTATACTGTATGTAGTAACCAGTCAGTTACTGATTATCCACATTGTATACTGTATGTAGTAACCAGTCAGTTACTGAGTATCCACATTGTATACTGTATGTAGTAACCAGTCAGTTACTGAGTATCCACATTGTATACTGTATGTAGTAACCAGTCAGTCAGTTACTGAGTATCCACATTGTATACTGTATGTAGTAACCAGTCAGTTACTGAGTATCCACATTGTATACTGTATGTAGTAACCAGTCAGTCAGTTACTGAGTGTCCACATTGTATACTGTATGTAGTAACCAGTCAGTCAGTTACTGAGTGTCCACATTGTATACTGTATGTAGTAACCAGTCAGTCAGTTACTGAGTATCCACATTGTATACTGTATGTAGTAACCAGTCAGTTACTGAGTATCCACATTGTATACTGTATGTAGTAACCAGTCAGTCAGTTACTGAGTATCCACATTGTATACTGTATGTAGTAACCAGTCAGTTACTGAGTATCCACATTGTATACTGTATGTAGTAACCACCAGTCAGTTACTGAGTATCCACATTGTATACTGTATGTAGTAACCAGTCAGTTACTGAGTATCCACATTGTATACTGTATGTAGTAACCAGTCAGTTACTGAGTATCCACATTGTATACTGTATGTAGTAACCAGTCAGTTACTGAGTATCCACATTGTATACTGTATGTAGTAACCAGTCAGTTACTGAGTATCCACATTGTATACTGTATGTAGTAACCAGTCAGTTACTGAGTATCCACATTGTATACTGTATGTAGTAACCACCAGTCAGTTACTGAGTATCCACATTGTATACTGTATGTAGTAACCAGTCAGTTACTGAGTATCCACATTGTATACTGTATGTAGTAACCAGTCAGTTACTGAGTATCCACATTGTATACTGTATGTAGTAACCAGTCAGTTACTGAGTATCCACATTGTATACTGTATGTAGTAACCAGTCAGTTACTGAGTATCCACATTGTATACTGTATGTAGTAACCAGTCAGTTACTGAGTATCCACATTGTATACTGTATGTAGTAACCAGTCAGTTACTGAGTATCCACATTGTATACTGTATGTAGTAACCACCAGTCAGTTACTGAGTATCCACATTGTATACTGTATGTAGTAACCAGTCAGTTACTGAGTATCCACATTGTATACTGTATGTAGTAACCAGTCAGTTACTGAGTATCCACATTGTATACTGTATGTAGTAACCAGTCAGTCAGTTACTGAGTATCCACATTGTATACTGTATGTGGTAACCAACAGTCAGTTACTGAGTATCCACATTGTATACTGTATGTAGTAACCAGTCAGTTACTGAGTATCCACATTGTATACTGTATGTAGTAACCAGTCAGTTACTGAGTATCCACATTGTATACTGTATGTAGTAACCACCAGTCAGTTACTGAGTATCCACATTGTATACTGTATGTAGTAACCAGTCAGTTACTGAGTATCCACATTGTATACTGTATGTAGTAACCACCAGTCAGTTACTGAGTATCCACATTGTATACTGTATGTAGTAACCAGTCAGTTACTGAGTATCCACATTGTATACTGTATGTAGTAACCAGTCAGTTACTGAGTATCCACATTGTATACTGTATGTAGTAACCAGTCAGTTACTGAGTATCCACATTGTATACTGTATGTAGTAACCAGTCAGTTACTGAGTATCCACATTGTATACTGTATGTAGTAACCAGTCAGTCAGTTACTGAGTATCCACATTGTATACTGTATGTAGTAACCAGTCAGTTACTGAGTATCCACATTGTATACTGTATGTAGTAACCAGTCAGTTACTGAGTATCCACATTGTATACTGTATGTAGTAACCAGTCAGTCAGTTACTGAGTATCCACATTGTATACTGTATGTAGTAACCAGTCAGTTACTGAGTATCCACAGTGTATACTGTATGTAGTATCCACCAGTCAGCTCCTCAGTAGCCACACTGTCTGAGTCTGGAGATCTGTGTTCAATACTACAGTATCGCCTACCGGACCATAGTGGTGACAACAGTTCAGGACCAGGCTGACTAGGGTCCTAGGAATTATACATGAAACAAAACCATGAGTGTTGAGTTGAAGGAATGGCTGTAGTCTGGTGCTGACTTGACATAAGGTGTAACCTGGGACTGTTGGATCCGTACGGTTAAGATCTAGAGATGTTTAAACGGTATGAAAATCCGAAAAATGGTCATGTTGTTACATGAAACATTCACTATGTCCAGTCACTATTTTATTTCACATACCTCTATGCATTTGACAAAACATTTTAGTGATGCCCATTATTTTGACTGTTAACATGCAACACACTACAGGACACATATGTTATAACTGCGCTGCCCTTGTACGCTGTACTGATCAACATCGTTTAAGTGGTCGACATGACAAGACAGTTAAGGACACGTTTCATTCCGATCCATTCAACTGTGACTTAAAGGAGGTTCATTACATACAGTCAGAGTAGCCTTCTTCATCACAGGTTATGTATTCAATGGAAACGTTTGTGATGAACGCAGACTCAATCACTACAAAAAAAGGCTGATTACATGATTTCACAGCTCTTGTCATCTTGTTTTGGCCTCTCCCTCTCCCTTTGGATCCTCTCCCTTTGGATCCTCTCCCTTTGGATCCTCTCCCTCTCCATCTCCATCCACTCCATCCACTCCATCCACTCCATCATCTCCATTCTCTCCCTCCTTTCCATTCTCTCCCTCCTCTCCATATTGAACATCTCCTCTATCTCCCTCTGGATCCTCTCCTCTATCTCCCTCTGGATCCTCTCCTCCTCCCTCTGGATCCTCTCCTCCTCCTCTTTCTTAATCCTGGCTGCACCCTCAAACATCTCATTGGTGTAGCAGGATCCTCCATTGTCCTCCACCATTCTGTCTATCTTCTCCATCAGCTCTGTGACCTGAGCTCTGTTTCCTCTGGCTTTATTGTTGAGGATATGGTACCTCCCCCCACACTGCTCTACCACTCTACTGAGGTCTCTGTTCCCACCAATCAGCTTCTCTAGACTGTAACCCTCTAAAGCATCTCCATGGGTGAAGAGGATGATGGCGTACTTTGCCAGTCCTGACCCAAACACACTCTCTAGAGTTTCAAAAGCTATTTTCTCCTGCTCTGTGAACCTGTCATTCACTCGTAAAACTATGAGGAAGGCATGAGGCCCTGGGCTAGACTCATAGATGCTCCTACCAATCTCCATTGCTAATTCTTCAGCAGGAAGCTGTGTGTCAAACAGTCCTGGAGTGTCAACCACACTGACATCCCTCCCATCTACTGCTGCCTGCTTCATTTCTGTTTTACGTGTTACTGAGGACCAGTTCTGTTCAGAATGGAAACTTGTCCCACCAAGGATGGTGTTTCCTGTTGCACTCTTCCCAACACCGGTTTTTCCAAGCAGAATAATCCTTCTCTCTGGGAGATTCCTGATGGAGGAGCTCCTTGAAAGTGTTGAATCTGTATAGAGAAATACATCACATTTGATAAACGGATACAGTAAAATGACTACCATCTCATCCCCTGTACAGGCAGTTATTGGTGCACTGAATAATGCTGATTTATGTCTGGTGTTTAAATCTTTATGGTGAATGTGGAGTTCAGGTGGGATTTGTAAAAGGGATCTGTCACCAAGACAACTTATTAAAGTTACAATGGGGGGGATAATTCATTTACATTATTGTTATCCCAGAATAAGAGACCAGAGGGTTATACTACGTAGTGGGATAGAGGAGTTAGCTAGCTAACTTTGGTGAATTCTGAGTTCAACTCGGGATAACTGTTAAACTTAACGAGAACCCCTTTTTCCACGCCTATAGAAAATACTAGTATTAAGTCTCACTAAGTTATACTGTGTGTTATGATTCAAATGCATCCTGTCATTACTAAATGTGTACTGTATTTCAATATTACTATATTAACACAAAATAACATTTATTAGTAAATATTTAATCAATCTTCAAGTATTGTCTCAGTCATTGTCATGAAAACTACATAACTGGTCTTACAATTCTCAGGCAGGACGACCTATAATCACCTCAGCTACAGGAGACATATGAAAAGATTGTGTTCATAACGTTATCAATGACATGACCTACTGAGCTCTCATCTAGAATATCTAGTTTTCTATCATCAGTATTATACACTTCAAAACACAGTATTTCAATCATGGAAACATTTACAGTTAGTCAACATTACATTTCTGGCTAATCCTTTATATAAACAGTTATACTTACTGAGATAGATGAATGTCTTTTTTAACAGTGATTTGACCTGCTCAGGATCACCCCTCTTGTTGTTGAACACATGGTATCTTCCACTGTATTTTCTCATCACTTCTGTAAAGACATCTGATTCAGCAATGAATTGTTCTATAGTCTGGTCTTCCAACTCATCTCCTCTGGTGAACAGGATCCAGGTTTGCTTCAAAAGACTCTCTCCTAGAAGACCTTCTACTTTACTGATGACCCTCTTCTCTTCTTCTGTTAATCTGTCTGTCTTCACCACCAGGAGAAACACACGGGGACCAGATGAGGTTAACTTGAGGACTTCCTGGAATTTCTCCTGAATTTGCTCTTCAGGTTGATCGGAGTTACAGAATCCTGGAGTGTCATACACGACAAGATCTATTCCTTCAATGGTGACATTTTGTTTCTCAATATCAGCAGTCACTGATTTTAATTTTTTCTTTGGGCGAAAATCTTTGCGGCCCAGGATGGTGTTTCCTGTTGCACTCATTCCTGCTCCTGTTTTACCAAGTAACACCACCTGCAATGGTCTGGATGTCTGTTGCACAGGTTTGGAAAGGTGCCCCATCTTCAAGGAATTATCTTGTTATAGCCGAGCAGTGTGAAGTGTGAGGCAGGAATCTAAATACAAATACAATATAAATAAATTATTACATTATTTTCTAAGATGCAAAATGCAGAAAAACAAGTAACAACCCAATGACATGAACAGCCATCACCTGGTTATTACATGTGTAACGGATGTGAAACGGCTAGCTTAGTTAGCGGTGGTGCGCGCTAAATAGCGTTTCAATCGGTGACGCGTGGGTAAACGATGCTTCGTGGGTGTCAGTTGTTGATGTGTGCAGAGGGTCCCTAGTTCGCGCCCGGGTATGGGCGAGGGGACGGTCTAAAGTTATACTGTTACACATGCAAACTGGAATTAATTTAAGCACAAAAAATGTGAGTTGAGTTTAAATGGGTAAAGGGTTTAAAAGCAGAACTATAAACAGAACATGTCTAGTTAACAGCATTGATTGTTAATCTATAACTGTTTGCAGATGGTAGGCTACAAGCACCCCAATCGGCACAGACATCACTTCAACATCTAGTTTTGGTTTATATTGACGTCAAATATCGTGAATTCAATGTGAAATCAACAAAACCCCTGAGCCATGTCATTCCATTTCCTGCTTTGTTTCAGGAATAGGACTATGTGTCATCGACATTTATCATAAAACTATCATTGAATTTACTGTTAATTACTAAAATAAAAAATATTTAGGCTACATATTCTTATTAAATCAGACAACACAATCGTAGCATAACACGATCATATGAACAATAGGCCTGTATTGAAAATACGTCTTCAATGACGCAGTTATAATTGTCGAAATCCAGACCACCTTTGAAGCTAACACATTGTTTTTCATGTTGGCCATTATTCTACTGAAGACAGTCCTAGGCTACTAATAATGTAGTAATCTAATAGATTTACATAAATCATTCTGAAAAATAACAACTTACCTACTTTCTTATTACAAATGTTTGAGGTTTGCAAATGCTATGGAGTTGAAACTGTTCAACTTCAACAGTTTCACTTTCAGCCTCCGGTGATCTTATTTTATCTGACACTTAAACCACTCCCCTAAGTTCCCTAGACAGACCAAATATCATCGTAGCCTTTTTTCCCTGCTGATAAACTCCCAACAAAACTCAGTTTATCAATAACATTTCAAAATGTATCATATAGAAAAAATAATTCATGTGTTGAGGTCAGTAAACAATCATTGTCGGCAAGCGCACTGTCGTTCACAGGCTACTGTCTGCACCTTTTAAAAGGATATTTCCACGAAGTTCGTGCTGACAGAAAATAGCAAGGTTTTGAAAAAAAATTGGTATGTAGATGAAGGTCATGATGATGGGGAATTAACTACAAAGGGAAATAAATGGCTACAGTTTACACTTTTTTGTTATTTCATGTCATGTTGTTTTCAGAAATGGGATGTTTTTTTAAGTGTGGGGTAACTGAGTATGGGCTCGTGAGTAGTGCAGCGGTCTAAGGCACTGCATCTCAGTGCTTGAGGCATCACTACAGACACCCTGGTTCGATTCCAGGCTGTATCACAACCGGCTGTGATTGGGAGTCCCATAGGGTCTTTACCTGGTAACAACAAATGAAAACAAAACTAGGACTAAAGCAATAGTCTGGTTACATCTGTGTAGTTGTTTCAGTGCACTCAGGCTGTTGTTATAAGTATAGAACTCAACACAGAGTTAGAACTGGGTCAATCAGGAACAGTCTGTGATACAGCCTGGATTCAAACCAGGGACTGTAGTGATGCCTCGCACTGTGATGCAGTGCCTTAGACCGCTGCATTCATGTGTGTGTTAACTATTTAACTGTACTAGAATGCTTAAAAGGTCACTAAAAAGTTTAATACCGGTTATAGGTATCGTTTTTCTTGGCAAGGAAAATATCGGATATCGGTATCGGCCAAAAATGTAATATCGGTGCATCACTACTTCTGACCCCACCAGAGACAGGAACCCCACCAGGACCTCTGACCCCACATTAACTACTAAAAAACCTACAACAGCACACTTACTACTGAAGGACCTACAAAGGAACTCCTATCAAGGCATTTGTCCCTAAGGTTGCCCCCATTGCCATAACTGTCCCTCCTGCTATCACTGTCAATATGGCTGACACTTTGCCTATAACTGTCAATACAGCTGTACATATGACTGTCCCTATAGATGTGCCTACCTTTGTTGCTATAGATGTACAGTGAGGGGGAAAAGTATTTGATCTCCTGCTGATTTTGTACGTTTGCCCACTGACAAAGAAATTAACAGTCTATAATTTTAATGGTAGGTTTATTTGAACAGTGAGAGACAGAATAACAACAACAAAACCCCCCAAAACACATGTCAAAAATGTTATAAATTGATTTGCATTTTAATGAGTGCAATAAGTATTTGACACCCTCTCAATCAGAAAGATTTCTGGCTCCCAGGTGTCTTTTATACAGATAACGAGCTGAGGAGCACAGTCTTAAAGGGAGTGCTCCTAATCTTAGTTTGTTGCCCGTATAAAAGACCTGTCCACAGAAGCAATCAATCAATCAGATTCCAAACTCTCCACCATGGCCAAGACCAAAGAGCTCTCCAAGGATGTCAGGGACGAGATTGTAGACCTACACAAGGCTTGAATGGGCTACAAGACCATCGCCAAACAGCTTGGTGAGAAGGTGACAACAGTTGATGCGATTATTCGCAAATGGAAGAAACACAAAAGAACTGTCAATCTCCCTCGGCCTGGGGCTCCATGCAAGATCTCACCCTGTGGAGTTGCAATGATCATGAGAACGGTGAGGAATCAGCCCAGAACTACACGGGGGGATCTTGTTAATGATCTCAGAACAGCTGGCACCATAGTCACCAAGAAAACAATTGGTAACACTACGCCGTGAAGGACTGAAATCCTGCAGCGCCCGCAAGGTCCCCCTGCTCAAGAAAGCACATATACTTGCCCGTCTGAAGTTTGCCAATGAACCTGAATGATTCAGAGGGCAGCTGGGTGAAAGTGTTGTGGTCAGATGAGACCAAAATGGAGCTCTTTGGCAGCAACTCAACTCGCCATGTTTGGAGGAGGAATGCTGCCTATGACCCCAAGAACACCATCCCCACCGTCAAACATGAAGGTGTAAACATTATGCTTTGGGGGTGTTTTTCTGTTAAGGGGACAGGACAACTTCACCGCATCAAAGGGACGATGGACGGGGTCATGTACCGTCAAATCTTGGGTGAGAACCTCCTTCCCTCAGCCAGGGCATTGAAAATGGGTCGTGGATGGGTATTCCAGCATGACAATGACCCAAAACACACGGCCAAGGCAACAAAGGAGTGGCTCAAGAAGAAGCACATTAAGGTCCTGGAGTGGCCTAGCCAGTCTCCAGACCGTAATCCCATAGAAAATCTGTGGAGGGAGCTGAAGGTTCAAGTTGCCAAACGTCAGCCTTGAAACCTTAATGACTTGGAGAAGATCTGCAAAGAGGAGTGGGTCAAAATCCCTCCTTAGATGTGTGCAAACCTGGTGGCCAACTACAAGAAACGTCTGACCTCTGATTTGCCACCAAGTACTAAGTCATGTTTTGCAGAGGGATCAAATACTTTTTTCCCTCACTGTATATGTGCTTCAGTCTGTCTCTTTGGTTGATCCTGTACCTGTTCCCATGCTGTTAGCTATCACTCTCCCTATGGATTCAGCTGTCTGTACCCATGTCACTGCCACTAGCACTGCTGTTGCCCATCTCCAATCTGTTATCTCTGTCCCTATCCCTGCTACTACCACAAGTCTTAGCAATCCCCCATAAAACATCCCTACCCGTTGCTGGTCCTACCACTATCACTGCTGCTAACAATCTCCCTTCATTTACCACTGGCACTACCAGTGCCCCTATACCTACCACTGCTGCTACCCATAACCTAACCCCTGAAGTTACCACTAACGGGTCCCCTGTCATTACCCCTTCCACTACCACTGCTGCTACCACAGCTAGCACCTCTACCTCTCCCCATGACAGTATCCCTGCCCCTGCTGGTAGCCCTGAGAGCACTACTGATGTCCCTATGATTACCCCTGTCACTAGACCTGCCCATTGTCCTACCATTGCCCTTTTCTTTGCTATAAATATATTTACCCCTGCTGCATACCTTACCCATCTCCATAGTGTTGGCATTACTGCTAACTCTGCCCCTCCTTCTGTTCCCATCACTGCCCCTTTCCCTACAGGTATCATTGCTGCTATCACTAGCACTAATGCTACCACTGCCCTTATTCCTGTCCTTACCCCAGTCCATGTCCTTACCCCAGCCCCTGTCCTTACCCCAGCCCCTGTCCTTACCCCAGCCCCTGTCCTTACCTCAGCCCCTGTCCTTACCCCAGCCCATGTCCTTACCCCAGCCCTGTCCTGACCCCAGCCCCTGTCCTTACCCCGGTCCCTGTCCTTACCCCTGTCCCTGTCCTTACCCCTGTCCCTGTCCTTACCCCAGCCCCTGTCCTTACCCCAGCCCCTGTCCTTACCCCAGCCCCTGTCCTTACCCAAGCCCCTGTCCTTACCCCAGCCCCTGTCCTTACCCTGGTCCTTACCCCAGCCCCTGTCCTTACCCTGGTCCTTACCCCAGCCCCTGTCCTTACCCCAGCCCATGTCCTTACCCTGGTCCTTACCCCAGCCCCTGTCCTTACCCCAGCCCCTGTCCTTACCCCAGCCCATGTCCTTACCCCAGCCCATGTCCTTACCCCAGCCCATGTCCTTACCCCAGCCCCTGTCCTTACCCCAGCCCATGTCCTTACCCTGGTCCTTACCCCAGCCCCTGTCCTTACCCCAGCCCCTGTCCTTACCCCTGTCCCTGTCCTTACCCCAGCCCATGTCCTTACCCCAGCCCATGTCCTTACCCCAGTCCCTGTCCTTACCCTGTCCTTACCCCAGCCCCTGTCCTTACCCCAGCCCCTGTCCTTACCCCAGTCCCTGTCCTTACCCCAGTCCCTGTCCTTACCCCAGCCCCTGTCCTTACCCCAGCCCATGTCCTTACCCCAGCCCCTGTCCTAACCCCAGCCCCTGTCCTTACCCCAGCCCCTGTCCTTACCCCAGCCCCTGTCCTTACCCACTCCCCTGTCCTTACCCCAGCCCATGTCCTTACCCCAGCCCCTGTCCTTACCCACTCCCCTGTCCTTACCCCAGCCCCTGTCCTTACCCTGGTCCTTACCCACTCCCCTGTCCTTACCCACTCCCCTGTCCTTACCCACTCCCCTGTCCTTACCCACTCCCCTGTCCTTACCCACTCCCATGTCCTTACCCCAGCCCCTGTCCTTACCCACTCCCCTGTCCTTACCCCAGCCCATGTCCTTACCATGGTCCTTAGCCACTCCCCTGTCCTTACCCTGGTCCTTACCCACTCCCCTGTCCTTACCCTGGTCCTTACCCACTCCCCTGTCCTTACCCACTCCCCTGTCCTTACCCACTCCCCTGTCCTTACCCCAGCCCCTGTCCTTACCCACTCCCCTGTCCTTACCCTGGTCCTTACCCACTCCCCTGTCCTTACCCACTCCCCTGTCCTTACCCCAGCCCCTGTCCTTACCCACTCCCCTGTCCTTACCCACTCCCCTGTCATTACCCACTCCCCTGTCCTTACCCACTCCCCTGTCCTTACCCCAGCCCATGTCCTTACCCCAGCCCATGTCCTTACCCACTCCCCTGTCCTTACCCATGTCCTTACCCCAGCCCCTGTCCTTACCCATGTCCTTACCCCAGCCCCTGTCCTTACCCCAGCCCCTGTCCTTACCCCAGCCCATGTCCTTACCCACTCCCATGTCCTTACCCCAGCCCCTGTCCTTACCCACTCCCCTGTCCTTACCCCAGCCCATGTCCTTACCATGGTCCTTAGCCACTCCCCTGTCCTTACCATGGTCCTTAGCCACTCCCCTGTCCTTACCCTGGTCCTTACCCACTCCCCTGTCCTTACCCTGGTCCTTACCCACTCCCCTGTCCTTACCCACTCCCCTGTCCTTACCCACTCCCCTGTCCTTACCCCAGCCCCTGTCCTTACCCACTCCCCTGTCCTTACCCACTCCCCTGTCATTACCCACTCCCCTGTCCTTACCCACTCCCCTGTCCTTACCCCAGCCCATGTCCTTACCCCAGCCCATGTCCTTACCCACTCCCCTGTCCTTACCCATGTCCTTACCCCAGCCCCTGTCCTTACCCATGTCCTTACCCCAGCCCCTGTCCTTACCCCAGCCCCTGTCCTTACCCCAGCCCATGTCCTTACCCACTCCCCTGTCCTTACCCCAGCCCCTGTCCTTACCCCAGCCCCTGTCCTTACCCCAGCCCCTGTCCTTACCCACTCCCCTGTCCTTACCCCAGCCCCTGTCCTTACCCCAGCCCCTGTCCTTACCCCAGCCCATGTCCTTACACTGGTCCTTACCCCAGCCCCTGTCCTTACCCCAGCCCCTGTCCTTACCCCAGCCCCTGTCCTTACCCCAGCCCCTGTCCTTACCCCAGCCCATGTCCTTACCCCAGCCCATGTCCTTACCCCAGCCCCTGTCCTTACCCCAGCCCATGTCCTTACCCTGGTCCTTACCCCAGCCCATGTCCTTACCCCAGCCCATGTCCTTACCCCAGTCCCTGTCCTTACCCTGTCCTTACCCCAGCCCCTGTCCTTACCCCAGCCCCTGTCCTTACCCCAGTCCCTGTCCTTACCCCAGTCCCTGTCCTTACCCCAGCCCCTGTCCTTACCCCAGCCCATGTCCTTACCCCAGCCCCTGTCCTTACCCCAGCCCCTGTCCTTACCCCAGCCCCTGTCCTTACCCCAGCCCCTGTCCTTACCCACTCCCCTGTCCTTACCCCAGCCCATGTCCTTACCCCAGCCCCTGTCCTTACCCACTCCCCTGTCCTTACCCCAGCCCCTGTCCTTACCCTGGTCCTTACCCACTCCCCTGTCCTTACCCACTCCCCTGTCCTTACCCACTCCCCTGTCCTTACCCACTCCCATGTCCTTACCCCAGCCCCTGTCCTTACCCACTCCCCTGTCCTTACCCCAGCCCATGTCCTTACCATGGTCCTTAGCCACTCCCCTGTCCTTACCCTGGTCCTTACCCACTCCCCTGTCCTTACCCTGGTCCTTACCCACTCCCCTGTCCTTACCCTGGTCCTTACCCACTCCCCTGTCCTTACCCACTCCCCTGTCCTTACCCACTCCCCTGTCCTTACCCCAGCCCCTGTCCTTACCCACTCCTCTGTCCTTACACACTCCCCTGTCATTACCCACTCCCCTGTCCTTACCCACTCCCCTGTCCTTACCCCAGCCCATGTCCTTACCCCAGCCCATGTCCTTACCCACTCCCCTGTCCTTACCCATGTCCTTACCCCAGCCCCTGTCCTTACCCATGTCCTTACCCCAGCCCCTGTCCTTACCCCAGCCCCTGTCCTTACCCCAGCCCATGTCCTTACCCACTCCCCTGTCCTTACCCCAGCCCCTGTCCTTACCCCAGCCCCTGTCCTTACCCCAGCCCCTGTCCTTACCCACTCCCCTGTCCTTACCCCAGCCCCTGTCCTTACCCCAGCCCCTGTCCTTACCCCAGCCCATGTCCTTACACTGGTCCTTACCCCACCCCTGTCCTTACCCCAGCCCCTGTCCTTACCCCTGTCCCTGTCCTTACCCCAGCCCATGTCCTTACCCCAGCCCATGTCCTTACCCCAGTCCCTGTCCTTACCCTGTCCTTACCTCAGCCCCTGTCCTTACCCCAGCCCCTGTCCTTACCCCAGTCCCTGTCCTTACCCCAGTCCCTGTCCTTACCCCAGCCCCTGTCCTTACCCCAGCCCCTGTCCTTACCCCAGCCCCTGTCCTTACCCCAGCCCCTGTCCTTACCCCAGCCCCTGTCCTTACCCCAGCCCCTGTCCTTACCCACTCCCCTGTCCTTACCCCAGCCCATGTCCTTACCCCAGCCCCTGTCCTTACCCACTCCCCTGTCCTTACCCCAGCCCCTGTCCTTACCCTGGTCCTTACCCACTCCCCTGTCCTTACCCACTCCCCTGTCCTTACCCACTCCCCTGTCCTTACCCACTCCCCTGTCCTTACCCACTCCCATGTCCTTACCCCAGCCCCTGTCCTTACCCACTCCCCTGTCCTTACCCCAGCCCATGTCCTTACCATCGTCCTTAGCCACTCCCCTGTCCTTACCCTGGTCCTTACCCACTCCCCTGTCCTTACCCTGGTCCTTACCCACTCCCCTGTCCTTACCCTGGTCCTTACCCACTCCCCTGTCCTTACCCTGGTCCTTACCCACTCCCCTGTCCTTACCCCAGCCCCTGTCCTTACCCACTCCCCTGTCCTTACCCACTCCCCTGTCATTACCCACTCCCCTGTCCTTACCCACTCCCCTGTCCTTACCCCAGCCCATGTCCTTACCCCAGCCCCTGTCCTTACCCAAGCCCCTGTCCTTACCTCAGCCCCTGTCCTTACCCTGGTCCTTACCCCAGCCCCTGTCCTTACCCTGGTCCTTACCCCAGCCCATGTCCTTACCCTGGTCCTTACCCCAGCCCCTGTCCTTACCCCAGCCCCTGTCCTTACCCCAGCCCATGTCCTTACCCCAGCCCATGTCCTTACCCCAGCCCATGTCCTTACCCCAGCCCCTGTCCTTACCCCAGCCCATGTCCTTACCCTGGTCCTTACCCCAGCCCCTGTCCTTACCCCAGCCCCTGTCCTTACCCCTGTCCCTGTCCTTACCCCAGCCCATGTCCTTACCCCAGCCCATGTCCTTACCCCAGTCCCTGTCCTTACCCTGTCCTTACCCCAGCCCCTGTCCTTACCCCAGCCCCTGTCCTTACCCCAGTCCCTGTCCTTACCCCAGTCCCTGTCCTTACCCCAGCCCCTGTCCTTACCCCAGCCCATGTCCTTACCCCAGCCCCTGTCCTTACCCCAGCCCCTGTCCTTACCCCAGCCCCTGTCCTTACCCACTCCCCTGTCCTTACCCCAGCCCATGTCCTTACCCCAGCCCCTGTCCTTACCCACTCCCCTGTCCTTACCCCAGCCCCTGTCCTTACCCTGGTCCTTACCCACTCCCCTGTCCTTACCCACTCCCCTGTCCTTACCCACTCCCCTGTCCTTACCAACTCCCCTGTCCTTACCCACTCCCATGTCCTTACCCCAGCCCCTGTCCTTACCCACTCCCCTGTCCTTACCCCAGCCCATGTCCTTACCATGGTCCTTAGCCACTCCCCTGTCCTTACCCTGGTCCTTACCCACTCCCCTGTCCTTACCCTGGTCCTTACCCACTCCCCTGTCCTTACCCACTCCCCTGTCCTTACCCACTCCCCTGTCCTTACCCCAGCCCCTGTCCTTACCCACTCCCCTGTCCTTACCCTGGTCCTTACCCACTCCCCTGTCCTTACCCTGGTCCTTACCCACTCCCCTGTCCTTACCCACTCCCCTGTCCTTACCCACTCCCCTGTCCTTACCCCAGCCCCTGTCCTTACCCACTCCCCTGTCCTTACCCACTCCCCTGTCATTACCCACTCCCCTGTCCTTACCCACTCCCCTGTCCTTACCCCAGCCCATGTCCTTACCCCAGCCCATGTCCTTACCCACTCCCCTGTCCTTACCCATGTCCTTACCCCAGCCCCTGTCCTTACCCATGTCCTTACCCCAGCCCCTGTCCTTACCCCAGCCCCTGTCCTTACCCCAGCCCATGTCCTTACCCACTCCCATGTCCTTACCCCAGCCCCTGTCCTTACCCACTCCCCTGTCCTTACCCCAGCCCATGTCCTTACCATGGTCCTTAGCCACTCCCCTGTCCTTACCATGGTCCTTAGCCACTCCCCTGTCCTTACCCTGGTCCTTACCCACTCCCCTGTCCTTACCCTGGTCCTTACCCACTCCCCTGTCCTTACCCACTCCCCTGTCCTTACCCACTCCCCTGTCCTTACCCCAGCCCCTGTCCTTACCCACTCCCCTGTCCTTACCCACTCCCCTGTCATTACCCACTCCCCTGTCCTTACCCACTCCCCTGTCCTTACCCCAGCCCATGTCCTTACCCCAGCCCATGTCCTTACCCACTCCCCTGTCCTTACCCACTCCCCTGTCCTTACCCACTCCCCTGTCCTTACACCAGCCCCTGTCCTTACCCACTCCCCTGTCCTTACCCACTCCCCTGTCCTTACCCCAGCCCCTGTCCTTACCCACTCCCCTGTCCTTACCCCAGCCCCTGTCCTTACCCCAGCCCATGTCCTTACCCCAGCCCCTGTCCTTACCCCAGCCCCTGTCCTTACCCCAGCCCATGTCCTTACCCCAGCCCCTGTCCTTACCCACTCCCATGTCCTTACCCTAGCCCATGTCCTTACCCACTCCCATGTCCTTACCCCAGCCCCTGTCCTTACCCCAGCCCCTGTCCTTACCCCAGCCCCTGTCCTTACCCCAGCCCCTGTCCTTACCCCAGCCCATGTCCTTACCCACTCCCCTGTCCTTACTCCAGCCCATGTCCTTACCCCAGCCCCTGTCCTTACCCACTCCCCTGTCCTTACCCTGGTCCTTACGCCAGCCCATGTCCTTACCCACTCCCCTGTCCTTACCCTGGTCCTTACCCAGCCCATGTCCTTACCCACTCCCCTGTCCTTACTCCAGCCCATGTCCTTACCCACTCCCCTGTCCTTACTCCAGCCCATGTCCTTACCCCAGCCCCTGTCCTTACCCACTCCCCTGTCCTTACCCTGGTCCTTACCCCAGCCCATGTCCTTACCCAATCCCCTGTCCTTACCCTGGTCCTTACCCCAGCCCCTGTCCTTACCCCAGCCCCTGTCCTTACCCCAGCCCCTGTCCTTACCCCAGCCCATGTCCTTACCCCAGCCCCTGTCCTTACCCACTCCAATGTCCTTACCCCAGCCCATGTCCTTACCCACTCCCCTGTCCTTACTCCAGCCCATGTCCTTACCCACTCCCCTGTCCTTACTCCAGCCCATGTCCTTACCCCAGCCCATGTCCTTACCCACTCCCCTGTCCTTACTCCAACCCATGTCCTTACCCCAGCCCATGTCCCCAGTTCCCTACCCTTGTCCTTACCCCAGTCCTTACCCTTGTCCTGTCCTTACCCATGTCCTTACCCCAGCCCCTGTCCTTACCCCAGCCCCTGTCCTTACCCCAGCCCATGTCCTTACCCACTCCCCTGTCCTTACCCCAGCCACTGTCCTTACCCCAGCCACTGTCCTTACCCCAGCCCCTGTCCTTACCCCAGCCCCTGTCCTTACCCACTCCCCTGTCCTTACCCCAGCCCCTGTCCTTACCCCAGCCCATGTCCTTACCCCAGCCCCTGTCCTTACCCACTCCCCTGTCCTTACCCACTCCCCTGTCCTTACCCCAGCCCCTGTCCTTACCCACTCCCCTGTCCTAACCCCAGCCCCTGTCCTTACCCACTCCCCTGTCCTTACCCCAGCCCCTGTCCTTACCCCAGCCCCTGTCCTTACCCCAGCCCCTGTCCTTACCCCAGCCCCTGTCCTTACCCACTCCCCTGTCCTTACCCACGCCCCTGTCCTTACACCAGCCCCTGTCCTTACACCAGCCCCTGTCCTTACCCACTCCCCTGTCCTTACCCACTCCCCTGTCCTTACCCCAGCCCCTGTTCTTACCCACTCCCCTGTCCTTACCCCAGCCCCTGTCCTTACCCACTCCCCTGTCCTTACACCAGCCCCTGTCCTTACCCCAGCCCATGTCCTTACCCCAGCCCCTGACCTTACCCCAGCCCCTGTCCTTACCCCAGCCCCTGTCCTTACCCCAGCCCATGTCCTTACCCCAGCCCCTGTCCTTACCCACTCCCATGTCCTTACCCCAGCCCATGTCCTTACCCCAGCCCATGTCCTTACCCACTCCCATGTCCTTACCCCAGCCCATGTCCTTACCCCAGCCCCTGTCCTTACCCCAGCCCCTGTCCTTACCCCAGCCCATGTCCTTACTCCAGCCCATGTCCTTACCCCAGCCCCTGTCCTTACCCCAGCCCATGTCCTTACCCCAGCCCATGTCCGTACCCACTCCCCTGTCCTTACCCCAGCCCCTGTCCTTACCCCAGCCCATGTCCTTACCCACTCCCCTGTCCTTACCCCAGCCCCTGTCCTTACCCACTCCCCTGTCCTTACCCTGGTCCTTACCCCAGCCCATGTCCTTACCCACTCCCCTGTCCTTACCCTGGTCCTTACCCCAGCCCATGTCCTTACCCCAGCCCCTGTCCTTACCCACTCCCCTGTCCTTACCCTGGTCCTTACCCCAGCCCATGTCCTTACCCACGCCCGTGTCCTTACCCTGGTCCTTACCCCAGCCCCTGTCCTTACCCCAGCCCATGTCCTTACCCCAGCCCCTGTCCTTACCCACTCCCATGTCCTTACCCCAGCCCATGTCCTTACCCACTCCCCTGTCCTTACTCCAACCCATGTCCTTACCCCAGCCCCTGTCCTTACCCACTCCCCTGTCCTTACTCCAGCCCATGTCCTTACCCACTCCCCTGTCCTTACTCCAGCCCATGTCCTTACCCCAGCCCATGTCCTTACCCACTCCCCTGTCCTTACTCCAACCCATGTCCTTACCCCAGCCCATGTCCCCAGTTCCCTACCCTTGTCCTTACCCTTGTCCTTGTCCTTGCCCTTGTCCTTACCTCAGCCTGCTTAACTTTAGTTTCTGATTGTACAGAGGATTCCTTATTCTCATAGTGGAAACCTCTATCAAGGTTTGTGTTTCCGTTTGTACTCTTCTCGGGATAGTGTTTGCAATGCAGCAGCATTCTTGGTTCTGTTAGATAGTCAGTCCTAACATAGGACAATCCCTTGATGTGTTTGAAACTGTTCAGAGAAAAAGAGAACTGTGAAGAGATGGTAGGCTACAAATTTTAAACCACAAATGTTTTGTTAGATGGGCAGATATTTTACTGGCTACATTGTTGTATTTTTTCCATTCATAAGAACGTATTTATAATTATTACTAAGAACTTATTAACAATAATTATTTTGACAAACAATAATAATATATACTATGTATGATTATTTATAAGCATTTATAACAGCTTATTAGTGAACATTATTATAAAGTTATACCAATATATTTTCCCAACTCACTGTTGGGACGGTCAGCATGAGGTATGCTTCCCTTGGCCTGATTGTCTCAGTCTCCATCCTCGCTCACTAAAGAAAACGTTACATCACAATGCTGTGTTCACAAAGAAAGAACACACTTTTTTTTTTTTAGCACTATTTATACTCCCACAAACATATTTTGTCTGCCCTTAAGTTTAGCTCTATTGTAGTGGGGTAATATTTGATTTGTGCATATTTTTAAAAAATTTATTTTACCTTTATTTAACTAGGCAAGTCAGTTAAGAACAAATTCTTATTTTCAATGACGGCCTAGGAACAGTGGGTTAACTGCCTTGTTCAGGAGGCAGAACGATAGATTTTTACCTTGTCAGCTCGGGGATTTGATCTTGCAACCTTTCGGTTACTACTAGTCCAACACTCTAACCTCTAGGCTACCCTGCCACCCCAAGCGGTACCAGTCAACAGTTTGGACACACCTACTTATTCAAGGGTTTTTCTTTATTTTTACTATTTTCTACATTGTAGAATAATAATGAAGACATCACAACTATGAAATAACACATATGGAATCATGTAGAAACCAAACAAGTGTTAAACAAATATTTTATATTTGAGATTCTTCAAAGTAGCCACTCTTTGCCTTGATGAAAGCTTTGCACACTTCGAAATTCTCTCAATCAGCTTCTTGAGGTAGTCACCTGAAATGCATTTCAATTAACAGGTGTGCCTTGTTAAAAGTTCATTTGTGGAATTTCTTTCCTTCTTAATGTGTTTGAGCCAATCAGTTGTGCTGTAACAAGGTAGGGGTGGTATACAGCCCTATTTGGTAAAAGACCAAGTCCATATTATGGCAAGAACAGCTCAAATAAGCAAAGAGAAACAACAGTCCATCATTACTTGAAGACATGAAGGTCAGTCAATACGGAACATTTCAAGAACTTTGAACGTTTCTTCAAGTGCAGTCACAAAAACCATCAAGCTCTCTGATGAAACTGGCTCTCATGAGGACCGCCACAGGAAAGGAAGACCCAGAGTTACCTCTGCTGCAGAGGATAAGTTCATTAGAGTTAGAGTCCTGGAGTGTCAACCACACTGACATCCCTCCCATCTACTGCTGCCTGCTTCATTTCTGTTTTACGTGTTACTGAGGACCAGTTCTGTTCAGAATGGATACTTCTCCCACCAAGGATGGTGTTTCCTGTTGCACTCTTCCCAACACCGCTTTTTCCAAGCAGAACAATCCTTCACTCTGGGAGATTCCTGATGGAGGAGCTCCTTGAAACTGTTGAATCTGTGTATAGAGAAATACATCACATTTGATAAACTGATACTGTAAAATGACTACCATCTCATCCCCTGTACAGGCAGTTATTGGTGTACTGAATAATAATGATTTATTTCTGGTGTTTAAATCTTTATGGTGAATGTGGAGTTCTGGGGAGTTCTGGCACACCAAGCCAATTTATTAAAGCTTCAATCTGGGATTTGGGAAGCTGTTCAATAGTCATTTCAATTCTTTATGTACATTGATTCTTGAATAATATCACAAATGCATCGTAAGATCATTATAACACAATGTAAGATTTCATTACTCCAATTTTTGCAAACAACAAAAATGTAAACAAACAGGTCTATCTATAGCTTCAACATATAAAACTATCTATTGGTTGTGATGGACTGTCAGTCATTGTATCTAAACCACTGAGAGGTTACATTTCTCCAGCCCCATCCCAGCTTTATACCACATTAAGTGGCTGAGGGGGACATTGTTGTCTTCCCAGAATGTACATCTTTAACCAGAAGACCAGAGGGTTATACTAATTAGTAAACATTTAATAAATCTTCCTCAAGTATTGTCTCAGTCATTGTCATGCCAAACAAAATAACTGGTCTTACAATTCTCAGACTCCAGTCACCCCATTCATAGACTGTTCTCTCTACTACCGCATGGCAAGCGGTACCGGAGTGTCAAGTCTAGGTCCAAGAGGCTTCTAAACAGCTTCTACCCCCAAGCCATAAGACTCCTGAACAGCTAATCAAATGGCTACCCAGACTATTTCCATTGCCCCCCCCCCCCCTTTTACACTGCTGCTACTCTGTTATCTATGCATTGTCACTTTAATAACTCTACCTACATGTACATATTACCTCGACTAACCGGTGCCTCCGCACATTGACTCAGTACTGGTACCCCCTGTATATAGCCTCCACATTGACTCTGTACCGGTACCCCCTGTATATAGTCTCCACATTGACTCTGTACCCTTACCCCCTGTATAGAGCCTCTACATTGACTCAGTATCGGTACCCCCTGTATATAGCCTCCACATTGACTCAGTACCGGTACCCCCTGTATATAGTCTCCACATTGACTCTGTACCCTTACCCCCTGTATAGAGCCTCTACATTGACTCAGTACAGGTACCCCCTGTATATAGTCTCCACATTGACTCTGTACCCTTACCCCCTGTATAGAGCCTCCACATTGACTCAGTACCGGTACCCCCTGTATATAGCCTCCACATTGACTCTGTACCGGTACCCCCTGTATATAGCCTCCACATTGACTCTGTACCGGTACCCCCTGTATATAGCCTCCACATTGACTCTGTACCGGTACCCCCTGTATATAGCCTCCACATTGACTCTGTACCGGTACCCCCTGTATATAGCCTCCAAATTGTCTCTGTACCAGTACCCCCTGTATATAGCCTCCACATTGACTCTGTACCATAATACCCTGTATATAGCCTCCACATTGACTCTGTACCATAATACCCTGTATATAGCCTCCACATTGACTCTGTACCGGTACCCCCTATATATAGCCTCCACATTGACTCTGTACTGGTACCCCTGTATATAGTCTCCACATTGACTCTGTACCGGTACCCCCTGTATATAGCCTACACATTGACTCTGTACTGGTACCCCTGTATATAGTCTCCACATGGACTCTGTACTGGTACCCCCTGTATATAGCCTCCACATTGTCTCAGTTCCGGTAACCCCTGTATATAGCCTCCACATTGACTCTGTACTGGTACCCGTTGTATATAGCCTCCACATTGACTCTGTACTGGTACCCCCTGTATATAGTCTCCACATTGACTCAGTACTGGTACCCCCTGTATATAGTCTCCACATTGACTCTGTACTGGTACCCCCTGTATATAGCCTCCACATTGACTCTGTACTGGTACCCCCTGTATATAGCCTCCACATTGACTCTGTACTGGTACCACCTGTATATAGCCTCCACATTGACTCTGTACTGGTACCCCCTGTATATAGTCTCCACATTGACTCTGTACTGGTACCCCCTGTATATAGTCTCCACATTGACTCTGTACTGGTACCCCCTGTATATAGTCTCCACATTGACTCTGTACTGGTACCCCCTGTATATAGTCTCCACATTGACTCTGTACTGGTACCCCCTGTATATAGCCTCCACATTGACTCTGTACTGGTACCCCCTGTATATAGCCTCCACATTGACTCTGTACTGGTACCACCTGTATATAGCCTCCACATTGACTCTGTACTGGTACCCCCTGTATATAGTCTCCACATTGACTCTGTACTGGTACCCCCTGTATATAGCCTCCACATTGACTCAGTACTGGTACCCCCTGTATATAGTCTCCACATTGACTCTGTACTGGTACCCCCTGTATATAGCCTCCACATTGACTCTGTACTGGTACCCCCTGTATATTGCCTCCACATTGACTCTGTACTGGTACCACCTGTATATAGCCTCCACATTGAGTCTGTACTGGTACCCCCTGTATATAGCCTCCACATTGACTCTGTACTGGTACCACCTGTATATAGCCTCCACATTGACTCAGTACCAGTACCCCCTGTATATAGCCTCCACATTGACTCTGTACCGGTACCCCCTGTATATAGTCTCCACATTGACTCTGTACCCTTACCCCCTGTATAGAGCCTGTACATTGACTCAGTATCGGTACCCCCTGTATATAGCCTCCACATTGACTCAGTACCGGTACCCCCTGTATATAGTCTCCACATTGACTCTGTACCCTTACCCACTGTATAGAGCCTCTACATTGACTCAGTACCGGTACCCCCTGTATATAGTCTCCACATTGACTCTGTACCCTTACCCCCTGTATAGAGCCTCCACATTGACTCAGTACCGGTACCCCCTGTATATAGCCTCCACATTGACTCTGTACCGGTACCCCCTGTATATAGCCTCCACATTGACTCTGTACCGGTACCCCCTGTATATAGCCTCCATATTGTCTCTGTACCAGTACCCCCTGTATATAGCCTCCACATTGACTCTGTACCATAATACCCTGTATATAGCCTCCACATTGACTCTGTACCATAATACCCTGTATATAGCCTCCACATTGACTCTGTACCGGTACCCCCTATATATAGCCTCCACATTGACTCTGTACTGGTACCCCTGTATATAGTCTCCACATTGACTCTGTACCGGTACCCCCTGTATATAGCCTACACATTGACTCTGTACTGGTACCCCTGTATATAGTCTCCACATGGACTCTGTACTGGTACCCCCTGTATATAGCCTCCACATTGTCTCAGTTCCGGTACCCCCTGTATATAGCCTCCACATTGACTCTGTACTGGTACCCGTTGTATATAGCCTCCACATTGACTCTGTACTGGTACCCCCTGAATATAGTCTCCACATTGACTCAGTACTGGTACCCCCTGTATATAGTCTCCACATTGACTCTGTACTGGTACCCCCTGTATATAGCCTACACATTGACTCTGTACTGGTACCCCTGTATATAGTCTCCACATGGACTCAGTACTGGTACCCCCTGTATATAGTCTCCACATTGACTCTGTACTGGTACCCCCTGTATATAGCCTCCACATTGACTCTGTACTGGTACCCCCTGTATATAGCCTCCACATTGACTCTGTACTGGTACCCCCTGAATATAGTCTCCACATTGACTCAGTACTGGTACCCCCTGTATATAGTCTCCACATTGACTCTGTACTGGTACCCCCTGTATATAGTCTCCACAATGACTCAGTACTGGTACCCCCTGTATATAGTCTCCACATTGACTCTGTACTGGTACCCCCTGTATATAGCCTCCACATTGACTCTGTACTGGTACCCCCTGTATATAGCCTCCACATTGACTCTGTACTGGTACCCCCTGTATATAGTCTCCACATTGACTCAGTACTGGTACCCCCTGTATATAGTCTCCACATTGACTCTGTACTGGTACCCCCTGTATATAGCCTCCACATTGACTCTGTACCGGTACCTCCTGTATATAGCCTCCACATTGACTCTGTACCGGTACCCCCTGTATATAGCCTCCACATTGACTCTGTACCGGTACCCCCTGTATATAGCCTCCACATTGACTCTGTACCGGTACCCCCTGTATATAGCCTCCACATTGACTCTGTGCTGGTACCACCTGTATATAGCCTCCACATTGACTCTGTACTGGTACCCCCTGTATATAGCCTCCACATTGACTCTGTACTGGTACCCCCTGTATATAGTCTCCACATTGACTCAGTACTGGTACCCCCTGTATATAGTCTCCACATTGACTCTGTACTGGTACCCCCTGTATATAGCCTCCACATTGACTCTGTACTGGTACCCCCTGTATATAGTCTCCACATTGACTCTGTACTGGTACCCCCTGTATATAGTCTCCACATTGACTCTGTACTGGTACCCCCTGTATATAGCCTCCACATTGACTCTGTACTGGTACCACCTGTATATAGCCTCCACATTGACTCTGTACTGGTACCCCCTGTATATAGCCTCCACATTGACTCTGTACTGGTACCACCTGTATATAGCCTCCACATTGACTCAGTACTGGTACCCCCTGTATATAGCCTCCACATTGTCTCCGTTCCGGTACCCCCTGTATATAGCCTCCACATTGACTCTGTACCGTAATACCCTGTATAGAGCCTCCACATTGACTCAGTACCGGTACCCCCTGTATATAGCCTCCACATTGACTCTGTACTGGTACCCCCTGTATATAGCCTCCACATTGACTCTGTACTGGTACCCCCTGTATATAGCCTCCACATTGACTCTGTACTGGTACCCCCTGTATATAGTCTCCACATTGACTCAGTACTGGTACCCCCTGTATATAGTCTCCACATTGACTCTGTACTGGTACCCCCTGTATATAGCCTCCACATTGACTCAGTACTGGTAGCCCCTGTATATAGCCTCCACATTGACTCTGTACTGGTACCCCCTGTATATAGTCTCCACATTGACTCTGTACTGGTACCCCCTGTATATAGCCTACACATTGACTCTGTACTGGTACCCCTGTATATAGCCTCCACATTGACTCTGTACTGGTACCCCCTGTATATAGCCTCCACATTGACTCTGTACCGGTACCCCCTGTATTTTGCCTCCACATTGACTCTGTACTGGTACCCCCTGTTTATAGCCTCCACATTGACTCTGTACTGGTACCCCCTGTATATAGCCTCCACATTGACTCTGTACTGGTACCACCTGTATATAGCCTCCACATTGACTCAGTACCGTAATACCCTGTATATAGCCTCCACATTGACTCTGTACCGGTACCACCTGTATATAGCCTCCACATTGACTCAGTACCGTAATACCCTGTATATAGCCTCGTTATTGTTATTTTACTGCTGCTCTTGAATGATTTGTTACTTTTATTTATTTATTTTATTAAAAACGGCACTGTTGTATTCGGCGCATGTGACAAATCCATTTTGATATAAATAGTTAGTTAAACTTACTGAGACAGATGGATGTCTTTTCCAGCAGTGATTTGACCTGTTCCGGATCACCCCTCTTGTTGTTGAACACATGGTATCTTCCACTGTATTTTCTCATCACTTCTGTGAGGTCATCTGAGTCAGCAATGAATTCTTCTATAGTCTGGTCTTCTAACTCATCTCCTCTGGTGAACAGGATCCAGGTTTGCTTCAAAAGACTCTCTCCTAGAAGACCTTCTACTTTACTGATGACCCTCTTCTCTTCTTCTGTTAATCTGTCTATCTTCACCACCAGGAGAAACACACGGGGACCAGATGAGGTTAACTTGAGGACTTCCTGGAATTTCTCCTGAATTTGCTCTTCAGATTGATCGGGGTTACAGAATCCTGGAGTGTCATACACGACAAGATCTATTCCTTCAATGGTGACATTTTGTTTCTCAATATCAGCAGTCACTGATTTGGAACTCTTCTTTGAGACAAAATCCTTTCGTCCCAGGATGGTGTTTCCTGTTGCACTCTTCCCAACACCGGTTTTTCCAAGCAGAACCATCCTTCTCTCTGGGAGTTTCCTGATGGGGGAGCTCCTTGAATCTGTTGAATCTGTGTATAGAGAAATACATCACATTTGATAAACTGATTCAGTAAAATGACTACCATCTCATCCCCTGTACAGGCAGTTATTGGTGTACTGAATAATAATGATTTATTTCTGGTGTTTAAATCTTTATGGTGAATGTAGAGTTCTGGGGAGTTCTGGCACACCAAGCCAATTTATTAAAGCTTCAATCTGGGATTTGGGAAGCTGTTCAATAGACATTTCAATTCTTTATGTACATTGATTCTTGAATAATATCACATAAATGCATCATAAGATCATTATAACACAATGTAAGATTTCATTACTCCAATTTTTGCAAACAAAAATGTAAACAAACAGGTCTATAGCTTCAACATATAAAACTCTGGGATGTCATGGACTGTCCGTTATTGCATCTGAGAGGTTACATTTCTTCAGCCCATCCCAGCTGTATACCACATTAAGTGGCTGAGGGGGACATTGTTGTCTTCCCAGAATGTATATCTTTAACCAGAAGACCAGAGAGGTATACTACGTAGCGGGATAGAGGAGTTAGCTAGCTAACTTTGGTGAATTCTGAGTTCAACTCGGGATAACTGTTAAACTTAACGAGAACCCCTTTTCCACGCCTATAGAAAATACTAGTATTAAGTCACACTAAGTTATACTGTGTGTTATGATTCAAATGCATCCTGTCATTACTAAATGTGTAGTGGGATGTATTTTAATATTACTATTTAACACAAAATAACATTTTATTAGTAATTATTTAATCAATCTTCAGGTATTGTCTCAGTCATTGTCATGAAAACAAAATAACTGGTCTTACAATTCTCAGGCAGGACGACCTATAATCATCTCAGCTACAGGATACACATGAAAAGATTGTGTTCATAACGTTATCAATGACATGACCTACTGAGCTCTCATCTAGAATATCTAGTTTTCTATCATCAGTATTATACTGCTTCAAAACACAGTATTTCAATCATGGAAACATTAACAATTAGTCAACATTACATTTCTGGCTAATCCTTTATATAAACAGTTAGTTATACTTACTGAGACAGATGGATATCTTTTGCAGCAGTGATTTGACCTGCTCAGGATCACCCCTCTTGTTGTTGAACACATGGTATCTTCCACTGTATTTTCTCATCACTTCTGTGACAGAGTCAGCAATTAATTCTTCTATAGTCTGGTCTTCTAACTCATCTCCTCTGGTGAACAGGATCCAGGTTTGCTTCAAAAGACTCTCTCCTAGAAGACCTTCTACTTTATTGATGACCCTCATCTCTTCTTCTGTTAATCTGTCTATCTTCACCACCAGGAGAAACACACGGGGACCAGATGAGGTTAACTTTAGGACTTCCTGGAATTTCTCCTGAATTTGCTCTTCAGATTGATCGGAGTTACAGAATCCTGGAGTGTCATACACGACAAGATCTATTCCTTCAATGGTGACATTTTGTTTCTCAATATCAGCAGTCACTGATTTGGAACTCTTCTTTGAGAAAAAATCTTTGCGTCCCAGGATGGTGTTTCCTGTGGCACTCTTCCCTGCTCCTGTTTTACCAAGTAACACCACCTGCAATGGTTTGGATGTAGCTTGCAAAAGTTTGGATTGGTGCCTGATCTTGAAGGAATTATCAAAACCCTGAGCCATGTCATTGCATTTACGTTGATTTAAACTGACAGCTTTGCAGCTTTGGTTCACCAATAGGCGTGTGTGTCATTGAGTTCTATCATAAATCTATCATGTAAAAGCAGTCCATTGAAATGTATTATTGGTAGGGTAATATTTAGGCTACATATTCGTATTAAATCAGACATAACACAATCAAGATTGATCATGTCTTCCGTGACGCAATTAGCTTGAAACTTCGTTTTATCGGCATATTCAACAGCGTTTACTAAACATTACCTTCAACAGTGTTATCCTGTGATCAAGCCATCAATGTTTTGTGATTATTGTTAGCGTAAAAATGTTAGTTAATGGGTTAGCAATTAGCATATTTGACGTTTCAGTGGAAACATTACTATTAACAGCTTTTTGATAAGCGGTTTAGCAAACAAATACGTCCAGTATTATCGTCATACGGTCCCCAGTTATTGGCCACCTTATTATTTTGTTCAATTACAAGATATATCCGTTTAATTGTGTTCGAAAAAGAGACACCGACCTCTTCTCCGAAGTGTTTACTAGATAGTTGGCTCGTCTTCCGGTTAAAAAAAGATACTTGTCCGTCAACTTTTCATTGCGTTGCCCGGCGCGCGCGCCTGTGGACTTCTTCTAAGGTTTAACGGCGGTTGGCATCCAGTTTGTTACATTACCGCCACCTACTAGACTGGAGTACAACTCCCTTATACTTTACTTGAAAAAAATAAATACCCTACCATCTAACACTATACTCACTAATTTCCAAATTATATAAAATAAAATGTACCCCCTACTCCACTAATTAAACGTATTTATTCCTACCTCGTGCCATCACTCTGACACACATCCTGTAACTCTTCTGCTGTCAAGTCTCGCACACCCAAATACCTCTCTGCAGCTGCCACTACAACCTCAATTTTCGGAGACTTCCGATTCATCCCTGCAGTACAATTAATAACCATTGCTTAAATTCTAAAAATCTAATCTTACTGAATCTTATTTAGCTTTTTGGCCTATCCCTCTGTACTGATATATCTCTACTACTCTCACCACTCCTCCCCCTTGACCCATCTTCCTCTACTTTCTTCACTGCCTCAGCATATGACAACTCCTGCTCTACTCTAACCCTGGAAACCTCAACCGGCTTCTCTCTCGCACGAGACGTTTCTGATCCCCAGCTCCATGGGCACCCCTACAATTAACACATTCCATTACTTTCCCCAATGCTACACATTCCTTTGTCTAAATGCCCTTCTGCACATTTCTCACTCCTTGGACCCTACCACCTACACACTGCTGCCACATAGGAACACCTTGGACCCTCCCTCCTACACACTGCTGCCACATACCAATAAGCTGGACACCTGTAACAACGTAATGTATGAGGTACATACGCTCTTACAGGATAACTTATATATCCTAACTTCTCTTTATCAGGCAAAGACTCAACTTCAAAACTCAAAAGAACAGACAATGACTCTTCTGTTTCCCCACTCTCACCACCCTGTCTATGTCGTATCAGACGACAAGCATCACATACACCGGGAATCTTTGCCCTCAGCTAGTCAACGTTTATATCTACTGTTACCCCAGTTATCACTCCTTTCATTGGTGACCTTTTCTTGAAAATGAAACAATTAACTTTTCTTGCCCCCGTTCGTTATACTTTGAGCGCATTCTTCATCAGCCCAACAGAAACACAATCATCACTAGACCACTTCTGGTTACCTTCACCGATTCCACATGACCCAACTCTTTTTTTTCCCCACCCACCCGTGAAACCACAAATGGATCAGCCAAAAGGTAAGAGTCACTTTTTCCATGAACTTCACTCCTACTGTCACAGACTCTTCTTCATCCTGATCCTCGGTGTATACAGGTTTTGCGGATTCATCTTATGTTTTGAGAAAGTAGATAACAGTTTAATACAAAAATTTAAATTATTCATACTCATTTACATCAAATAAAACTTTAATTTCAGTGATGTGCATTGACATAAACAATGAAAATACTGTTGGAGTTTGTGTTGCAGAGATGCACTTGGAAAGTAAAGGAAGAAATACACTAGATGGGTTGAATCAATATATATTATATTTTAGACATGTAATTATTTTTTACAAATAAATTATTGCAAATGAAAACAACAAAAAAATATTGACCTCCATCGCTATATTGTCACAGAAATCACAATTAAAACCCAGCTCCACCGTCACTGCACACACCTGTAGTGGAACCAGAAGTCACTGCACACACCTGTAGTGGAACCAGAAGTCACAGCACACACCTGTAGTGAAACCAGAAGTCACAGCACACACCTGCAGTGGAACCAGAAGTCACAGCACACACCTGTAGTGGAACCAGAAGTCACTGCACACTCCTGCAGTGGAACCAGTGCTGACAGAAGTCACAGCACAACCATGGCACCTCAGACTCACACTCCTGCGGGGAGCTTGCAGGTGGATCACACTCCTGCGGGGAGCTTGCAGGTGCTGCTCACTAAAAATAAAAACTATACCATCAAATTGATTAACATGGTTTGCAAATGTAGAAGTACTACAGCAACAATAGTAATTAATACAACAGAGAGAGGAAAAACAACGATGATGAAGTACCTGAGAGAGATGCCATGGGTGGCCTGACAGAGGTGGCAGGTGGAGCTTTTCTCTTCCTTGTCTGTGCTGCAGTTTGAGAAAAGTACTGTTAGACAGAGCATGTTTCATGAAAACCCTTTTCAGCTTTTTACACCAATACCTCTGGAGGAAGCTGCAGATGTTTTGGAGGAGGTGAACATGCCTCGAGGGCTGGTGCTGTGGACTTTAGATATGTAAAGAGAGGATTATTATTTTTTTTTTAACATTGCAGCTTTATAAAACACATAATAATCAGTATTTTTTTCCCCCATACTTTAACATGTGTTTACCTGTGGAGGTGGCTGTATTCGAATTGCAGGGGGCAGGGAAACCAGACGAGGCTGCTGTGGCTACTAATAATGTAGTAATCTAATAGATTGTCATAAATCATTTGAATAAATAACAATTTACCTCCTTTCTTATCACAAATGTTTGAGGTTTGCAAATGCTATAGAGTTGAAACTGTTCAGCAGCAACAGTGTCACTTTCAGCCTCCAGTGTTCTTATTTTATCTGACACTTAAACCACTGCCCAAAGTTCCCTAGACAGACCCTATTCACCCCATACAGAACAAATCAGACGATATAATCGAAAACTATGATCAGAAATCACGCGATATGAATCAGACAGTGGGGCGCAGCGTGACCCACTAGTTGGTCAGATGGTTTCATCTCGTAACTTCCGAGTAGGCAAAAAAAGCATGTAAGTGTTTTTACCCGGGATAACATGATGTCATTTCCTGTTTCTGGTGCGAGGCTGCGTCTAATTTCTTTGGTTGTGTCTCCTATCTCGAGTAGCAGAGTCGATATCCAGGCTTATAAACCGGGGGTCGTTACAATATTATATGTCAACATTTTAAAATGAATACGAGGGGGTACTTTGTGGGCACTATGGGCAGAGCTAGATGTGATTGGGCCTACAACGACCAGTACCACTGGACTAGGCAAGAACATCTAAAGTCAGAAGTTTACATACACTTAGGTTGGAGTCATTAAAACTCATTTTTTCAACCACTCCACAAATTTCTTGTTAACAAACTATAGTTTTGGCAAGTCAGTGAGGACATCTACTTTGTGTATGACACGTCATTTTTCCAACAATTGTTTACTGACAGATTATTTCACTCCAGCATCTTCACAAGGTCCTTTGCTGTTGTTCTGGGATTGATTTGCACTTTTTGCACCAAAGTACGTTCATCTCTAGGAGACAGAATACGTCTCCTTCCTGAGCGGTATGACGGCTGCGTGGTCCCATGGTGTTTATACTTGCCTATTATTGTTTGTACAGATGAATGTGGTACCTTCAGACATTTTGAAATTGCTCCCAAGGATGAACCAGATTTGTAGAGGTCTACAATGTTTTTCTGAGGTCTTGCCTGATTTCTTTTTTTTTTCTCATGCTTGCAAAGAGGCAGTGAGCTTGAAGGTAGGCCCTGAAATAGATCCACAGGTACACCTCCAATTGACTCAAATGATGCCAATTAGCCTATCAGAAGCTTCTAAAGCCATGACATTTTCTGGAATTTTCCAAGCTGCTTAAAGGCACAGTCAATTTAGTGTATGTAAACTTCTGACCCACTGGAATTGTGATTCAGTGAATTATAAGTGAAATAATCTGTCTGTAAACAATTGTTGGAAAAATGACTTGTGTCATACACAAAGTAAATGTCCTAACCGACTTGCCAAAACTATAGTTTGTTAACAAGACATTTGTGGTTGAAAAACTAGTTTTAATGACTCCAACCTAAGTGTATGTAAACTTCCAACTTCAACTGTATGTCCATACTATAACAATAAGCTTACTATATACTCAATTTACACCACAAATAGTAGTTAGTATGGTTAGTATGAGTATTTGAACACAGCTCAGGTCTGGATAACCGTTATTGTTGTTGAACAGATAAACTTCCTGTTATTCAGTGTTATCCACGTCGCTCTATGCTCCGTCTCCTTTGCTGAATGTGTCAGTTCACCGCGCCTCGATCACGAGTACGAACCAGAGAGAATGATAGAAGCCTCTAGTGGCGAAAAGGCGTTTTAGCATGGGCAGTGCCATTGAGTACTTCCGCCATTTTAATGTAGTGAACTTATAGTGGGACTTACAACTTCATTGGTTGATTCCTCTTGATGACCCTGTTAGAGCCATGTCCAACCGGATCATCAGGAGAGATCAACCAATCGTGAAAAAATGGAATATTTAAAAAAGATCACCTCAATAGTACTGCCCGTGTGCTCACAGACGCCATAACGGGAACTACTGTATACAGGGATGCTTTCTCTATCATTCTCTTTGGTACGAACACACACACACGATAGTGGCAGTTGGATGCTATGGGTGGGTTATAGGTTGTCTATAGACTGTGGCTTCAATAATGACACATAAACCTATCCTATTTGTTTAATAAAAAATATGAATTTATCTGAATTTACAGACCTGTAAATCATGACAAATTGGTGTTTGATCTGAAATATAAAAGGTATTCATTCAATTCAAAATTACAGACATTTTATATTTTCCCTCTGATCAAACCAAATCAATTTGCACAATTCCCTCAGTTCCTCAATTTTTTGTTATGCTTTTTGAATATTTATACAGAGTCAATAACAATACAAATAGAAGACTAAGAAATAAAAATGACATTTTAATATTTTAGTGACAATACCAAAGTAAAAACATCATAAAAAAATGTACATAGAAATGTTTAGTTATTTTTAAACTCAAGAGTGCAGACAAATAGCCTTCTATCTGCTGGACCTTTTCATTGAAACTGAAATCAATAAGAAACCATTAGTGAGCACAAGCCGTTATTTTGGGTTCTGGTTGAGTACAACCATTTAAACTAAGCTGACGTGTCTTAATTCAACGTGTTTCCTTCAACTTTTATTTTCATGATGTTTTTTTTTATGTACTCATCTTGTTTACTCATCTTGTTTACTCCTCTGGTTTACTCCTCTGGTTTACTCCTCTTGTTTACTCCTCTTGTTTACTCCTCTTGTTTACTCCTCTGGTTTACTCCTCTGGTTTACTCCTCTGGTTTACTCCTCTGGTTTACTCCTCTGGTTTACTCCTCTTGTTTACTCCGCTTGTTTACTCCTCTTGTTTACTCCTCTTGTTTACTCCTCTTGTTTACTCCTCTGGTTTACTCCTCTGGTTTACTCCTCTGGTTTACTCCTCTTGTTTACTCATCTTGTTTACTCCGCTTGTTTACTCCGCTTGTTTACTCCTCTTGTTTACTCCTCTTGTTTACTCCTCTTGCATTTGTTGTTTGATATGTTAAAAATACAGGCTCAGATTGTATACTGTATGATAATGCTTCACAATAAACATATTTAAAAACATAACAATTTAACCAAGTTCAGGAAGCATTTATAAGATGTATTCTTCAAGAATTAATGGTTATATTGATTCATTTAAAAGTCCACAAATGTATGTACTGTACCAATCCCAGATTTCACCTTTTGGGTCTACTTATGAGTTTCAAAAGAAAGCATTTTGCTTGAATTCTTCCTCAGATTAAAGCAGAGAGTTTTGATGTTGAACCGTTTTCACACAACCCCTCCAATGTTTATCATTCAACACTTGATTGTGTGAGATGGAGGTCTCGTAACTTGCTACAAACGTCTGTTGATATGTCTTTGTTAAGTTGTATTTGTTCTGCTTCCTCTCTCACAGCCCTCAACTTCATCTCATAATAAAGTATATGTTCAACGATCCACGGGACCTTGTTTTGCTCCATAGATTTCAAGTCTTTAAGTTTATTTTCTTTGTCTTGAAGTGACTCCTTCAGCGCCTCAATGTCTTGCCGTAGCGTCTTACTTTTCTCCTGGTATTCGAGAGGCAGTTGGTTCTCTTGGTCTTGTAGCTTCCGTAGTTCTTCTTCATAATGCTTCCTCAACTCTTCCTTCTTGTGACAAATCTTTCTCTCCACCTCCTCGTACATGTTGTTGGTGTAGTGGTCTTGGCCATTTACTGCCACCATGTGGTCAATTTTCTCCAGGAATTTCAGCACTTGTCCCCTGTTTTCCACCTTGGTGTTGTCAAAAACATGGTACCTTCTACCACACTGGTCCACAAGTGTCTTGAGATCTTCCTGAGCTTCATGGACATACCGCTCAATGCCGCCATCATCCAACTCATCTCCATGGGTGAAGAGGATCATGGTATACCTTTCAGCTTCTTCTCCAAACAGCGCCCTGATTTTCTTAACCGCGTTCTGTTCCTCTTCTGTGAAAGGGCCCACATCTAAGACCAATACGATTGCGTGGGGACCAGGTGACGTCATGTTGATACATTTACTGATCTCTGTCTTCAAGTCACTGTCAGGACGGTTGGTGTCAAAAATACCAGGTGTGTCCACTATCACTACCTGTCTCCCTGCCACCTCTCCTGTCTCCTTGCAACACTCTTGTGTCACAGATTTGCTAGATTTGGCATCTCTGAAAGCCTTCTTCCCCAGAATGGTGTTTCCTGAAGAGCTTTTCCCAGCGCCTGTCTTCCCCACCAGCACAATCCTGGTCACTGACACTACAGGAGAGAACAGAGAAGGGAGAAAACATGAAAAACGGTCACATCATGGTTTCCAATCACATAAGCAAGTCTTGCTGTTGTGTTTTTAAAACACTACTTAGTAATGGGTCTCCCATTACAAATGCAAATTAAGATAAATAATCATTCCTCTTCACTACTGGCGGCCATCTTGAAATGTGGATAATCAACGAACAACAAATATAACTATTTGATTAACCTTTTACTGCAGTGGGCTAAATCAGGGACACACTGAGTGTTTCTTGGTAGTCTTAAACAAATCTACTTTGAAACAAAAGTCTACACCTCACACACACAGTTAAGGGCTTAAAAAAAGGAGACACCTGTACCATGTCAGATATAAAGTAGAAATGTATTCAATGTTGAGTTTTCATCCCAATATTACACTTGATATACATCACAGAAGACTGAAATATGACAACACCCTTTGACATAGAAACACCATATTTTTGGCTGTTTTAAAAAATGTATATTATTAATTATGAAATAGATCAATAATATTCCACCCATGATGCCACTAGATGGCGATTTAGTCATTTGACTGCATTATACATTATTGGTAAATATTCACTTATTAGATATTTCTTAATAAAAGTTTTCAACTTACATATTCACTTATTAGATATTTCTTAATTAAAGTTTTCAACTTACTGTCTGGACCTTCACCTTTGGAGTTTCTTCTTCTACCCGGAGTCTGTTTGTCTGTGTCTTCATCCTTCCCCACTACAGAATGACACATTGAATACATCACATAAAATACATACTGCGATATTAACAGATCATTCAAACCTCGTGTCTGTTATACACTCATGTTCATGTCAGTTTAAAACCTTGAAAGTTTGAAATAAATAATACACATCACACTGGAAATTAGTTTTGCATACGCTACTTCCTATAAAGTTTCCCAGTTGAGGTGATACTGCCTGAGTTTTGGAATAAATAACTTTAATCTGCAATGATGTGGTTATTCATTCTCACCGGGCTGTCTAACTAATAGAACAACTATCCAAGACAGGGATGGAATATATTCATTCTCTCTGGACTGTCTAACTAATAGAACAACTGTGTCCAAGACAGGGATAGAATATATTAATTCTCTCTGGACTGTCTAACTAATAGAACAACTATCCAAGACAGGGATGGAATATATTAATTCTCTCTGGACTGTCTAACTAATAGAACAACTATCCAAGACAGGGATAGAATATATTAATTCTCTCTGGACTGTCTAACTAATAGAACAACTATCCAAGACAGGGATAGAATATATTAATTCTCTCTGGACTGTCTAACTAATAGAACAACTGTCCAAGACAGGGATAGAATATATTAATTCTCTCTGGACTGTCTAACTAATAGAACAACTATCCAAGACAGGGATAGAATATATTAATTCTCTCTGGACTGTCTAACTAATAGAACAACTATCCAAGACAGGGATAGAATATATTAATTCTCTCTGGACTGTCTAACTAATAGAACAACTATCCAAGACAGGGATGGAATATATTCATACTCCTAAAATAAAAATACCCTTTGTTGTACTACTTATGTTATAACACACGTTTTACTGCAACTTAAATGAAAGTGAAAGTAGAATGACTTGGAAGTACACGAAGTTATATAAGTAAACTGAGGTGCTCAAAAACATCTTTAAATGTTCACAACAATAGCTAGTAAGTATGTGTAGTGTTTGAATCAATAAATGAAGTCAACTTACCGGGGTTTGTTGTGCTTGGTGAAGCCATTTTGTCAGATTCTTCCGGTACCGTCTCCTACGTTAACGATGACCCCCCCTCTGCTGTTCAGTCAAAGCCACGCCCATTTGAATCGAGGAAGTAGAAACACACTTCAACAAGAATCACAGAGAAAATATGGAGGTGAACGGGATCGCATGAAACAGTCACCCCTTCAATAAATCCTAAACCAGACCATAGTGGACTATTATCAATGAGTTTGAAACAGACACCCTTCAATAAATCCTGAACCATACCATAGTTATGGACTATTATCAACGACTAAAAGTTTCAATAAACTAGAAGAGGTATTGTTTAGTTTCTGTACCGATCCATGCAAAGCTGCCAAACCTTGTTCAACATTTCAGCTCTGAACATAGCCTTCATATAATGAGTAGCAGTAAAGTTAATGATTGGCAATGAGAGCATGAGTTATGGCTCAAAGGAAACATAATGTATTAGATTGTTTGAAAGTCTACATAAATGGAAGATGTCATCGGTAGGCCAAATGCTATAGAGTGATTCAGTGTGAACACATAGTTAAATACAAAGGTAGAGAGATACGCATTTCATCTGTACACTCTTAGAATAAAAGGTGCCTTAATAAACTTTAAAGGGTTATTTTGCTGTCCCAATAGGATAATGCTTTTTGAACAACTCTTTTTGGTTGTAAGTAGAACCCTTTTGGTTCCAGGTAGAACACTTTTGGTTCCAGGTAGAACACTTTTGGTTCCAGGTAGAACCCTTTTGGTTCCAGGTAGAACACTTTTGGTTCCAGGTAGAACCCTTTTGGGTTCCATGTAAAACTATTTCCTCAGAGGGTTCCACCTGGATCAAAAAAAAGGATTCTCCTATGGTGACAACTGAAGAACCCTTTTTGTCTAAGACTGTATGTAGTATGATGACTCATTATGTACACATATTTTAATACAAAGGTAGAGATATAATCATTTCATCAGATCATTAAAATGTATCATTTCATGACACAAGTGCTGCAGGTTCAGTTTCATGAACAATGAGTTGTATACAGCTCTATTAACAAAAAGACAAATTAGAGTATTAGGATTAGGGTCAAGTGCCGTGAGCATAATCCATAGCAAGAGCTTCATGAATAGACTTCATCCACACCACCACCACCTTCAACATCATCCACACCACCACAAGTGATCCTGGTAGCATCCAAAATGGCACCCTACTCCCTACAACATAGTGCACTACTTTTAACCAGACACATGGGGCCCTGGTCAAAAGTAGTGCACTACATAGGGAATAGGGTTCCATTTGGGAGTCAGAACGAATATACGTGTGTCTCTTGGCAGCGTAGCAGGGCGTGTTTACAGGAATCCTTTTTCTCTAAGTATAAGTCACATGATTTCATGACAAAAGTATTCTGCAGTGAGAGTGTAATGCAAGTCAAGGTGTCCTTGGATGAATGTCAACTAGATTTATAACTAGTATTGTTAATTAAATGAGCTGTTGTGATTCAATCGGACCATACCAGTTCACGCCCCAAAAGAAGGAAATGTTCAAATGTAATCCATAATGAAGAATTGGGATTATGTGTACAGCTATTCTGCGGGAGAATTGCAAATTGTTGTTACACATTTGGTAAATGATGAGTTAAGACCCGAAATCAGGCTTTGTAGTATGTGTTTTATCTTGTGACAAAGTGTCCTGGTTCAACTGTCGTCCGCTTCAGAGAACATGGAGTGACATATTTGAAGTAACTGCAAAATCACAGTAAAAAATCAATGTAAACAGCAGTAGGTGAAGTTAATAAGTGCAGTCTGCAGTCTGGCTTTGTTCTGCCATGTTTTGACTGGTATTCTATCAGGGTCAGAGTTCAGGCCATCCCGATCATGACACACGACACCATGAGATAGCCAGCGATCTATATACATGGTATTCTATCAGGCTCCGAGTTCAGGCCATCCCGATCATGACACACGACACCATGAGATAGCCAGCGATCTATAAACATGGTATTCTATCAGGGTCAGAGTTCAGGCCATCCCGATCATGACACACGACACCATGAGATAGCCAGAGATCTATAAACATGGTATTCTATCAGGGTCAGAGTTCAGGCCATCCCGATCATGACACACGACACCATGAGATAGCCAGCGATCTATAAACATGGTATTCTATCAGGCTCCGAGTTCAGGCCATCCCGATCATGACACACGACACCATGAGATAGCCAGCGATCTATAAACATGGTATTCTATCAGGGTCAGAGTTCAGGCCATCCCGATCATGACACACGACACCGTGAGATAGCCAGCGATCTATAAACATGGTATTCTATCAGGGTCAGAGTTCAGGCCATCCCGATCATGACACACGACACCGTGAGATAACCAGCGATCTATAAACATGGTATTCTATCAGGGTCAGAGTTCAGGCCATCCCGATCATGACACACGACACCATGAGATAACCAGCGATCTATAAACATGGTATTCTATCAGGGTCAGAGTTCAGGCCATCCCGATCATGACACACGACACCATGAGATAACCAGCGATCTATATACATGGCACAATCCTGCTGAGAAATTATGAAACGCAAATACCCGGATAATGGTAAGAAAGATAGCAAACAAAATATTTAATAGCCAGCTAACATAAAGCAATTTACAGTGTTTATAATGATAGTTTAACTAAGTCAAATATTTCTTAAAAAGTTTAAACATTCTCGTGATTAAATAGTTCTTACCTTATAGCGAAAAAAATGCTTGAAGGTTACTTCAATACAACATTTAAAACAATACTACATAAAACCATTAAATACAGTTGGAATGTAGTTAGAATTCTCCAAACAACCAGAAAGTTGGATCAACCCGTTTGGATTTCTAGATAGTGTGGTGGCATATTTCTGCTTTACCAAATGAGGAGAGTTACAAACTACACACCAGTCAGAGTTATACTTAAACTACATCTTTTTATAATAATAAGCTTTGCAATAGCAATTTGACTTTCAACAATTCACTATTTCCAATGAACCGTTGAGAAGTGACTACAGAAAAATACAAAGGTCTTTTATAGCCAAGATACACCCCTCTTAATTTACATGACGAACCACAGATCTTAGGAACTGTTCACAAAGAAATACTTTTTCTGAAGAAAGGAGTATCCCTTAGCCAGATAACATTCGCTATAAATTATCGTTCAGTTTGGTCCCTCAGATAAGGTTCTAATCTCGTTCCTGGTACTTCATTGTACAAAAACACCAACTCATCCAATGGCATATCAATTATCAACTATAGATATTCCCATCTCAAGTAAACCCCCTCTTGACCCCACTCTTGGACAAGCTCACTGAGGGGAGTGAGCCTCTAGGTCATACACTATCCCAGGATAAGTGTAAGATCAGAGAGGACATACAATGGTTCCAGTCACTGACATACACCTCCCGCTAGTGGGAAAAGGAGGAAGTGACTGGCGCACAGACATTGTGGAGACAAGTCATTGGTTCCCCAATAATCACGACCATCCCTTCACATGGTTTAAGAATAGGTAAAGACACATTCACACATGAAGACAATGTTCCATCCTGTCCTCTTCCCTTTCTGATATTCTGCATAGCACCAGGGACATGTGAAAAACAGCCTGACCTCTCCCCTCTCTGGGCCCCAGGTGACTGAGCCCCAGGTGACTGAGCCCCAGGTGACTGAGCCCCAGCTGAGGGAGGAAGTGCAACTGCCAACACCAGAGTCCAAAGTGATACATTCTAATAACAAGTATATCACATGAGCATATTATGCAGATAAGACACCTTAATTATCTCTGTTACCCAACTAATTATGATTCATCCGCCACAAAACTGCACTTTGCTTTTGCATTACCCATATAGTTGTTTAAGTTCATACCAAGGTAGGGGGCAGTATCAATATTTTAAGGGGTCGTAGGTCAGATCGGTGGTCATGGTTGATATGATATACATGTACACCATATTTGGCTGGACAGCAAAACACTTCAAAACAATCTTTCCTCAGTTGTACTGTTTACTAGTTTTACTAGTTATAGTGGAATAGGGTGCCATTTGGAACTCTGTATACATGTAGAGTAGAAGAAAGAGCTCCACCTGCTGGTGAATGGTAGCATAGTCTGCACAGTGCTGTGCCTGGCGGAGGGGCGGGGCCTGGAACTCCATTAGAGCATCAGCTCTCTGATCCACACAAACACACTGGTGTCCACAACCTGGGTGGGGTCTCCACCTGGACACACGCGCACAGGAATATAAATATAAACACACACACACATACACACACACACACACACACACACACACACACACACACACACACACACACACACACACACACACACACACACACACACACACACACACACACACACACACACACACACACACGACTGGGACGGACATACAATGAGTGTACAAAACATTAAGAACACCTGCTCTTTCCATGACAGACTGACCAGGTGAATCCAGGTGAAAGCTATGATCTCTTATTCATGTCACCTGTGTGTATCAAGAACAGTCCACCACCCAAAGGACATCCAGCCAACTTGACACAACTGTGGGAAGCATTGGAGTCGACATGGGCCAGAGGAGGGATATCACGAGGTAGGACCACGCCTCATGGAGAGGGAGGGGCCTTGGTCATCAGACCGCCTGAGTGGCGGGTTTGGCAGGGGGTCTGACAGGCAGTGGTGTAAAGTACTTAAGTAAAAAACTTTAAAGTACTTTTTTTGGGGGGGGGGGGTATCTGTACTTTACTTTAATATTTATATTTGACAACTTGACAACTTATGACAACTTTTTCTTCACTACATTCCTAAAGAAAATTATGTACTTTTTACTCCTTACACCCAAAAGTACTCGTTACATTTAGAATGCTTGGCAGGACAGGAAAATGGCCCAATTCACGCACTTCTCAAGAGGACATCCCTGGTCATCCCTACTGCCTCTGATCTGGTGGACTCACTAAACACAAATGCCTCGTTTGTAAATTATGTCTGAGAGTTGGAGTGTGCCCCCGGGTATCCGTAAATTTAAAAAAGCATGAAAATTGTGCCTACTCGTTTGCTTAATATAAGTAATTTGAAATTATTCATACTTTTACATTTGATAGTTAAGTACATTTTTGTAGTTACATTTACTTTTGATACTTAAGTATATTTAAAACCAAATACTTTTAGACTTTTACTCAAGTAGTATTTTACTGGGTGACTTTCACTTTTACTTGAGTCATTTTCTTGTAAGGTATCTTTACTTTTACTACAGTATGATGATTGGGTACTTTTTCCACCCCTGCCGACAGGTTAAGAGTCTCACTTGTGGTGGCAGGTCATGTGATTATGGTGAGTAGGGACCAGGAGCAGTGGATCTTTTTCCACTTTGTGTCCTTGGTTAGGGGTGTGTGTGTGTGTGTGTGTGTGTGTGTGTGTGGTAGACTTGCTTGCCAGTCTCAGATCATTTTGTTTTGGCTGTTGAGATTACATCATACATTAAGATTAATTGTTTCCCAGACTAAATCACTAGTCATAACGGATTAATTATTTCCCAGACTAAATCACTAGTCATAACGGATTAATTGTTTCAGACCAAATCACTAGTTATAACGGATTAATTATTTCCCAGACCAAATCACTAGTTATAACGGATTAATTATTTCTCAGACTAAATCGCTAGTTATAACAGATTAATTGTTTCACAGACCAAATCACTAGTTATAACAGATTCATTATTTCAGACCAAATCACTAACATCACTAACATTCTGCCCCTGAACAGGCAGTTAACCCACTGTTCCTAGGCCATCATTGAAAATAAGAATTTGTTCTTAACTGACTTGCCTAGTTAAATAAAGGTACAAAAATAAATGAAATGTAGTAAAATAAACATTGTAAATATATCCCTGTTCTTGTCTAACTCCACACACGTATGTCCAGGTCAACAGTTCCTATTAAATTAGTTCTATATGTAATTCAATCCTCCATACTGGTTATAGTACATGTTTAGGGAAAAGGTCGAAGTTGAATGTATTCAACTGAAATAGGTCTTCTGGATTTAACTCACTAGGCTACCTGCCTATAATTTTGCACGCCCAATTTTTCAGTTTTTGATTTGTTAAAAAAAGTTTGAAATATCCAATAAATGTCGTTCCACTTCATGATTGTGTCCCACTTGTTGTTGATTCTTCACAAAAAAATACAGTTTTATATCTTAATGTTTGAAGCCTGAAATGTGGCAAAAGGTCGCAAAGTTCAAGGGGGCCGAATACTTTCGCAAGGCACTGTAGATGAGATCAGCTCCTGGAACATATGAGGCTAGATGAGATCAGCTCCTGGTACATATGAAGCTAGATGAGATCAGTTCCTGGTACATATGAGGCTAGGTGAGATCGGCTCCGGGAACATATGAGGCTAGATGAGATCAGTTCCTGGTACATACAGTGTGGGGAAAAAAGTATTTGATCCCCTGCTGATTTTGTACATTTGCCCACTGACAAAGAAATGATCAGTCTATAATTGTAATAGTAGGTTTATTTGAACAGTGAGAGACAGAATAACAACAACAAAAATCCAGAAAAACACATGTCAAAAATGTTATAAATTGATTTGTATTTTAATACATATAAGTAATAAAATAATATAAAAATAAATAAGTAATAAGAAGAAAAAAGTATTTGATCCCTCTGCAAAACATGACTTAGTACTTGGTGGCAAAACCCTTGTTGGCAATCAGAGGTCAGACGTTTCTTGTAGTTGGCCACCAGGTTTGCACACATCTCAGGAGGGATTTTGTCCCACTCCTCTTTGCAGATCTTCTCCAAGTCATTAAGGTTTCGAGGCTGACATTTGGCAACTCGAACCTTCAGCTCCCTCCACAGATTTTCTATGGGATTACGGTCTGGAGACTGGCTAGGCCACTCCAGGACCTTAATGTGCTTCTTCTTGAGCTTGTGTTTTGGGTCATTGTCATGCTGGAATATCCATCCACGACCCATTTTCAATGCCCTGGCTGAGGGAAGGAGGTTCTCACCCAAGAGTTGACGGTACATGGCCCTGTCCATTGTCCCTTTGATGCGGTGAAGTTGTCCTGTCCCCTTAGCAGAAAAACACCCCCAAAGCATAATGTTTCCACCTCCATGTTTGACGGTGGGGATGGTTTCTTGGGGTCATAGGCAGCATTCCTCCTCCTCCAAACACGGCCTCATCTGACCACAACACTTTCACCCAGTTGCCCTCTGAATCATTCAGATGTCCATTGGCAAACTTCAGACGGGCATGTATATGTGCTTTCTTGAGCAGTGGGACCTTGCGGGCGCTGCAGGATTTCAGTCCTTCACGGCGTAGTGTTACCAATTGTTTTCTTGGTGACAATGGTCCCAGCTGCCTTGAGATCATTGACAAGATCCTCCCGTGTAGTTCTGGGCTGATTCCTCACCGTTCTCATGATCATTGCAACTCCACGAGGTGAGACAAGGGTTTTGCCACCAAGTACTAAGTCATGTTTTGCAGAGGGGTCAAATACTTATTTCACTCATTAAAATACAAATCAATTTATAACATTTTTGACATGTGTTTTTCTCGATTTTTTTTGTTGATATTCTATCTCTCACTGTTCAAATAAACCTACCATTAAAATGACAGACTGATCATTTCTTTGTCAGTGGGCAAACGTACAAAATCAGCAGGGGATCAAATACTTTTTTCCCCACACTGTATGAGGCTAGCTGAGATATAGACCAAACACACGTGTAAGACCAGCACATTTCAGTGTGTTCCTCAGTTAAATCAGTGCTAGTAAGAAAAGACAAGTGGTGGAGAACAAACAAAAATAAAACAGTACATTTCTTTGTGTTTTACACTGTTTAAGCCTTTCCCTAACCTCCCTGAAACTATACCTAACCTTGACCATCGCCGTACCCTAGCTTCTAAACCTTAACCCTTCATTTAGACCACTGACTTAACCATACGTTTTACAATTCCTTTTTAAGTATACTCTCATTCCAGGGTTGAAGAGTTCCGTGAGCAACTGAGGCAGAGGGAGGAGAAGATGAAGAAGAGGTAGGAGAAAGGAGGTCTAGAGGGGCATGGAGAACCTGAGATGAAGAAGAGGTAGGAGAAAGGAGGTCTAGAGGCCACGGAGAACCTGAGATGAAGAAGGGGTAGGAGAAAGGAGGTCTAGAGGGCATGGAGAACCTGAGATGAAGAAGAGGTAGGAGAAAGGAGGTCTAGAGGGCACGGAGAACCTGAGATGAAGAAGAGGTAGGAGAGAGGAGGTCTAGAGGGCACGGAGAACCTGAGATGAAGAAGAGGTAGGAGAAAGGAGATCTAGGGGGCACGGAGAACCTGAGATTAAGAAGAGGTAGGAGAAAGGAGGTCTAGAGGGCACGGAGAACCTGAGATGAAGAAGAGGTAGGAGAAAGGAGATCTAGAGGGCACGGAGAACCTGAGATGAAGAAGAGGTAGGAGAAAGGAGATCTAGAGGGCACGGAGAACCTGAGATGAAGAAGAGGTAGGAGAAAGGAGATCTAGAGGGCACGGAGAACCTGAGATGAAGAAGACTTCCAGGGTTGGGGTCAATTACACTGCAATTTATAAAGTAAACCAAACTTCAATTCAAATTCAACATTTTCCCAATTTAAAAAACATTTGAGTATTTTGAATTCCTGAATTTGTGTGCTTCCTGAATTGACCCCAGTTGATGCTTTCATTTGGACTCATATCAAATCAATTCACCAGGGGAACTGTGCTGCAGTTCGCTGTGGACATCAGACTCCATTAACGAGAAGTGTGGATGGGAAACCACCCAGAGGGGACGACCTGCCCTCTCTTCCAACCGGGAGTTTCCCTCACCTGAAGCTGCAGAAGAGTGGGGTTGCTGTTCAGGAAACCTGGGTGGTCTTGAGGCCCACACCCGCCAGGCACACAGCATAATCACCCATAATCACCCTCCCCTACACTCTGTGAACCTCCTCTCTTTTGGGAATGTGTTCGATGGTGTCCGTCTGTTTTTCATGGCGGTGGATGAGACAAAACATATGACAATAAAAACACTTAAATTGTACTTGTAAACTAGGAGGCCAGTTCCCATAGCAACTGATCCCACATGTTAAGCCTGCACGCTACATACTGCTTTACTTTGTAAACTGTCTCCAGAGGATTGAGGAAGTAGCAGTGTGTAGGTGGAGTGACGAACACAACACAATGTGAGTGTATACATGACATAAAGAAACCACAGAAAGTCTGGTTGTATGGACAACTTTATCGATACGACAGAGACAAACAGGAGCTGACTGGGTGGATGTGACGCGATCTGCATCTCCAATGGCACAGGTTTCCTTATCTAGTGCACAACATTTGACCAGGGACCTTTTGAGTTGACTGAGACCACGTTCTCGTTTACAGCAACAACCTGGGGAATAGTTACAGGGATGAATGAGCCAATTGGAAACTGGGGGGGATGATTAGGTGGCAATGATGGTATGAGGGCCAGATTGGGAATTTAACCAGAACACCGGGGGTTAACACCCTTACTCTTACGATAAATGCCATGGGATCTTTAGTGACCACAGTCAGGACACCTGTTTAAACGTCCCATCACAGGGCAATGTCCCCAATCACTGCCCTGAGGTATTGGCATATATATTTTTTAGACCAGAGGAAAGAGTGCCTCCTACTGGCCCTGCAACACAACTTCCAGCAGCATTTGGTCTCTCATCCAGAAGCAAGCCAGCAGTGGGATGCAGGGTGGTTTGCTCACTGCCCTATAGCCTCTGGTCAGAAGTAGTGGACTATACGGGGTGCCATTTGGGACAAGCCAGCAGTGGGATGCAGGGTGGTTTGCTCACTGCCCTATAGCCTCTGGTCAGAAGTAGTGGACTATACAGGATGCCATTTGGGACCTAGACCAAGTCTCTAACGCAGCGTTATCCAGACTAAAACCACATCTGATCACAGCAGGAGGTGCCAGCCAGGTGTCAAATGGAACGAACACTAAAACTTTATTGATTTATAATAAACATTCAACATTCCGACAGTTTTCTGAAATTTTCTCCCAGAGGGTTTAAAAAAACTAAAACGACAACTCAACAAGGCGTGAATATACAATGCTGTAAACAAACCAATTGACTTTTTTTGTTGTTAAAAAACTACAAAGGAAAAATGACATGATTGACTTCACAAAAGAGTAAAATAGTGAATGTATGGGAAATCTAACGTCGGGATTTTCAGGTGAAGTCGGGATTTTCAGGTGAAGTCGGGATTTTCAGGCAAAGTCGGGATGTTCAGGCAAAGTCGGGATGTTCAGGCAAAGTCGGGATGTTCAGGCAAAGTCGGGATGTTCAGGCAAAGTCAGGATGTTCAGGCAAAGTCAGGATGTTCAGGCAAAGTCAGGATGTTCAGGCAAAGTCAGGATGTTCAGGCAAAGTCAGGATGTTCAGGCAAAGTCAGGATGTTCAGGCAAAGTCAGGATGTTCAGGCAAAGTCAGGATGTTCAGGCAAAGTCAGGATGTTCAGGCAAAGTCAGGATGTTCAGGTGAAGTCAGGGGTCAGGTGAAGTCAGGGGTCAGGTGAAGTCAGGGTTCAGGTGAAGTCAGGGTTCAGGTGAAGTCAGGGGTCAGGTGAAGTCAGGGGTCAGGTGAAGTCAGGGTTCAGGTAAAGTCAGGGTTCAGGTAAAGTCAGGGTTCAGGTAAAGTCAGGGTTCAGTTGATGTCAGGGTTCAGGCGAAGAGGACACAGAGGGGAACATGACAAAAAGACAGTATTGCTGAAAGGCCTTGTTTAAAAACTGATTTCATTTTGAGGGTAAAACAAGTAGCGCACTTTCAGATCCGGGGCCAAAATAACACCCTATTCCCTATACTGTGCACTATTGTTGACCAGAGACCAAAGTAGAGCACTATATATAGGGAATACAGTACCATTTGGAACAGACAGGAACTAAAAGCTATACAACAGCACCCAGTCAGTCAATCAACAAAACAACCATAACACAGACATGAAAGATACTATTTACAACTCATGGGATCTTCATCATTTGAGATCTCTCTCTCTCTCTCGAACAGATGTGGTGAACAATATCACAATGCATCACAAAAACAACTTACGGTTATTGATACTGATGTTATAAGAGTGTGTGTGTGTGTGTGTGTGTGTGTGTGTGTGCGCGCGCGTGTGTGTAAAGGTAGGAGCGTCAGCGTATGAAAAGTTCAGAAAAGTCTAATCTCCATCCCTCCCATCTTCCACTCTCTCCATCTATCCTTCGCTCCCTCGCTCCTTTAGAGAAGGCAAGACAAGTGTCCAAGGATCCACTCCACCTCTCTCTCTCGCCTTCCCTTGTTTCTTGTCCTCTGTTCATCTTTTTCTTCCTCCGGTCTTCCGTCGACCCTGTGGAAACAATCAACAGTCAGTCTGATGTTTAACCAATCAACAGTCAGTCTGATGTTTAACCAATCAACAGTCAGTCTGATGTTTAACCAATCAACAGTCAGTCTGATGTTTAACCAATCAACAGTCAGTCTGATGTTTAACCAATCAACAGTCAGTCTGATGTTTAACCAATCAACAGTCAGTCTGATGTTTAACCAATCAACAGTCAGTCTGATGTTTAACCAATCAACAGTCAGTCTGATGTTTAACCAATCAACAGTCAGTCTGATGTTTAACCAATCAACAGTCAGTCTGATGTTTAACCAATCAACAGTCAGTCTGATGTTTAACCAATCAACAGTCAGTCTGATGTTTAACCAATCAACAGTCAGTCTGATGTTTTACCAACTAATACTCAACATACACTATATATACACACACAGAAGTATGTGGACACCCCTTCAAATTAGTGGATTCGGCTATTTCAGCCCGTTGCTGACAGGTGTATACAATCGAGCACACAGCCATGCAATCTCCATACACAAACACTGGCAGTAGAATGACCTTACTGAAGAGCTCAGTGACTTTCAACGTGGCACCGTCATAGGATGCCACCTTTCCAACAAGTCAGTTCATCAAATATCTGCCCTGCTAGAACTGCCCCGGTCAACTGTAAGTGCTGTTACTGTGAAGTGGAAATGTCTAGGAGCAACAACGGCTCAGCTGCGAAGTGGTAGGTCACACAAGCTCACAGAACGGGACCGCAGAGTGCTGAATCGTGTAAAAAACCATCTGTCCTCGGTTGCAACGCTCATTACCGAGTTCAAAACTAGCTCTGGAAGCAACGTCAGCACAATAACTGTTCGTCGGGAGCTTCATGAAATGGGTTTCCATGGGCGAGCAGCCGAACACCAGCTTAAGATGCCAAGTTAAAGGAGACAGATTTATTATTTTTTTTAAACTGTTGATGAAATATGAAAAATAAATGGATGGAGGAGATGAATCATAGTCCCAAATTGAGAATATTTTGTTTAAGGGTGAATTAATGTGTGAGAGATATATTATGTACAACCTACCTAAAAGCAAGAGATCGCTATTGTCCCTGAGTATCAAAACAGGTGGGTATTTGTGGTGAAATGGAAGAGGAAGGACTAACTATTGTGACCTCGAAGAAATAGAGAACAAAATATTTTATCCTCTGTTGCCCTTTTGACCACGACATACACTTGTCCTTATTCCAGAAAGACCCCCAGATATACCCTGGTATTATGGAGACAGACCACCAGATATACCCTGGTATTATGGAGACAGACCAGCAGATATACCCTGGTATTATGTAGTCATGAGGAGACAGACCACCAGATATACCCTGGTATTATGTAGTCATGAGGAGCCAGACCACCAGATATACCCTGGTATTATGTAGTCATGAGGAGACAGACCACCAGATATACCCTGGTATTATGTAGTCATAAGGAGAGAGACCACCAGATATACCCTGGTATTATGTAGTCATGAGGAGACAGACCACCAGATATACCCTGGTATTATGGAGACATGAGGAGACAGACCACCAGATATACCCTGGTATTATGGAGACAGACCAGCAGATATACCCTGTTATTATGGAGACAGACCACCAGATATACCCTGGTATTATGGAGACAGACCAGCAGATATACCCTGGTATTATGTAGTCATAAGGAGAGAGACCACCAGATATACCCTGGTATTATGTAGTCATGAGGAGACAGACCACCAGATATACCCTGGTATTATGGAGACATGAGGAGACAGACCACCAGATATACCCTGGTATTATGTAGTCATGAGGAGACAGACCACCAGATATACCCTGGTATTATGTAGTCATGAGGAGATAGACCACCAGATATACCCTGGTATTATGGAGACATGAGGAGACAGACCACCAGATATACCCTGGTATTATGGAGACATGAGGAGACAGACCACCAGATATACCCTGGTATTATGTAGTCATGAGGAGACAGACCACCAGATATACCCTGGTATTATGGAGACATGAGGAGACAGACCACCAGATATACCCTGGTATTATGTAGTCATGAGGAGACAGACCACCAGATATACCCTGGTATTATGTAGTCATGAGGAGATGGACCACCAGATATACCCTGGTATTATGGAGACATGAGGAGACAGACCACCAGATATACCCTGGTATTATGGAGACAGACCACCAGATATACCCTGGTATTATGGAGACAGACCACCAGATATACCCTGGTATTATGGAGACAGACCAGCAGATATACCCTGGTATTATGTAGTCATGAGGAGACAGACCACCAGATATACCCTGGTATTATGTAGTCATGAGGAGACAGACCACCAGATATACCCTGGTATTATGGAGACAGACCACCAGATATACCCTGGTATTATGGAGACAGACCAGCAGATATACCCTGGTATTATGTAGTCATGAGGAGACAGACCACCAGATATACCCTGGTATTATGGAGACATGAGGAGACAGACCACCAGATATACCCTGGTATTATGGAGACAGACCACCAGATATACCCTGGTATTATGGAGACAGACCACCAGATATACCCTGGTATTATGTAGCTGAGTGATGAGGAGAAAACAAATGTTTTTTTGCTCGTTGTGTATTTGCGTTTGCGGAATATTTAGACAAGAGCCTTGAATAAAAAGGGCTACCTTCCGTATAATTTTTCTGCATTTACTATCTGTATTTACCGTCTCTATTTACTATCTGTACACGGTTCATTTGAAAAGTATTCAGACCCCTTCCGCCTTCTCCACATTTAGTTTTGTTTCATTCTAAAATGGATTAAATAAAACCCCATAATGACGAAGCAAAAAAAAACAAGCTTTTAGAAATGTTTGCAAATGCATAAATTATTGTTTGTATAACCTTATTCACTATTATGTACAGATTTTATTTAAATTGAATTAAAACTATTTATGCGGATTGAAGAAAACACCGGAAAAATAATTATCACACTGAATTATTGTAATGTTTGTTTGTTTGTTTGTAAGGGTGGCCAACTGGCAATTTGTCACGAGAAAAAAAAATGCCATTCATAAAAAATAAAATATATTTCATGCCAAGCATCGGCTGGAGGGGTGTAAAGCTCACCGCCATTGGACTCTGGAGCAGAGGAAACGTGTTCTCTGGAATGATGAATCGCACTTCACCATCTGACGGACTAATCTGGTTTTGGCGAATGCCAGGAGAACGCTACCTGCCCCAATTCATAGTGCCAGCTGTAAAGTTTGGTGGAGGAGGAATAATGGTCTGGGGCTGTTTATCATGGTTCAGGCCCCATAGTTCCAGTGAAGGGAAATCTTAACACTACAGCATGACATTCTAGACAATTCTGTTCTTCCAACTTTGTGGCAACAGTTTGGGGAAGGACATTCCCAGTTTCAGCATGACAATGCCCCTGTGCACAAAGCGAGGTCTATACATAAGTGGATTGTCAAGTTCGGTGTGTAAGAACTTGACTGGCCTGCACAGAGCCCTGACCTCAACCCAACCAACACCTTTGGGATGAATTGGAACACCGACTGTGAGCCAGGCCTAATCACCCGACATCAGGTCCCGACTTCACTAATGCTTATGGCTGAATGGAAGCAACGCCCCGCAGCAATGTTCCAACATCTAGTGAAACGCCTTCCCAGAAGAGTGGAGGCTGTTATAGCAGCAATGTTCCATCATCTAGTGGAAAGCCTTCCCAGAAGAGTGGAGGCTGTTATAGCAGCAATGTTCCTACATCTAGTGGAAAGCCTTCCCAGAAGAGTGGAGGCTGTTATAACAGCAATGTTCCAACATCTAGTGGAAAGCCTTCCCAGAAGAGTGGAGGCTGTTATAACAGCAATGTTACAACATCTAGTGGAAAGCCTTCCCAGAAGAGTGGAGGCTGTTATAACAGCAATGTTACAACATCTAGTGGAAAGCCTTCCCAGAAGAGTGGAGGCTGTTATAACAGCAATGTTACAACATCTAGTGGAAAGCCTTCCCAGAAGAGTGGAGGCTGTTATAGCAGCAATGTTCCAACATCTAGTGGAAAGTCTTCCCAGAAGAGTGGAGGCTGTTATAGCAGCAATGTTCCTACATCTAGTGGAAAGCCTTCCCAGAAGAGTGGAGGCTGTTATAGCAGCAATGTTCCAACATCTAGTGGAAAGCCTTCCCAGAAGAGTGGAGGCTGTTATAACAGCAACGTTCCTACATCTAGTGGAAAGTCTTCCCAGAAGAGTGGAGGCTGTTATAACAGCAATGTTCCAACATCTAGTGAAACGCCTTCCCAGAAGAGTGGAGGCTGTTATAGCAGCAATGTTCCATCATCTAGTGGAAAGCCTTCCCAGAAGAGTGGAGGCTGTTATAGCAGCAATGTTCCAACATCTAGTGGAAAGTCTTCCCAGAAGAGTGGAGGCTGTTATAGCAGCAATGTTCCTACATCTAGTGGAAAGCCTTCCCAGAAGAGTGGAGGCTGTTATAGCAGCAATGTTCCTACATCTAGTGGAAAGCCTTCCCAGAAGAGTGGAGACTGTTATAGCAATGTTCCAACATCTAGAGGAAAGCCTTCCCAGAAGAGTGGAGGCTGTTATAACAGTAATGTACCTACATCTAGTGGAAAGCCTTCCCAGAAGAGTGGAGGCTGTTATAACAGCAATGTTACAACATCTAGTGGAAAGCCTTCCCAGAAGAGTGGAGGCTGTTATAGCAGCAATGTTACAGCATCTAGTGGAAAGCCTTCCCAGAAGAGTGGAGGCTGTTATAGCAGCAATGTTCCAACATCTAGTGGAAAGCCTTCCCAGAAGAGTGGAGGCTGTTATAGCAGCAATGTTCCAACATCTAGTGGAAAGCCTTCCCAGAAGAGTGGAGGCTGTTATAGCAGCAAAGGGGGGGACCAACTCCATATTAATGTCCACGACCCTTTGGGGAGAATTAAACTTGGTTAAGCTTCTCTAGGGTCCGTGAGTTTTTACGGACAAACAGCCTGAGGGGATATCTTCAACGTAGAACAAATAGCCAGACAACAAGGGTCAATAGCATTTAAATCCCAGTTAAATCTAGAAAGTAAACCAAATTCAAATTCCACCTCCTGCTAATTGAGAAGGAAAAGAAGAGAATGGGAATTTCAGTGTACTTCCTGAACTGGCATTGACCCCCACCCTGACAGACAGAGCTGGTCAGAACATACATCTGGTAAGATACCAAAAGCGTTGAGTTTCTGCATATCCTATTGAGGGATAAAAGGTTTAGGGGTGAAAGGTTAGGGTTCAGAGTTGAAGTTTCCTTTACTTTAGGAGTGGTCTGTTCTTCCTCCTTCTCCACTTCCTCCTGCTCCTCCTCTTCTTCCTCAGCCGGTGTCTCCATCTCCTCCTCAGACTCCTCTTTGGCTGCTGGCGGTGCTGCTGCCTTACCACGGCCACGCCTATAGGACAGGGGAGGAGGCTGGTTTAGAAAACACACAAGGACATACACACAAAGGCTGCACACACTCACACAAACAAATGCAAAAAAACATTAGTTTCACCAACATTTATCGGTCCCTGATTCAAATGTTTAAGATACAAGGACCCCAAACCAAAACAGAAAGTAAAAGATGCAAGGGAAGCATAGAAATAGCGCACATAGAACAGATCTACCGCTTCTGATACTTGTTTATAATGAGAATGACAGATCTATAACTCACATTTCTATGTGAATTTGGTCAGGTCACCCCAAAAAAAGGTACATATTGGCGCTTTAAACAATCAGTGTATACGGTCATTTTTTTTTTTTTAGATATAGAGAGTAAAAGTTGATCATTTCATAGCGAGGACAGAAATTACTTTTTTGAGGAGCACAGCAGAGAAGATCACTTGAAAAACTTTGAAGCGGTCAAAAACCATTTGATTTTGTCATGGGGGTGAGATCCAAAGTCCTGCTATAGATATATATATATATATTGGCTATGTCATTGTTAATTTATAAATATTAATACATTACTAGCTCAAACACTTAATCTCTGTTAATTAGTGGACGATAGAGATTTCAGATCCAAAGTGTGGGGGGGGGGGGGCGACAAAGGATACATTGTCCCTCCCTATTCTGACAGTGGACTGGTAGATGCCTAGTTTCCCTTATGGATCAGATCAGGTACATTGTCCCTGCCTATTCTGACAGTGGACTGGTAGATGCCTAGTTTCCCTTATGGATCAGATCAGGTACATTGTCCCTGCCTATTCTGATAGTGGACTGGTAGATGTCTAGTTTCCCTTATGGATCAGATCAGGTACATTGTCCCTGCCTATTCTGATAGTGGACTGGTAGATGTCTAGTTTCCCTTATGGATCAGATCAGATTAGAGTTGCACATTTTGGGGAATATTCAGAGGTGGAAACGTTCCGTGGGAATTAATGGGAATATATGGGAATTAATGGGAATATATGCAAATTAATATTAATATAATTTAAATGTAGATGTTTTTTTGCATTAGATATATTTACCATATCATATGGAGACAGAAACATAAAACCTTTTACCTCATAAGAAGACAATTGAAAATCATTAAATTCTTCCAATAGAAATAAAAAATATATAATTTAGTTACGAATTAAACTTTAATTAAATGACTTGACATGGGATGATTTCACTGAACAACAAAAGAAAGAGAATATTGAATGATCCCCAATGATCCATCGCATCTCCCAAAAATGTTTTCAACATACATCTGTAAAATGATTGTCTAGAAACTAAAGCTTTGGTTGTCTTCCTCTCAGGCTTCCATGTCTTCTCCCTGGACCTCCTCAATGTCCTCCACCACTTGAACATCAGACTCTGAGGCCTCACCTTCACTGTCACTTTCCAACCTTGTTGAGGATGGTTCGTTGTCAGGCTCAAAAAGCCTTAAATTTGCCCAGATGGCCACCAATTTGTCAACCCTTGTATTGGTCAGCCTGTTGCGTGCATTGGTGTGTGTGTTCCCAAACACGGACCAGTTGCGCTCTGAGGCGGCTGATGTTGGTGGGATTTGGAGGATGATGGAGGCAACAGGGGAAAGAGCCTGAGATCCACAAAGTCCCTTCCACCAGGTGGCTGATGAGATATGTTGGCACGACTGCCATACTGCATGCTCTTGCCAGCGTACTTGGGGTCCAACATGTACGTAGTGGTGTGTATGGGCTTCAGGCAGAAGTCCTCATGCTTTTTGATGTATTTCAGAACTGCAGTTTCCTCTGCTTGGAGCAACAGTGAAGTGGGCAGGGCAGTACGGATTTCTTCTCTGACATCTGCAAGCAGAGTCTGAACATCTGACAGGATGGCATTGTCTCCTTCAATCTGTGCAATGGCTACTGCTATAGGTTTCAGGAGTTTCCGGCTGATTAACACTCAAAAAATACATCATCCAGGAGGATCCTCTTGATGGGGCCTGTCTATATCGGCAGACTGTGATATGGCCATTTCTTGGAAAGACTCCTTCCCCTCCAGGAGACTGTCAAACATGATGACAACACCACCCCAACTGGTGTTGCTGGGCAGCTTCAATGTGGTGCTCTTATTCTTCTACCTTCGCTTGGTGAGGTAGATTTGCTGCTATAACTTGATGACCCTTCACATACCTAACCATTTTCCTTGGCTCTCTTCTAGAGTGTATCCATTGTTTTCAGTGCCATGATGTCCTTGAGGAGCAGATTCAATGCATGAGCAGCACAGCCAATGAGTGTGATGTGAGGGTAGGACTCCTCCACTTCAGACCAAGCAGCCTTCGTGTTCGCAGCATTGTCTGTCACCAGTGCGAATACCTTCTGTGGTCCAAGGTCATTGATGACAGCCTTCAGCTCATCTGCAATGTAGAGACCGGTGTGTCTGTTGTCCCTTGTGTCTGTGCTCTTGTAGAATACTGGTTGAGATGATGTAGTTAATTATTCCTTTTTGAACTTTTGCATCCAGCAAATGAGTAATAAAGCAAACCTGGTTGGAATGGTGCATGCTGGGCAAAGAACCTTCATGAAATCTCTTCCAATACACATGGCCTGTGAGCATCAGAGGTGAACCAGTTTGCCTACACCGTTCGAGCAAGACATTCATCAGCATTTCTCTTGACTACATTTCTCCATTGAGTCATAAACACTTCTGATTCCAGGAGGACCATGAGCTGTTGATAACGATAAGGTGTCTGATTCATCATGTTCACCTCGAATAGAAGTAGAGGGACTTTTGTCAGAGGTTGCTCGTTGTGAGCGCTGAGGGAGCTTTATGCACTTGGCCAGATGATTCTGCATCTTTGTTGCATTCCTCACATATGATTTGGCACAGTATTTGCAAATGTACACAGCTTTTCCTTCTACATTAGCTGCAGTGAAATGTCTCCACATCAGATAGTGCGCCCGAGGCATTTTCCTGTAAAGATTAGGAAAAAAATTGTGAAAAAAAACTAACAAATACAATTCCATGTACAGATAAATATTTAAGCAGTTAGATTAAAACAACTCCTTCGTAAGATCAATGTTTTCTAATGAAACATGTATGGAAACAGGTGAATTAACACTCGGTTAGCAGGGTCAAGACAGCTAAATCCCACATGGTAGCAAAAACTAACTAGCAGAAATTGTTAAGAAATTAGAAATGATTTAAACACACTTTGCTGTAGGCTACTATTTACTAGTTAACAAAAAATAATGTCATATAAAATATATTGACCCCACCCAGTACTGTAATCAATATATTCACCCCACCCAGTACTGTAATCAATATATTCACCCCACCCAGTACTGTAATCAATATATTCACCCCACCCAGTACTGTAATCAATATATTCACCCCACCCAGTACTGTAATCAATATATTCACCCCACCCAGTACTGTAATCAATATATTCACCCCACCCAGTACTGTAATCAATATATTGACCCCACCCAGTACTGTAATCAATATATTCACCCCACCCAGTACTGTAATCAATATATTGACCCCACCCAGTACTGTAATCAATATATTCACCCCACCCAGTACTGTAATCAATATATTCACCCCACCCAGTACTGTAATCAATATATTCACCCCACCCAGTACTGTAATCAATATATTGACCCCACCCAGTATTAAAACTTACCAGAAAGCATGTATTCCTTGGCCCAGACAGTGTCGTAGTGTGGGCTCAATAGCATCTCATTAGTGTGCAAGATCTTGAGAATCAGCTGTACATGTGATGGAACAGTGCACTGTTCATGCAGAGGGTTGCAATTCCATTGAATTGGGGATAGTTCAACCAAAATATATCACAAGACCTAGAAATGCCTTATGTGTATCCCACAAAAAAAGGTTTACTGTTATAAGATAACTTTTTTTTTTTTTTTTATTTAAAACTTTTTTGACGAATTGAAGCCAAATTCCCGGGCTTTACTTGCCATGGAACATTACCAGAAAGTTTCCGACCCTTTGCATCCCTAGATCAGGTACACACCATAGACATCAATCATTTACACTCACATACACACACAGCTCAGAGAGGTCCCAGCTCAGAGAGGCCCCAGCTCAGAGAGGCCCAGCTCAGAGAGGCCCAGCTCAGAGAGGCCCCAGCTCAGAGAGGCCCAGCTCAGAGAGGCCCAGCTCAGAGAGGCCCAGCTCAGAGAGGCCCCAGCTCAGAGAGGCCCAGCTCAGAGAGGCCCCAGCTCAGAGAGGCCCCAGCTCAGAGAGGCCCCAGCTCAGAGAGGCCCAGCTCAGAGAGGCCCCAGCTCAGAGAGGCCCAGCTCAGAGAGGCCCAGCTCAGAGAGGCCCAGCTCAGAGAGGCCCCAGCTCAGAGAGGCCCCAGCTCAGAGAGGCCCCAGCTCAGAGAGGCCCAGCTCAGAGAGGCCCCAGCTCAGAGAGGCCCCAGCTCAGAGAGGCCCCAGCTCAGAGAGGCCCAGCTCAGAGAGGCCCAGCTCAGAGAGGCCCCAGCTCAGAGAGGCCCCAGCTCAGAGAGGCCCAGCTCAGAGAGGCCCCAGCTCAGAGAGGCCCCAGCTCAGAGAGGCCCCAGCTCAGAGAGGCCCAGCTCAGAGAGGCCCCAGCTCAGAGAGGCCCAGCGCAGAGAGGCCCAGCTCAGAGAGGCCCAGCTCAGAGAGGCCCCAGCTCAGAGAGGCCCAGCTCAGAGAGGCCCAGCTCAGAGAGGCCCAGCTCATGAGCTCCATCAGCAGCAGACACACCTGCCACACACCTGCCACACACCTGCCACACACACACACACACACACACACACACACACTTACGCTGGTTGTTTCTTGGCGGGCTGTGCTGCTGCCTTGGCCGGCCGGCCTCTCTTCTTCACTGGGGTGGACTCAGCAGACTCAGAACTGGGAAGGAAAGCAACAGGATTTAAGAGGTTATTGACAACAAATACAGATAAATGTGTGATTCTTTCAACACCGCAGTTAATGTTAATATCTCACTTCATTTGAAATAATAAACAGATGATTAAAAAAAGAGCATAAATGTCCACAGTGCTTTTGAAAAGTATTCAGACCCTTTGCTAAGAGACTCAAAATTGAGCTCCGAGACAGGATTGTGTCGAGGCACAGATCTGGGGAAGGGTACCAAAATATTTCTGTAGCATTGAAGGTCCCCAAAAACACAGTGGCCTCCATCATTCTTAAATGGAAGAAGTTTGGAACCACCAAGACTCATCCTAGAGCTGGCTTCCCGGCCAAACTGAGCTATCGGGGGAGAAGGGCCTTGGTCAGGGAGGTGACCAAAAACCTGATGGTCACTCTAACAGAGCTCCAGAGTTCTTCTGTGGAGATGGGAGAACCTTACAGAAGGAGATTATCTCTGCAGCACTCCAGCAATCAGGCCTTTATGGTAGAGTGGCCAGACAGAAGCAACTCCTCAGTAAAAGGCACATGACAGCCCACTTGGAGTTTGCCAAAAGGCACCTAAAGGACTCTCAGACCATGAGAAACAAGATTCTCTGGTCTAATGAAACCAATATTGAACTCTTTGGCCTGAATACCAAGCGTCCTGTCTGGAGGAAACCTGGCACTATCCCTACGGCGAATCATGGTGGTGGCAGCATCATGCTGTGGGGATGTTTTTCAGCGGCAGGGACTGGGAGACTAGTCAGGATCGAGGGAAAGATGAACGGAGCAAAGTACAGAGAGATCCTTGATGAAAACCTGCTCCAGAGCACTCAGGACCTCAGATTTGGGCAACGACCCTAAGCACACAGCCAAGACAACGCAGGAGTGGCTTCGGGACATATCTCGGAATGTCCTTGAGTGGCCCCGCCAGAGATCGGACTTGAACCCGATCTAACATATCTAGATAGACCTGAAAATAACTGTGCAGCGACGCTCCCCATCCAACCTGACAGAGCTTGAGAGGATCTGCAAAGAAGAATGGGAGAAATCCCCAAATACAGGTGTGCCAAACTTGTAGCGTCATACCCAATAAGACTCGAGGCTGTAATTGCTGAAAAAGGTGATTCAACAAAGTACTGAGGAAAGGGTCTGAATACTTATGTAAATGTGAACTACTTTATTATTACTGTTTTTGCTTTGTCATTATGGAGTATTGTGATGTCATTATGAAGTATTGTGATGTCATTATGGGGTATTGTGATGTCATTATGGGGTATTGTGTGTAGATTAATGAGAGGGAAAAAACGATTTAATCCATTTTAGAATAAGGCTGTAACATAACAAAATGTGGACAAAGTCGAGGGGTTCGAATACTTTCTGAATGCACTGTTTACAAATGTATTTCAACAGAACAGTAACAGATCTTACAGGATGGTTTATAAGGTGACTATATCACATATCAAGGAGAAAACACCAAATGCCCTCTGACCTCTGTGTTGATCTCCTTGCCGCCCGCGCTGGTCTTCCTCCCTTAGTCTTCAGCTCCATATTCTCCTCTTCTTCCTCTTCCTCCTCTTCTTCCTCCTCTCCTCCCTCATCCTCTTCTTCAGGGGGAGGAGTTGCCTTCTTCCGGCCCCGGCCCCTCCCCTTAGCTGGAGTTTCCTGATTGGCTGGCGCAGCCTTCGTGGACCGCCCCCTACGCCCTTTTTTGGGCGGGCTGTTCTGCTCGTCTTCCGTCTGGGCGTCGCCGAGTCGGGACTCCTCTCCCCATTGGTCCTCGGGGTCGACTGCTGCTGCCTTCTTGCGGCCACGCTTGGGTTTAGGAGAAGGGTTGTCGTCAAGGTTACTGGAGGCGGCGCCTCGTTTACGGCCCCGGGGTTTGTCACTGTCCTGTAAGAAGGCCGTATTGTCAACGAACTGCTATTTGACTGTAAGGAGACGGTAGTGTCGACTAAGTTGGATTTGACAGTTTGTTACTTTGAGGGTAACAGGAAACTGACTGAACGCTTGTTTGGATTACCCAGTGAAAGTGACAATACACTTTCTCAGTAAATGAGTCTTACTTGGTGGCATAGTTAAACAACACGTTGGATTCCTTCCCCTGTAAGCAGTGTATGGATAAAGGTACGGACAGAAACCATTGTTTTGGTTTTACCCCGGCCACTGTTTCCCAATGCTAACTTTTTAGCATTTGTGATATAAAAACCAATGCGGGTCAATATCCCTGATATTAGCATTTTCACATTTCATGTACAAATCATCTTAAAATAACTTCACGGAGCTACACAATACATTTCAGACTCTCACCTTTGTGTCGGAGGCGTCTCCTTTCTTCATGAGGTCTTCATTCTCACTGTGGTCCTCTGCACTGTCATGTCTGGGACAGGGAGACAGGAGGACAGGTTAGAGACATGTCTGGGACAGGAGGACAGGTTAGAGACATGTCTGGGACAGGGAGACAGGAGGACAGGTTAGAGACATGTCTGGGACAGGGGGGCAGGAGGACAGGGAGACAGGAGGACAGGTTAGAGACATGTCTGGGACAGGGAGGCAGGAGGACAGGTTAGAGACACTCATGTCTGGGACAGGGAGGCAGGAGGACAGGTTAGAGACACTCATGTCTGGGACAGGGGGGCAGGAGGACAGGTTAGAGACACTCATGTCTGGGACAGGGGGGCAGGAGGACAGGTTAGAGACACTCATGTCTGGGACAGGGGGGCAGGAGGACAGGTTAGAGACACTCATGTCTGGGACAGGGGGGCAGGAGGACAGGTTAGAGACACTCATGTCTAGGACAGGGAGGCAGGAGGACAGGTTAGAGACACTCATGTCTGGGACAGGGAGGCAGGAGGACAGGTTAGAGACACTCATGTCTGGGACAGGGAGACAGGTTAGAGACACTCATGTCTGGGACAGCGAGGCAGGAGGACAGGTAAGGTCTAGGGTAAGAGGTGTGTGTACCTGGTCTTGGTGCGTTGAGGAGAGCTGGGGTTTGAGGTACTATCCTCGTTGCTAGCCGTCTCCATGCGTGATGCTTTACTCTGGATGGGTTTGCCTGCTGAGGCCAGGGGCTTGTTCACCGCTCCTAACACGTTAGCTGCTTTAGGCTGGGGGGAGGGGAGAGGGGGGATGTGTAGGGGGGAGGGGAGAGGGGGGATGTGTAGGGGGGAGGGGGATGTGTAGGGGTGAGGGAGGAGGGAGGGGGAGATATGTAGGGGTGAGGGAGGAGAGAGGGGTGTGTGTAGGCGTGAGGGAGGAGGGAGGGGGAGATATGTAGGGGTGAGGGAGGATGTGTAGGGGTGAGGGAGGAGAGAGGGGTGTGTGTAGGGGTGAGGGAGGAGGGAGGGGGAGATATGTAGGGGTGAGGGAGGATGTGTAGGGGTGAGGGAGGGGGAGATATGTAGGGGTGAGGGGGGATGTGTAGGGGTGAGGGAGAAGATAGGAGAGATGTGTAGGGGTGAGGGAGGATGTGTAGGGGTGAGGGGGGTGTGTAGGGGTGAGGGAGAAGAGAGGAGAGATGTTTAGGGATGAGGGAGGATGTGTAGGGGTGGGGGAGATGTGTAGGGGTGAGGGAGGAGAGATGTGTAGGGGTGAGGGGGGATGTGTAGGGGTAAGGGAGGATGTATAGGGGTGAGGGAGGATGTGTAGGGGTGAGGGAGGATGTGTAGGGGTGAGGGAGGATGTGTAGGGGTGAGGGAGGATGTGTAGGGGTGAGGGAGGATGTGTAGGGGTGAGGGAGGAGAGAGAGAGGATGTGTAGGGGTGAGGGGGGAGAGATGTGTAGGGGTGAGGGAGGATGTGTAGGGGTGAAGGAGGATGTGTAGGGGTGAGGGAGGAGAGATGTGTAGGGGTGAGGGAGGATGTGTAGGGGTGAAGGAGGATGTGTAGGGGTGAGGGAGGAGAGATGTGTAGGGGTGAGGGAGGATGTGTAGGGGTGAAGGAGGATGTGTAGGGGTGAGGGAGGAGAGAGACAGGATGTGTAGGGGTGAGGGAGGAGAGATGTGTAGGGGTGAGGGAGGAGAGAGGGAGGATGTGTAGGGGTGAGGGAGGAGAGAGGGAGGATGTGTAGGGGTGAGGGAGGAGAGAGGGAGGATGTGTAGGGGTGAGGGAGGAGAGAGGGAGGATGTGTAGGGGTGAGGGAGGAGAGAGGGAGGATGTGTAGGGGTGAGGGAGGAGAGAGGGAGGATGTGTAGGGGTGAGGGGGCACAGGGAAGAAGGGAAGAGTGGAAAGGTCAGAGATCAGAACAGGGGAGTCAAACTCATTTTTCTCACTTATATCTCCCCTCCAGAAATGTATTTTCTAACTTCGGTGATTATTAATTAGCCAGCTGGACACCATGGAGACACTGCATGAATGTAGGTCCATTATTTCTACACAGTTTCAATTTGGGTTTAGTCATTTTAAAGTATACTATATATATACAAAAGTATGTGGACACCCCTTCAAATTAGCGGATTCCGCTATTTCAGCCACACCTGTTGCTGCTGACAGGTGTATAAAATTGAGCACACAGTCATGCAATCTCCATAGACAAACAGTGGCAGTAGAATGGCCTCCGTGACTTTCAACGTGGCACCGTCATAGGATGCCACCTTTCCAACAAGACAGTTTGTCAACTTTCTGCCCTGCTAGAGCTGCCCCGGTCAACTGCAAGTGCTATTATTGTGAAGTGGAAATATCTAGGAGCAACAACGGCTCAGCTGCGAAGTGGTAGGCCACACAAGCTCACAGAACGGGACCGCAGAGTGCTGAAGCCTGTAAAAATCATCTGTCCTCGGTTGCAACGCTCATTACCGAGTTCAAAACTAGCTCTGGAAGCAACGTCAGCACAATAACTGTTCGTCGGGAGCTTCATGAAATTGATTTTTATGGCTGAGCAGCCGAACACAAGCCTAAGATCACCATGCACAAAGCCAAGCGTCGGCTGGAGGGGTGTAAAGCTCGCCGCCATTGGTCTCTGGAGCAGTGGAAACGCGTTCTCTGGAGTGATGAATCACACTTTACCATCTGGCAGTAAGATGGACGTATCTGGGTTTGGCAGATTCCAGGAGAACTCTACCTGCACAAATGCCCAGTGCTAACTGTAAAGTTTGGTGGAGGAGGAATAATGGTCTGGGGCTGTTTTCATGGTTCAGGCCTCTTAGTTCCAGTGAAGGGAAATCTTAACACTTCAGCATACAATGACATTCTAGACAATTCTGTTCTTCCAACTTTGTGGCAACAGTTTGGGGAAGGCCCTTTCCTGTTTCAGCATGACAATACCCCCGTGCACAAAGCGAGGTCCATACAGAAATGGCTTGTCGAAATCGGTGTGGAAGAACTTCCCAGAAGAGTGGAGGCTGTTGCATTAGCACAGGGGGGACCAACTCCATATTAATATCCATGACCTTGGAATGAGATGTTCAGCGAGTAGGTGTCCACATACTTTTGGTCACGTAGTGTTTATATATTGTTATTTTATTACTCAAACTACCAACGGGGCCGTATGTCTGACCCCCCCTGGGATAGAACCCCCCCCGGAATAGAACCCCCCCCTGGGTTAGAACCCCCCCCCCCTGGGATAGAACCCCCCCTGGGATAGAACCCGCCCTGGGATAGAACCCGCCCCCTGGGTTAGAACCCCCCCTGGGATAGAACCCCCCCCCTGGGATAGAACCCCCCCCCCCTGGGTTAGACAATTTATCCCACTGTTGGCAAGGGCTCCAAATCGCTGATTCTAACAACCGAAGTTGAGCAAATTAATACCATGGGCAGTCGTCCTACCGTTAGGGCCTGTCTGAATGAATATCGTGGGCAGTCATTCTACCGTTAAGGCCTGTCTGAATGAATACCGTGGGCAGTCATCCTACCGTTAAGGCCTGTCTGAATGAATACCATGGGCAGTCATCCTACCGTTAGGGCCTGCCTGAATGAATACCATGGGCAGTCGTCCTACCGTTAGGGCCTGTCTGAATGAATACCGTGGGCAGTCATCCTACCGTTAAGGCCTGTCTGAATGAATACCATGGGCAGTCATCCTACCGTTAAGGCCTGTCTGAATGAATACCATGGGCAGTCATCCTACCGTTAAGGCCTGTCTGAATGAATACCATGGGCAGTCATCCTACCGTTAAGGCCTGTCTGAATGAATACCGTGGGCAGTCAACCTACCGTTAAGGCCTGTCTGAATGAATACCATGGGCAGTCATCCTACCGTTAAGGCCTGTCTGAATGAATACCATGGGCAGTCATCCTACCGTTAAGGCCTGTCTGAATGAATACCATGGGCAGTCATCCTACCGTTAAGGCCTGTCTGAATGAATACCATGGGCAGTCATCCTACCGTTAAGGCCTGTCTGAATGAATACCATGGGCAGTCATCCTACCGTTAAGGCCTGTCTGAATGAATACCATGGGCAGTCATCCTACCGTTAAGGCCTGTCTGAATGAATACCATGGGCAGTCATCCTACCGTTAAGGCCTGTCTGAATGAATACCATGGGCAGTCATCCTACCTTTCCAGGTGTAAAGAAGGACTTCATCTCTGGAGGGAGATAGTTCTTTGTGTTGCTGAAATTCTACAGAAGAGATGTTTAGTCAGAATGTGAATCCATTGAATGGTTTTATTTGCAGATTAGAGCCAACACACACACACACACACACACACACACAGTAGAGGTCTTCACAGATCTTTCCAAACCGGATTACCCGACCCGGGATGTTGTCGTCGATCCCGGGTCGGATCCTGCTCAGAGGCCACGGACTTGTGTGAAAATATGTGAAATACAGACCAGATCCTAAATTATATTTGAATAATTTAAATCTTAAAACAGCTTAGGCCTAAACCCAAATTTCACACATTTAATGATTATTCTCTTAAATTATTGTCAAGGGGTCCCCTTTCATCAAACCACATGTGTCAAACTATCATTTTGTGACAAAACGGCACAAAAACTAGCCACTGCATGTGACACCGTGTAAAACAGTGCACTAGTTGTGGGTGACTAAGAGGAGGTCTATATAAACAGGTCTCTCCTGGTCTATATAAACAGGTCTCTCCTAGTCTATATAAACAGGTCTCTCCTAGTCAATATAAACAGGTCTCTCCTCATCTATATAAAACAGGTCTCTCCTAGTCTATATAAAGTCCCTCCTAGTCTATATAAACAGGTCTCTCCTAGTCTATATAAAGTCCCTCCTAGTCTATATAAACAGGTCTCTCCTAGTCTATATAAACAGGTCTCTCCTAGTCTATATAAAGAGGTCTCTCCTAGTCAATATAAACAGGTCCCTCCTCATCTATATAAACAGGTCTCTCCTGGTCTATATAAACAGGTCTCTCCTCGTCTATATAAAGTCCCTCCTAGTCTATATAAACAGGTCTCTCCTAGTCTATATAAACAGGTCTCTCCTAGTCTATATAAACAGGTCTCTCCTAGTCTATATAAACAGGTCTCTCCTAGTCTATATAAACAGGTCTCTCCTGGTCTATATAAACAGGTCTCTCCTGGTCTATATAAACATGTCTCTCCTGGTCTATATAAACAGGTCTCTCCTAGTCTATATAAACAGGTCTCTCCTAGTCTATATAACAGGTCTCTCCTGGTCTATATAAACAGGTCTCTCCTAGTCTATATAAACAGGTCTCTCCTAGTCTATATAAACAGGTCTCTCCTAGTCTATATAAACAGGTCTCTCCTAGTCTATATAAACAGGTCTCTCCTAGTCTATATAAACAGGTCTCTCCTAGTCTATATAAACAGGTCTCTCCTGGTCTATATAAAGAGGTCTCTCCTAGTCTATATAAAGTCTCCCCTAGTCTATATAAACAGGTCTCTCCTAGTCTATATAAAGTCTCCCCTAGTCTATATAAACAGGTCTCTCCTAGTCTATATAAAGTCTCCCCTAGTCTATATAAACAGGTCTCTCCTAGTCTATATAAACAGGTCTCTCTTAGTCTATATAAACAGGTCTCTCCTAGTCTATATAAACAGGTCTCTCCTAGTCTATATATAAACAGGTCTCTCCTAGTCTATATAAACAGGTCTCTCCTAGTCTATATAAACAGGTCTCTCCTAGTCTATATAAAGAGGTCTCTCCTAGTCTATATAAAGTCTCCCCTAGTCTATATAAACAGGTCTCTCCTAGTCTATATAAAGTCTCCCCTAGTCTATATAAACAGGTCTCTCCTAGTCTATATAAAGTCTCCCCTAGTCTATATAAACAGGTCTCTCCTAGTCTATATAAACAGGTCTCTCCTAGTCTATATAAACAGGTCTCTCCTAGTCTATATAAACAGGTCTCTCCTAGTCTATATATAAACAGGTCTCCCCTCTCTCTCTCCTCTCATTCATGCCCTTCTTTAAAAAATATACAAGTTATACTATAATGTAGAATTACTGATAATATCTTCCCGATCGTCTTTATAGTTGGATAGAGAATATATTTGTCAAACAGAGTCGTCATAGCGGGAATTAGCGGGAATAGCGGGAAATGAAATGGGTGACCACATGAATTTGAAGCTTGCTGGTCAAACAGGCTATAGCCTACCTTGAGTCTAAACCCATGTTCGTCAAAACAGTTAAATAAGATAGATGTTAAAATAGCCTACAGAACAGCCTAAGAGACGTCCTCAATGTCCTCCATCTAACTATAGAGACGTCCTCCATCTAACTATAGAGACATCCTCCATCTAACTATAGAGACGTCCTCAATGTTCTCCATCTAACTATAGAGACGTCCTCCATCTAACTATAGAGACGTCCTCAATGTCCTCCATCTAACTATAGAGACGTCCTCCATCTAACTATAGAGATGTCCTCAATGTTCTCCATCTAACTATAGAGACGTCCTCAATGTCCTCCATCTAACTATAGAGACGTCCTCAATGTCCTCCATCTAACTATAGAGACGTCCTCAATGTTCTCCATCTGACTATAGAGACGTCCTCCATCTAACTATAGAGACGTCCTCAATGTCCTCCATCTAACTATAGAGACGTCCTCCATCTAACTATAGAGATGTCCTCAATGTTCTCCATCTAACTATAGAGACGTCCTCAATGTCCTCCATCTAACTATAGAGACGTCCTCAATGTCCTCCATCTAACTATAGAGACGTCCTCAATGTCCTCCATCTAACTATAGAGACGTCCTCAATGTCCTCCATCTAACTATAGAGATGTCCTCCATCTAACTATAGAGACGTCCTCAATGTCCTCCATCTAACTATAGAGATGTCCTCCATCTAACTATAGAGACGTTCTCAATGTTCTCCATCTAACTATAGAGACGTCCTCCATCTAACTATAGAGACGTTCTCAATGTCCTCCATCTAACTATAGAGATGTCCTCCATCTAACTATAGAGACGTCCTCAATGTCCTCCATCTAACTATAGAGACGTCCTCAATGTCCTCCATCTAACTATAGAGACGTCCTCAATGTTCTCCATCTGACTATAGAGACGTCCTCCATCTAACTATAGAGACGTCCTCAATGTCCTCCATCTAACTATAGAGACGTCCTCCATCTAACTATAGAGATGTCCTCAATGTTCTCCATCTAACTATAGAGACGTCCTCAATGTCCTCCATCTAACTATAGAGACGTCCTCAATGTCCTCCATCTAACTATAGAGACGTCCTCAATGTCCTCCATCTAACTATAGAGACGTCCTCAATGTCCTCCATCTAACTATAGAGATGTCCTCCATCTAACTATAGAGACGTCCTCAATGTCCTCCATCTAACTATAGAGATGTCCTCCATCTAACTATAGAGACGTTCTCAATGTTCTCCATCTAACTATAGAGACGTCCTCCATCTAACTATAGAGACGTTCTCAATGTCCTCCATCTAACTATAGAGATGTCCTCCATCTAACTATAGAGACGTTCTCAATGTTCTCCATCTAACTATAGAGACGTCCTCCATCTAACTATAGAGACGTTCTCAATGTCCTCCATCTAACTATAGAGATGTCCTCCATCTAACTATAGAGACGTCCTCAATGTCCTCCATCTAACTATAGAGACGTCCTCCATCTAACTATAGAGATGTCCTCAATGTTCTCCATCTAACTATAGAGACGTCCTCAATGTCCTCCATCTAACTATAGAGACGTCCTCAATGTCCTCCATCTAACTATAGAGACGTCCTCAATGTCCTCCATCTAACTATAGAGACGTCCTCAATGTCCTCCATCTAACTATAGAGATGTCCTCCATCTAACTATAGAGACGTCCTCAATGTCCTCCATCTAACTATAGAGATGTCCTCCATCTAACTATAGAGACGTTCTCAATGTTCTCCATCTAACTATAGAGACGTCCTCCATCTAACTATAGAGACGTTCTCAATGTCCTCCATCTAACTATAGAGATGTCCTCCATCTAACTATAGAGACGTCCTCAATGTCCTCCATCTAACTATAGAGATGTCCTCCATCTAACTATAGAGACGTCCTCAATGTTCTCCATCTAACTATAGAGATGTCCTCCGTCTAACTATAGAGACGTCCTCAATGTTCTCCATCTAACTATAGAGACGTTCTCCATCTAACTATAGAGAAGTCCTCAATGTCCTCCATCTAACTATAGAGACGTCCTCAATGTCCTCCATCTAACTATAGAGACGTCCTCAATGTCCTCCATCTAACTATAGAGACGTCCTCAATGTCCTCCATCTAACTATAGAGACATCCTCAATGTCCTCCATCTAACTATAGAGACGTCCTCCATCTAACTATAGAGACGTCCTCAATGTCCTCCATCTAACTATAGAGACGTCCTCCATCTAACTATAGAGATGTGAAAATACTAAACTATAGGATGTCATTATGAAATTACTAAGCTATTATTTCAGAAACAACCCAAAATGCACCAGAGTCCAAACTATTTTGCTGTTTTGACCTTCAATTAAGCTGGATTTGTAATATTTTGGATCCATTTGGGTCCGATACAGACAGACCCAATTTGGATCCGATTCTCGCTCAACTCGAACATACAGTATTTCGGATAGGATCCGAATCGGTTATTGATTTTATTGAATGAAATGTCTGGATCCTGTCGGGGGTTCGAGTGATAATTTCGAGGATCCAATTCGGATCTGAATTTGGTGATCTGAGAAGACCTCTAACTAAAACACCTACCTTGTCAGGCTTGGTGAAGTAGCGTGTGGGAAGGACAGGGTCTTTGGGAGACTCCAGACTGTAGGTGGTGCTCTTAGAGATGATGATGTTCATGGCCACGTCACACACCGTGTACAACTTCTGTAGAGGGAAAGAGAGGGTGTGTGTGTGTGAGAGAGTGAATCTGTGTGTGTGAGCGTGAATCTTTGTGTGTATATGTGAATCTGTGTGTGTGTATGTGTGTGTACCTCGTTGATCTTGGCGTCGGTAGGAGCCTGTGCATCCTTGGTCTGTTTGATGTTCTCCACCATCTTCCTGATGAAGGCATGGCTGTTGTTCTCATTCTTAGACATGATGATCTCCAGGATGAACCACAGAGACCTGGGGAGGAGGAGTGTAGAGGTGGGAGGATTGGAGGAGAAGGGGGAGGCGAGAAAGAGTGGAGAAGGGGGAGGAGAAGGGAGAGGAGAAGGGAGGGAGGAGTGGAGGGGGAGGGAGGGAGGAGAGGAGAAGGAGTGGAGGGAGGAAGGAGTGGAGGGGGAGGAGGAGAAGGAGTGGAGGGGGGAGGAGTGGAGGAGGAGTGGAGGGGGAGGGAGGAGGAGGAGGAGTGGAAAAGGAGGAAGGAGGGAGGAGTGGAGGGGAGGGAGGGAGGAGGAGGGAGGGAAGAGGAGTGGAAGGAGGGGGAGGGAAGAGGAGTGGAAGGAGGGGGGGGGAGTGGAGGAGGAGGGGGGAGGGGGAGGGAGGAGGAGTGGAAGGAGGTGAAGGAGTGGAGGAGGAGGAGGGAGGGAGGAGTGGAGGGGGAGGGAGAGAGGAGGAGGGACGGAGGAGTGGAAGGAGGAGAAGGAGGAGGGAGGAGTGGAGGGGGAGGGAGGGAGGAGGAGGGAGGAGGAGTAGAAGGAGGAGAAGGAGTGGAGGAGGAGGAGGTTATAGTATTTGTATCAGGTATTACTCTCATCAGTTCATTATAATCATCTGTATTTTATGTCTCTGCGTTTTGTCTGCGCTGATGATGTTAGATAATATGACTGCGGATCAAACTGGCTGAATTAAGAGAGAGAACGATGGGTGAGAGGGCTTGAGAAAGGACAGCATCCCAAATAGAGACTGATATGTCAACACAGCAGACTGACAGCAGACTATATATAACAGCAGACAATGACAGCAGACAATGACAGCAGACAATGACAGCAGACAATGACAGCAGACAATATATGACAGCAGACTATATATAACAGCAGACTATATATATAACAGCAGACTATATATAACAGCAGACAATAACAGCAGACAATATATGACAGCAGACTATATATAACAGCAGACTATATATAACAGCAGACTATATATAACAGCAGACTATATATATAACAGCAGACAATGACAGCAGACTATGACAGCAGACTATGACAGCAGACTATAACAGCAGACTATAACAGCAGACTATAACAGCAGACTATAACAGCAGACTATGACAGCAGACTATAACAGCAGACTATAACAGCAGACTATAACAGCAGACTATGACAGCAGACTATGACAGCAGACAATGACAGCAGACAATGACAGCAGACAATGACAGCAGACTATGACAGCAGACTATAACAGCAGACTATAACAGCAGACTATAACAGCAGACTATAACAGCAGACTATAACAGCAGACTATAACAGCAGACTATAACAGCAGACTATGACAGCAGACTATAACAGCAGACAATGACAGCAGACAATGACAGCAGACTATAACAGCAGACTATGACAGCAGACTATGACAGCAGACTATAACAGCAGACAATATATGACAGCAGACTATATATAACAGCAGACTATATATATAACAGCAGACTATATATAACAGCAGACAATAACAGCAGACAATATATGACAGCAGACTATATATAACAGCAGACTATATATAACAGCAGACTATAACAGCAGACAATGACAGCAGACTATGACAGCAGACTATAACAGCAGACTATAACAGCAGACTATAACAGCAGACTATAACAGCAGACTATGACAGCAGACTATAACAGCAGACTATAACAGCAGACTATAACAGCAGACTATGACAGCAGACTATGACAGCAGACAATGACAGCAGACAATGACAGCAGACAATGACAGCAGACTATGACAGCAGACTATAACAGCAGACTATAACAGCAGACTATAACAGCAGACTATAACAGCAGACTATAACAGCAGACTATAACAGCAGACTATAACAGCAGACTATGACAGCAGACTATAACAGCAGACAATGACAGCAGACAATGACAGCAGACTATAACAGCAGACTATGACAGCAGACTATGACAGCAGACTATAACAGCAGACAATGACAGCAGACAATGACAGCAGACAATGACAGCAGACAATGACAGCAGACTATAACAGCAGACTATAACAGCAGACTATAACAGCAGACTCACTCCTTGATGTCTTTGAGCTGTTCAATGTCCTGGACCTTGATGTAGTCTGGGTCGTGGACCAGCAGGTGGATGGCATAGGGGACCACATACTCAGGGAGCAGAGAGAACAACTTCTCTGGAATATATATAAAAAAAACAACACACAGAAAGGTTAATACACACCCTGGTCCAACAGTAACAACAGCCCACTGGCCTGGGGCAGGTAAACACATGCATTGGGCTAGTGGATCTAGTCAGTCACTGGCCTGGGACAGGTAAACACATGCATTGGGCTAGTGGATCTAGTCAGTCACTGGCCTGGGACAGGTAAACACATGCATTGGGCCAGTGGATCTAGTCAGTCACTGGCCTGGGGCAGGTAAACACATGCATTGGGCTAGTGGATCTAGTCAGTCACTGGCCTGGGACAGGTAAACACATGCATTGGGCCAGAGGATCTAGTCAGTCACTGGCCCCCCCGGTCAACTTCTCAGTGTATTTGACATTCCAGTTTGAAATTGACATGCTCTGTTCCAGTCTGCCATAGAAAACTGCGGCTCTGTTTGTGCCGTCATTCTGTTACCAAAAGTTGCATCCCCACGGCGGTTGAAGGAAATGTGTTTTTTTGTCAGTGAACATAGTATTAAATTAGCAATAGGCTACTGTCTATAAAACGACCCCTAGCATTCGTCTGGGCTAATGTAGCCTAAATCGATAGCTTCTCTCGTTTGAGAACAAGTTGTCTTAATTAAAAGGGCAACGTCCTATTTTGTGATGTAAAAAAATAAAAATAGTTCACATTGGACCCTGCCCACACACAGCACTTGGATGGCATAGGACTGGTCTTGTTTCATAGAGCAGATTAAATAGTATCCAGGACTGGTCTGATAGAGCAGATTAAAATAGTATCCAGGACTGGTCTGGTTTCATAGAGCAGATTAAATAGTATCCAGGACTGGTCTGGTCTGATAGAGCAGATTAAATAGTATCCAGGACTGGTCTGGTTTCATAGAGCAGATTAAATAGTATCCAGGACTGGTCTGGTTTCATAGAGCAGATTAAATAGTATCCAGGACTGGTCTGGTTTCATAGAGCAGATTAAATAGTATCCAGGACTGGTCTGGTCTGATAGAGCAGATTAAATAGTATACAGGACTGGTCTGGTCTGATAGAGCAGATTAAATAGTATCCAGGACTGGTCTGGTTTCATAGAGCAGATTAAATAGTATCCAGGACTGGTCTGGTTTCATAGAGCAGATTAAATAGTATCCAGGACTGGTTTGGTTTCATAGAGCAGATTAAATAGTATCCAGGACTGGTCTGGTTTCATAGAGCAGATTAAATAGTATCCAGGACTGGTCTGGTTTCATAGAGCAGATTAAATAGTATCCAGGACTGGTCTGGTTTCATAGAGCAGATTAAATAGTATCCAGGACTGGTCTGGTTTCATAGAGCAGATTAAATAGTATCCAGGACTGGTCTGGTCTGATAGAGCAGATTAAATAGTATCCAGGACTGGTCTGGTCTGATAGAGCAGATTAAATAGTATACAGGACTGGTCTGGTCTGATAGAGCAGATTAAATAGTATACAGGACTGGTCTGGTCTGATAGAGCAGATTAAATAGTATCCAGGACTGGTCTGGTTTCATAGAGCAGATTAAATAGTATCCAGGACTGGTCTGGTTTCATAGAGCAGATTAAATAGTATCCAGGACTGGTCTGGTTTCATAGAGCAGATTAAATAGTATCCAGGACTGGTCTGGTTTCATAGAGCAGATTAAATAGTATCCAGGACTGGTCTGGTTTCATAGAGCAGATTAAATAGTATCCAGGACTGGTCTGGTTTCATAGAGCAGATTAAATAGTATCCAGGACATTCTCCTGATGTTGATATTATTGACCAGACACTGCCTGGTGTGTGTGTGTGTGTGTGTGTGTGTGTGTGAGACTGTATGTGTGTGTGTGACTGTGTGTGACTGTGTGTGTGTGTGTGACTGTGTGTGACTGTGTGTGTGCGTGAGACTGTGCCCATCTCCCTTACCGCTGACGGCAGCGTGTTGTTTAAGGTACTCTCTCCTGATTGTAATGTTCTTCACCAGACACTGCCTGGCGTGGGCCCGCCTCTCCTTCACAGGGTCCTTGGCACACAGGGCAAACACCGCCAGGTACTCCAGGGGCAGACGCAGGCGGCACAGACCCTTATGGAGCTTCTGGGCAAAGCCCTGGCGCACCTGGTAACACTCATCCTGGAGAGAGAGATGAGGAGAGAGAGGGAGGGAGGAGAGAGGGGGGAGGAGGGGGAGAGGAGAGAGGGGGGGAGAGGGGAGAGATGAAGAGAGAGGGGGAGGGAGGAGAGAGGGGGGAGGGGGAGAGATGAGGAGAGAGAGGGAGGGAGGAGAGAGGGGGAGGAGAGAGGAGAGAGGGGGAGGGGGAGAGAGATGAAGAGAGGGGGGAGAGAAGGGGGGAGGGGGAGAGAGATGAAGAGAGGGGGGAGAGAAGGGGGGAGGGGGAGAGAGATGAAGAGAGAGGGGGAGGAGAGAGGGGGGAGAGGTAGGTAGGTAGAGGGGGAGGGAGGTAGAGATGAGGAGAGAGAGGGAGGGAGGAGAGAGGGGGAGGAGAGAGGGGGGAGAGGGAGAGGTAGGTAGGTAGAGGGGGAGGGAGGTAGAGATGAGGAGAGAGAGGGAGGGAGGAGAGAGGGGGAGGAGAGAGGGGGGAGGGAGGAGAGAGAGGTAGGGAGGGAGATGAATAGGTGTTTTGAATGAGAACAGGTGTCGTGGAAGAATCAGAATTTGTTGGTAACATATGTAAGATGTTTTATATTCATCAAATGTGTGTAAATTACTTCTCATCAAGAATGTTATTTTTGTATAATACTGTGGCAGGGTTTGCAGTATCTGTTCTATGTCAAGACTAAGTTGCATGGGCCGCAGAGAGGGGAGAGGTCAAAGTATCATCATGTGTAAACATATCTCTTGGCTCCACAATGTCTGTGTGCCAGTCAGTGTGTCTCTGTGATCTTGTCAAGATAGGATTGGTTGTATTTAGAGTTGGTTGTATTTAGAGTTGGTTGTATCTAAATGACAATTTGATATATGCCTGTTGATATGGAGGGTTGGTTTATGGTTCTGGGGTTTGAGAAAGGAGACAAAGCTGAACGATTAATTATGCCGATGCTGTCTTATCCTGTGTGTGTCTTTGCTATAAAATACCTAATTTGAAATGTGGAAGGGGCTCTCAGGGAATTCATGGTTAGACACTGAATTGCCTGAGAGTCACAAGATTGTGATAGAGCTCATATAATTAAAAGATGGACTTTGATAACTAACTCTGACTTGTGTTGTGGTTTGCTCCCATGATTTGGTGAATAGAGGAAATTTCCACAACACAGGACATGTGTGCGTGTGTTTAGTGTGGAAAGTGTTTTAGTGTGTGTGCTCTTACATTGATGACCAGGGCACAGAGTTGGTACTGCTCCAGGGTGATGATCTCATGGTAGCAGGGCTCCTGTGCCAGCTTCAGTAGGGCACACGCTGCTGCCAACCTCAGCCTGGACATATCTGGTTTACTGTGGAGGGGGGAGGGAGGGAGAGGAGGTGTGGAGAATGAGAGGAGAGAGAAGAATGTGTCAGGTGTATGTCAAAGTCCTAGCAAATGCTGGTGTGTGTGTGCTGTGATGTGTGTGTGTGATGTGGTGTGTGTGGTGATGTGGTGTGTGTGCTGTGTGTGGTGATATGGTGTGTGTGTGTGTGTGTGTGTGGTGATGTGGTGTGTGTGGTGATGTGGTGTGTGTGTGTGTGTGTGTGTGTGTGTGTGTGTGGTGATGTGGTGTGTGTGGTGATGTGGTGATGTGGTGTGTGTGGTGATGTGGGGTGTGTGTGTGTGTGTGTGTGTTGTGTTGTGGTGGTGTGTGTGGTGTGTGTGTGTGTGTGTGTTGTGGTGGTGTGTGTGGTGAGTGATGTGGGTGTGTGTGTGTGCTGTGTGTGGTGAGTGATGTGTACCCCATCTTGCCCTGCTCTGTCAGGTCTCCATCACTGTGAAGTATAGCAGTCAGCATCCTCAGAGTGGAGTTACCAGACTTAGACAGGGTGTTCTTTACGCCCAGCAACCACCTCACCATCAACTTGATACCCTGGATCTAGAGACACAGAGACAGAGAGAGAGACACACAGAGAGAGAGAGAGAGACAGAGAGAGAGAGAGAGAGAGAGACAGAGAGAGCGAGACACAGAGACAGAGAGAGCGAGCGAGAGACACAGAGACAGAGAGAGAGAGACACACAGAGAGAGAGAGCGAGAGAGAGACACAGAGAGAGAGAGAGAGAGAGAGCGAGAGAGAGACAGAGGCAGAGAGAGAGACACAGAGACAGAGAGAGAGAGAGAGAGAGAGAGAGAGAGAGAGAGAGAGAGAGAGAGAGAGAGAGAGAGAGAGAGAGAGAGAAGGAAGGAGGGGGTGGAGGGAGAGGAGAGGTTACAAACCTTCGCTTTGAAATGGGGATAGCAGACGTTTTAGCCTCATGATGTTGGCAGGATACATTCTCAGTAGGCATGGTAGGTTATAGACTGTTCTGGGTACTCTACAGTAGCTAACTAGAAATACGTTTTAATGTACAATCAGGGTTCTACCCTAGATTTTCAGACCGGGTGGAGCTGAAGTAGGTTTAAGTTGGGTTGTGTGTGTGTGTGTGTGTGTGTGTGTGTGTGTGTGGGGGGGGGGGGGGGTTGGAGGGTTTTGCATCAAACCTGTAACTGCCATTTCCTGAAACCTCTAGTCTTAAATGATATCAAACAATGTAGCCAACAGTCTTTCTGTGAAGGTCTGTATTAGAGGAACAGATCTCTCTGCCATTTCCCATCCACACAGCCAACTACCGCACCACACAGCCAACTACCGCACCACACAGCCAACTACCGCACCACCGCACCACACAGCCAACTACCGCACCACACAGCCAACTACTGCACCACACAGCCAACTACCGCACCGCCACACCACACAGCCAACTACCGCACCACCACACCACAGCCAACTACCGCACCACCACACCACACAGCCAACTACCGCACTACCACACCACACAGCCAACTACCACACCACCACACCACACAGCCAACTACCACATCCAACTACCGCACCACACCACCACACCACACCCAACTACCGCACCACCACACCACACCCAACTACCGCACCACACAGCCAACTACCGCACCACACAGCCAACTACCGTACCACCGCACCACCCAGCCAACTACCGCACCACACAGCCAATTACCGCACCACACAGCCAACTACCGCACCACACAGCCAACTACCGCACCACACAGCCAACTACCACACCACACAGCCAACTACCGCACCACCACACCACACCCAACTACCGCACCACACAGCCAACTACCGCACCACACAGCCAACTACCGTACCACCGCACCACCCAGCCAACTACCGCACCACACAGCCAATTACCGCACCACACAGCCAACTACCGCACCACACAGCCAACTACCGCACCACACAGCCAACTACCGCACCACACAATCAACTACCGCACCACGTTACCTTCGTCGTTATGATGCCTTCGCTAAGGAGCTAACTAACGTTACCTTCGTTATGATGCCTTCGCTAAGGAGCTAACTAACATTACCTTCATTATGATGCCTTCGCTAAGGAGCTAACTAACATTACCTTCGTTATGATGCCTTCGCTAAGGAGCTAACTAACATTACCTTCGTTATGATGCCTTCGCTAAGGAGCTAACTAACATTACCTTCGTTATGATGCCTTCGCTAAGGAGCTAACTAACATTACCTTCGTTATGATGCCTTCGCTAAGGAGCTAACTAACATTACCTTTGTTATGATGCCTTCGCTAAGGAGCTAACTAACATTACCTTCGTTATGATGCCTTCGCTGAGGAGCTAACTAACATTACCTTCGTTATGATGCCTTCGCTAAGGAGCTAACTAACATTACCTTCGTTATGATGCCTTCGCTAAGGAGCTAACTAACATTACCTTTGTTATGATGCCTTCGCTAAGGAGCTAACTAACATTACCTTCGTTATGATGCCTTCGCTGAGGAGCTAACTAACATTACCTTCGTTATGATGCCTTCGCTAAGGAGCTAACTAACATTACCTTCGTTATGATGCCTTCGCTAAGGAGCTAACTAACATTACCTTTGTTATGATGCCTTCGCTAAGGAGCTAACTAACGTTACCTTCGTCGTTATGATGCCTTCGCTAAGGAGCTAACTACCACATAATAGTGGTTATGTTCTTGACTAACACATCTTGACAAAATGCATTTAGCTAACAATTGGTTCTCCATTTTCCCTACTCTTTCACCTCACATCAGTGTTGTCAACGGACCAATAGGAGAGCTGTCATCCAGCTGGAGTAAAATAGTACTATAACTATGGGGGGGGGCAGAGATGTGGTAGAGGAGAGGGGTGGTTGGGGAAGGAGGTAGAGGAGAGGTGTGGTTGGGGAAGGAGGTAGAGGAGGTAGAGGAGAGGTGTGGTTGGGGAAGGAGGTAGAGGAGGGGTGGGAGGTTGGGGAAGGAGGTAGAGGAGGGGTGGGAGGTTGGGGAAGGAGGTAGAAGAGAGGTGTGGTTGGGGAAGGAGGTAGAGGAGGTAGAGGAGGGGTGGGAGGTTGGGGAAGGAGGTAGAGGAGAGGTGTGGTTGGGGAAGGAGGTAGAGGAGAGGTGTGGTTGGGGAAGGAGGTAGAGGAGAGGTGTGGTTGGGGAAGGAGGTAGAGGAGAGGTGTGGTTGGGGAAGGAGGTAGAGGAGAGGTGTGGTTGGGGAAGGAGGTAGAGGAGAGGTGTGGTTGGGGAAGGAGGTAGAGGAGGTAGAGGAGGGGTGGGAGGTTGGGGAAGGAGGTAGAGGAGGGGTGGGAGGTTGGGGAAGGAGGTAGAAGAGAGGTGTGGTTGGGGAAGGAGGTAGAAGAGAGGTGTGGTTGGGGAAGGAGGTAGAAGAGAGGTGTGGTTGGGGAAGGAGGTAGAAGAGAGGTGTGGTTGGGGAAGGAGGTAGAGGAGAGGTGTGGTTGGGGAAGGAGGTAGAGGAGAGGTGTGGTTGGGGAAGGAGGTAGAGGAGAGGTGTGGTTGGGGAAGGAGGTAGAGGAGGGGTGGGAGGTTGGGGAAGGAGGTAGAGGAGGGGTGGGAGGTTGGGGAAGGAGGTAGAAGAGAGGTGTGGTTGGGGAAGGAGGTAGAGGAGAGGTGTGGTTGGGGAAGGAGTTAGAGGAGAGGTGTGGTTGGGGAAGGAGGTAGAGGAGAGGTGTGGTTGGGGAAGGAGGTAGAGGAGAGGTGTGGTTGGGGAAGGAGGTAGAGGAGAGGTGTGGTTGGGGAAGGAGGTAGAGGAGAGGGGTGGTTGGGGAAGGAGGTAGAGGAGAGGGGTGATTGGGGAAGGAGGTGGAGGAGGTAGAGGAGAGAGGGGAGGTTGGGGAAGGAGGTTGAGGAGAGAGGGGAGGTTGGGAAAGGAGGTGGTAGAGGAGAGGGGAGGTTGGGAAAGGAGGTGGAAGAGGCGAGAGGAGGTTGGGGAAGGAGGTGGAGGAGGTAGAGGAGAGGGGAGGTTGGGAAAGGAGGTGGAAGAGGTAGAGGAGAGAGGGGAGGTTGGGGAAGGAGGTGGAGGAGAGAGGGGAGGTTGGGGAAGGAGGTAGAGGAGAGAGGAGAGGTTGGGGAAGGAGGTAGAGGAGAGAGGGGAGGTTGGGAAAGGAGGTTGAGGAGAGGTGGGAGGTTGAGGAAGGAGGTGGAGGAGGTAGAGGAGAGGTGGTAGGTTGAGGGAGGAGGTGGTAGGTTGAGGGAGGAGGTGGAGGAAGAAGGGAAACCAACCTTGGCCAGGGTTTCAGAAGACACCTCATCATCAGGAACCCACAGCTTGGTGGTCTTCTTACCTGGGATCTACACAACAACCACACATCCACAATAAACAGAGGATGTTACAACCAGGAACACTGCGATAGCTTCTCCTCTCAAGTGAAAAGACGTAAGTGTTCTGTGTGTCTATCTGCGCCCACCCTGTCGCTCATGAGCAGGTCCTTGACTATGAAGTTGGCCACCAGTGATTTGAGCGGAGCGGCAAACTGTTCTGGGGCCAGCAGAGCCAGGTGACCCAGAGTGGTGAGAGGAGTTATCAGCTGATCCAGGTCCTCAAGGTCCAGGCCTTTATGCAGCGGCTGGGAAGAGAGAGAGACAAGACATTTCACTCTTTACCTTGTCATCTGTTGACACGTGTAGAACTTCAAGAGGGCAGGTTTCCCCAGACACAGATTCAACCTCGGCCCAAAAATAACTTTCAATGGAGAGTCACTACTCAGAAAGCTTTTCAGTCGCTCTTCCGGTTGGAATATAATATTTCGTAATATAACATTTGTATAATATTTTATTAAATGATTGATTCATTGATTGATTGATAGGAAAAAGGGCTGAAGAAGCGAAGATATTAGGAGAAAAATGACTAGATCGTAAAAGGCAGACTGGTCCTCACCTCAAAGATCTGAGCGAAGTGTGTGTCTCGGTGTGTGAACATGGCATGGATACAGTGGATGGCATATTTGGCCTGGCGAGGCGGTCCTCTCTTAGCTTTGATCTGCAATACTGGCAGCAGAACACTAGGGGGAGTAGAGGAGCGCATTAGAGGGAGGAATTATAGGGAAATAAGAGACTCTTCCCCCCCCCCCCCCCCGGGGAGATGAGGTTTATGAATTGCCTGACTGGGCTGTGGGACAGTACACCTGTTACAGTTGGAGAGTTCAAATGGAACTGATGACAGGGCCCTCCGTCTATCAACCAATCAGCATCCAGGATCCAAACAACTAGTTCTATAATACACATTCATACACTAGAAGGCTGTTCTGCACACTACAGCAGCTTGCTCCAATGGGAAACAATGGCCAAAAGAGCGGCAAGACTTGCTACCCGTTGTTGGAGACATTAGCAGACTCCTTACGTTGTAATCTACAGAAAGACTGTGATTATTTAACGTGGGACGACTATTCAGCCTAATAATAACATCAAGGTAACACAATCAGAGAGCTTTATGGGTAAACATTTGTGTTCATCAAATAAATGAAAAATGGGGGGAAAAAGTTGTGAACTCACGACTTGATGCGAGGAAGGTATGTAGGTATTTGTGTGTGTGTATGTAGATGTATGTGTGTATGTGTGTGTATGTAGATGTGTGTGTGTGTGTGTATGTAGATGTATGTGTGTATGTGTGTGTGTGTGTGTGTGTATAGATGTATGTAGGTGTGTGTGTGAATGTAGGTGTGTGTGTGTGTGAATATGTCTGTGTACACATCTATGCAACACAAACATTTGACATTAAACTCACGACTTGATGTGAGGGAAGCTCTCCTCCATCTTGCTTCCTGTGTTTTTAAATATCTGCAGCGCCGCCTCGGCCACCTTCTCGTCATCCATCTTCAGACAGCCCAGCAGGGATTCAAACGTCTCCGCAGAGTGGAACGACACCGGGTGGGTGAACGACAGGACCTGGAGGGAGGGGGGGGGGGTGAATGACGACAGAGACAGAAAGCCAGAGAGGAGAAAGAGAGAGAGAGGGAGGGGTGGGGTGAATGACAACAGAGACAGAAAGCACAGGGAGCCAGAGGAGAAAGAGAGAGAGAGAGGGGGGGTGAGAGAAGGGTGAATGACAACAGAGACAGAAAGCACAGGAAGTCAGAGAGGAGAACGAGAGAGGGGGGGGGGGGGGTGAGAGAAGGGTGAATGACAACAGAGACAGAAAGCACAGGAAGCCAGAGAGCAGAAAAAGAGAGAGATACCTTGAGTAGTTCCAGTCCTGCCCTGATGGCCTGTTCGGTAGGAACTCCCTCTTCATCATCCTCAGCTGTTCCATCTATCGACTTGTTCACCTGCTTTACCAGAGCACTGAGAGGGAGGGAGAGAGGGAGAGGGATGGAGAGAGAGGGAGGGATGGAGAGAGAGGGAGGGATGGAGAGAGAGGGAGGGAAGTAGAGGGAGAGAAGTAGAGAGGGAGAGAGAGAGGGGGAGGAAAGTAGAGAGGGAGGGAGAGGGATGGAGAGAAGTAGAGAGGGAGAGGGAGGGAGGGGGATGGAGAGAGAGGGAGGGAAGGAAGTAGAGGGAGGTAGAGAAGTAGAGAGAGGGAGGGAAGTAGAGAGGGAGGTAGAGAGGGAGGGAAGTAGAGAGGGAGGGAGAGGGATGGAGAGAGAGGGAGGGAAGTAGAGGGAGGAAGAGGGATGGAGAGTGAGGGAGGGAAGTAGATAGGGAGAGGGGGAGAGAGAGGGAGGGAGAGGGATGAAGAGAGAGGGAGGGAAGTAGAGAGGGAGAGAGAGGGCGTTAGAGAGAAAAACACAACGTAAGCAAAATAGATCCATCACCTTGTGTGTTTGGGGTTGTGCAGTAGAGTGTGTGTGTTAGTGTGTTGGGGTGTGTATTACCTGATAGACTCTGTGTCGATGTGTACAGGAGCAATTCTTTCCAGCAGGAACTTGACCATCTCTAAGAAGGGATTACTGGGCTGTTTAGGACTGCCTAACTTCTTAGTGATGTCTCTCTGGAGGACACACACACACACACACACACACACACACACACGCGCGCGCGCGGTTTCTGTTAGGGAAAAGTGGCGTCAGACATCTGACTGGCAGCATTTTATTTTGCCGGACCCATATGCATTGAGTAACCTGATTACGGCGTCCACCCGCGGTGTTCAGAACAACATTTAGTTCATGGCAATTCATCTTCAACAGAACATGCAAGTCGAGGATGCAACGATGTGAGATCCCTTCTTACTAAAAGTCCGATGCCCACATTTTTCCCTCTGCCATCAAGATGAGTAACAGCAGCATACCACCCTGCATATCACTGCTGGCTTGCTTCTGAAGCTAAGCATGGTTGGTCCTGGTCAGTTCCTGGATGGGAGACCAGATGCTGCAGGAAGTGGTGTTGGAGGGCCAGTAGGAGGCACTCTTTCCACTGGTCTAAATAAATATCCCAATTCCCCAGGGCAGTGATTGGGGACATTGCCCTGTGTAGGGTGTCGTCTTTCGGATGGGACGTTAAACGGGTGTTCTGACTCTCTGAGGTCATTAAAGATCCCATGGCACTTATCGTAAGAGTAGGGGTGTTAACCCCGGTGTCCTGGCTAAATTCCCAATCTGGCACTCAAACCATCACGGTCACCTAATAATCCCCAGTTTACAATTGGCTCATTCATCCCCCTCCTCTCCCCTGTAACTATTCCCCAGGTCGTTGCTGCAAATGAGAACGTGTTCTCAGTCAACTTACCTGGTAAAATAACGGATAATTAAAAGTAACGAACAGAAAAATCACTAGCCTATGTAAATCTACTATCCCTCATAAAATAAAAAAGTTTCCCTATTCTATTGGTCAACTTGCCGAGAAATACCAAACAGACTCTGGGACAGTTGTGGGACGATAGATCCCAAATTCACGCTACATTAAAAAAATGCAACAGATCAGAATGTTTAGTTTAGAAATGTTGATAATCTATGATTTCTTCACATTATAAACTATGCAGGGCAGAAGGCTACGCACAAATGTTCGTTCCATAATGCAATTAACAGAAAAACACTTGTCCAAAGTGAGCGGTTTTATGTCCATTAGAAATGTAGAAAGAGGGGAGGTGTAAGGTGTAACAACTAGCATGGGATGCTAATATGACTAGGATTATCATCAACTAGCATGGGATGCTAATATGACTAGGATTATCAACAACTAGCATGGGATGCTAATATGACTAGGATTATCAACAACTAGCACGGGATGCTAATATGACTAGGATTATCATCAACTAGCATGGGATGCTAATATGACTAGGATTATCAACAACTAGCATGGGATGCTAATATGACTAGGATTATCAACAACTAGCATGGGATGCTAATATGACTAGGATTATCAACAACTAGCATGGGATGCTAATATGACTAGGATTATCAACAACTAGCATGGGATGCTAATATAACTAGGATTATCAACAACTAGCATGGGATGCTAATATAACTAGGATTATCAACAACTAGCATGGGATGCTAACATGACTAGGATTATCAACAACTAGCATGGGATGCTAACGTGACTAGGATTATCAACAACTAGCATGAGATGCTAATATGACTAAGATTATCAACAACTAGCATGTGATGCTAATATGACTAGGATTATCAACAACTAGCATGGGACGCTAATATAACTAGGATTATCAACAACTAGCATGGGATATTAATATGACTAGGATTATCAACAACTAGCATGGGACGCTAATATAACTAGGATTATCAACAACTAGCATGGGACGCTAATATGACTAGGATTATCAACAACTAGCATGGGACGCTAATATGACTAGGATTATCAACAACTAGCATGTGACGCTAATATAACTAGGATTGTTCTTTTGGTTACAAGACAATGAAAGAACATTTCTGATTTTGCTACTTTGAAGCAAGGTAAAAACATGCCTCATAATGTTGTAAAATGTTCAGGTTTCCAACATTTCAGTATATGTTTTCAAAATGCCTACTGCCTCCAGCTCATTGCAAAGTGGTGTGTGACGCGGCGATGAAGCCTGCCTCCTGTCGCCGATACATTGGCTGTTTGAGAGGCTGTAGCAACAGCTCTCGCTGTCTGACAGATTTTTTACACTCCAAGGGCTCTGTATCTGTATGCTGCGAGTGTGTGGTAAATAAGATGCGTAACGAATATACACAACGCACCGATTTAAATCCACTATATTATGCAAATGATCCTATAGACCAATAGGCATGGCCGGTCAAATGTCTTTCCGTGGACTGGTGTTAATGAATAAAAAAGCATTATGGGATTGTTTTCCTTCTTCTACCGGACAATTTACTTTATCGGCTTTTCAACAAACCCAAAATATTCCGGCCACAAGCCGGCTAATACCGGCTGACGGAAAACCGTGGCACACACACAGTATAATCACACACACAGTATAATCACTCACTCACACACACACACACACACACAGTATAATCACACACACCAGTATAATCACACACACCAGTATAATCACTCACACACACACTATAAATCACTCACACACACACTATAATCACTCACACACACACACTATAATCACTCACACACACACTATAATCACTCACACACACTATAATCACTCACACCACACACTATAATCACTCACACCACACACTATAATCACTCACACCACACACTATAATCACTCACACCACACACTATAATCACTCACACCACACACACACACACACGTATAACAGGTTACTAGGCTGTTTAGGACTGCCTGGTTTCCTAGTGAAGTCTCTCTGTAGGAGGATAAGTAACGGGGGCGAGGCGAGGCGACAGCCTGGGGTTCGATTCTGTCACGTTTCAGAGGACGGCCAGGCGGGTCACGTTCCAGAGGACGGCCAGGCGGGTCACGTTCCAGAGGACGGCCAGGCAGGTCACGTTCCAGAGGACAGCCAGGCAGGTCACGTTTCAGAGGACGGCCAGGCGGGTCACGTTCCAGAGGACAGCCAGGCGGGTCACGTTTCAGAGGACAGCCAGGCGGGTCACATTTTAGAGGACGGCCAGGCGGGTCACGTTCCAGAGGACAGCCAGGCAGGTCACGTTTCAGAGGACGGCTGGGCGGGTCACGTTCTAGAGGACAGCCAGGCAGGTCACGTTTCAGAGGACGGCCAGGCGGGTCACGTTCTAGAGGACAGCCAGGCAGGTCACGTTTCAGAGGACGGCTGGGCGGGTCACGTTCCAGCGGACTCATGACCTTTACCTCTTCCATTGAGAAGTTACAGAGATGAGCCAAGGGACCTAATTATATGCTTGTGGCCACACCACCCTGGACACACCTGTTAGGGCCTGGTTAGAACTGGGACAGGAGACCGCCTGGGAATACCAGGTGCCGTAAGCAACAACAACCAAAAAAGCAACAAAAAAAAGGAAGGAAGGATAAGTAATAAAAACACATATGCAATCGCACGCTCTCTCTACTCACCACACAGACTTGGGCCTGTTTGCAGGAGCAGGCCGGTGAGACCAGGGTCTCTAGTTGGTTTCTGATCCGCTCATCATCATCCAGGACCTGGGCTAGCTTCTTCACAAAGTCCTGGGCCTTGCCTGGGTCTGGAAGGTTCCCTGGAGACACACACAAATGGGGGGGGGGGGGGGGGATTTGGTTAGAGTTGAGAGTGTGTGTGTGGTGGGTGTGCACTTAGAAAATAAGGGTTCTTCGGCTGTCCCCATTTAAAAGAAACTCTTGGTCAACCGAATGTGATCTGTTCGTTCGACCAATCGATTGGTCAAAATAAGTAAACATGCATTTTTCCATATATAGTCACCCTATGTGTTTTAATGAAATCAACTATATGCATTGAGCTTGTCTGATGCTTTAAGCGCACAGTTTGCTGAAAAAAGACAAATGCCTCAAGAGGGAACCAGAGATCTAGATAACCAGAAGAAAAATAACTATCCTCTTCACCTCTCCTGCTGGCCTTCGCATATTCTGCCATTACTCTCCTGAAGATGCCGGTAATAGGCTACACGAGGAGTCTGCAAGCTTTCTCATGGTTGAATGCAAATTTACCATTTCTACCGATCTACCAGTTGCGGTTTTCATATGCAAATTTTCATGACAGTTTCGTTTAATTTACAATAACGCCTTCATATCTCAAAATCATTGTCATATGGTTAATCAAAATTATATCTAAATGAATATCCTATAAATCACATTGGCTACACACGGCCTGTCTGCAACCGACTTTAAACACCGCACCAACTATTAACTTGGGTCAGGCCTGAAGCTTGCACTGGCAAACTTGCAACATTGTATAAAATATTCTGGGCCCTCAAGAGTTTCCCATGCCAGTGAGCTTGGGACAGACACAGCTGTAGGCTATTTTCACAAGGGATAAGAAGCAGTGCTTGACTTGGGCAGGAGCTCACCGGAACGGAGTACCGGCATCTCAAATTTTCAACTGCTTGAGCTCCGGTTCCTCTTATAGAATATTAGCTCAAAAGTATTGTGGATCTACTGCACCTAAATATAAACAGTACCGGCACGCAAAATGAGTAACAGAACCTATTTCAGTCAAACTCAAGAACTGATAAGAAGTAATCAGGGATATGGAAAGGGAGACAGCTAGAAAGATATTACTTTGCGAAGCTCCACAGGTCATTAGTGGTGGTGCTTTAGGCCAATCAGAAGACTGGAATAATAATATTGAATACATGAACAGAAATTACCGTAACCAAAGTTTAGACCGCCACTCCTGAGTGGCGCAGCGGTCTAAGGCACTGAGAGGCATCACTACAGTTCATTCCCGTGATGTGTCACAACCGGCTGTGATCGGGAGTCCCATAGGGCGGCGCACAACTGGCCCAGTGTCGTCTGGGTTAGGGGAGGGTTTGGCCAGGAGGGGCTTTACTTGGCTCATCACGCTCTAGTGACCCCTTGTGGCGGTCCGGGCGCATACAGGCAAAACTCTGGTCAGTTGAACGGTGTTTCCTCAGACACATTGGTGCGGCTGGCTTCCGGGTTAAGCTGGTACATATTTCGGAGAATGCATGACTCGACATTTGCCCCCCGAATGTCGAAATTGTGCCTCTGGACACATGGTCAATCCCACGCCAGCATTGGCCGTGCAGCATTTACGTTGATACGGCCTCGGCAGTAGTCAGGGCGTTCACGCTTCACGGAGCAGTGCAGAGATGTTGTCAAAGTAGCGAAGTTTGTGTTTTCTACAGGATGTACCGCCCCCACCTAACGTCAACCAATCATGTCAATGCAGAGCTACACAGAGCCCTGAGCATTTTTCCAACATTTGGGAGGCGCATGGTAATGTGGTACAGAGCTGGATTTGACCTCTGCGTGTCTCTAGGGGGTCCGTCATTACGTCACACCCTCCATATGGAGCCTCCCACCACATTTCAGATCAAGCAGAAATTGGCTTTTATTCTAGGCCTCTGCAATGGATTAGTTCACTGAGATGGGCGCAATATATATATATATATAGATATATATGTTACTACTTAACTAAAACAATCTCGGTCGACCAACAGCCTAAGGACCAAACAATCGACCAGTCGACTAATTGGGGTCAGCCCTAGTCTCCATAGAATATTATTTTTAAGTTCCATGTAGAAACTTTTTGGGTTCCATTGTAGAACCTTCAGTGGAAAAGGTTCTACAATGGAACCCAAAAGTGTTCTACCTGGAACCAAAAAGGGTTCTTCAAAAGGGTTGAGTGAAGTTGACTTACTGGTAATCACCATAACCTTGGCAAACACCGCCTTGCTACCCGCATCAGACTGAAACAACAACAACAATATTTAGTGTTACAATACATTTCAGTGGCAGTCTTGGAGTAGAGTATATATGAACATTCAGCGTTAGTAACAGTCTTGGAGTAGAGTATATATGAACATTCAGCGTTAGTAACAGTCTTGGAGTAGAGTATATATGAACATTCAGCGTTAGTAACAGTCTTGGAGTAGAGTATATATGAACATTCAGCGTTAGTAACAGTCTTGGAGTAGAGTATATATGAACATTCAGCGTTAGTAACAGTCTTGAAGTAGAGTATATATGAACATTCAGCGCTAGTAACAGTCTTGGAGTAGAGTATATATGAACATTCAGCATTAGGAGCAGTCTTGGAGTAGAGTATATATGAACATTCAGCGTTAGTAACAGTCTTGGAGTAGAGTATATATGAACATTCAGCGTTAGTAACAGTCTTGGAGTAGAGTATATATGAACATTCAGCATTAGTAACAGTCTTGGAGTAGAGTATATATGAACATTCAGCGTTAGTAACAGTCTTGGAGTAGAGTATATATGAACATTCAGCGTTAGTAACAGTCTTGGAGTAGAGTATATATGAACATTCAGCATTAGTAACAGTCTTGGAGTAGAGTATATATGAACATTCAGCATAAGGAACAGTCTTGGAGTATATATGAACATTCAGCATAAGGAACAGTCTTGGAGTAGAGTATATATGAACATTCAGCGCTAGTAACAGTCTTGGAGTAGAGTATATATGAACATTCAGCATTAGTAACAGTCTTGGAGTAGAGTATATATATGAACATTCAGCGTTAGTAACAGTCTTGGAGTAGAGTATATATGAACATTCAGCGCTAGTAACAGTCTTGGAGTAGAGTATATATGAACATTCAGCATTAGGAGCAGTCTTGGAGTAGAGTATATATGAACATTCAGCGTTAGTAACAGTCTTGGAGTAGAGTATATATGAACATTCAGCGTTAGTAACAGTCTTGGAGTAGAGTATATATGAACATTCAGCATTAGGAGCAATCTTGGAGTAGAGTATATATGAACATTCAGCGTTAGTAACAGTCTTGGAGTAGAGTATATATGAACATTCAGCGTTAGTAACAGTCTTGGAGTAGAGTATATATGAACATTCAGCATTAGTAACAGTCTTGGAGTAGAGTATATATGAACATTCAGCATAAGGAACAGTCTTGGAGTATATATGAACATTCAGCGTTAGTAACAGTCTTGGAGTAGAGTATATATGAACATTCAGCGTTAGTAACAGTCTTGAAGTAGAGTATATATGAACATTCAGCGTTAGTAACAGTCTTGAAGTAGAGTATATATGAACATTCAGCGTTAGTAACAGTCTTGGAGTATATATGAACATTCAGCGTTAGTAACAGTCTTGGAGTAGAGTATATATGAACATTCAGCGTTAGTAACAGTCTTGGAGTAGAGTATATATGAACATTCAGAGTTAGTAACAGTCTTGGAGTAGAGTATATATGAACATTCAGCGTTAGTAACAGTCTTGGAGTAGAGTATATATGACCATTCAGCGCTAGTAACAGTCTTGCAGTAGAGTATATATGAACATTCAGCGTTAGTAACAGTCTTGGAGTATATATGAACATTCAGTGTTAGTAACAGTCTTGGAGTAGAGTATATATGAACATTCAGCGTTAGTAGCAGTCTTGGAGTAGAGTATATATGAACATTCAGCGCTAGTAACAGTCTTGGAGTAGAGTATATATGAACATTCAGCGTTAGTAACAGTCTTGGAGTAGAGTATATATGAACATTCAGCATTAGTAACAGTCTTGGAGTAGAGTATATATGAACATTCAGCATTAGTAACAGTCTTGGAGTAGAGTATATATGAACATTCAGCGTTAGTAACAGTCTTGGAGTAGAGTATATATGAACATTCAGCGCTAGTAACAGTCTTGGAGTAGAGTATATATGAACATTCAGCGTTAGTAACAGTCTTGGAGTGTATATGAACATTCAGTGTTAGTAACAGTCTTGGAGTAGAGTATATATGAACATTCAGCATTAGTAACAGTCTTGGAGTAGAATATATATGAACATTCAGCATAAGTAACAGTCTTGGAGTAGAGTATATATGAACATTCAGCGTTAGTAACAGTCTTGGAGTAGAGTATATATGAACATTCAGCGTTAGTAACAGTCTTGGAGTAGAATATATATGAACATTCAGCATAAGTAACAGTCTTGGAGTAGAGTATATATGAACATTCAGCGTTAGTAACAGTCTTGGAGTATATATGAACATTCAGTGTTAGTAACAGTCTTGGAGTAGAGTATATATGAACATTCAGCGTTAGTAACAGTCTTGGAGTAGAGTATATATGAACATTCAGCGTTAGTAACAGTCTTGGAGTATATATGAACATTCAGCGTTAGTAACAGTCTTGGAGTAGAATATATATGAACATTCAGCATAAGTAACAGTCTTGGAGTAGAGTATATATGAACATTCAGCGTTAGTAACAGTCTTGGAGTAGAGTATATATGAACATTCAGCATAAGGAGCAATTGATTAGCAGTACCTTGGGCTGTTTGACCAGGTCCAGGAGATCTTTGACATGGTGTCTCAACATGTTCTGACACTTCCACATCTCATTCAGAGCCCTGGGGGAGAGGAGAGAGAGAGAGGAGGCTATTAAAACACATAGTAAGTCGGCCACAGAGGCCCTGCTAAAGGAGGGCAGTAGCATATTACAGTAGCATTGATGAGGTATGTATGGAGGAGGCTGGAGACAGAACCTCTGCTGACTAAAGCATGTTTTCATCACCAGTAAGAAACTGCTAGCTGTTGGCTGCTAACAGCTGAGAACTGCTAGCCGTTGGCTGCTAACAGCTGAGAACTGCTAGCCGTTGGCTGCTAACAGCTGAGAACTGCTAGCCGTTGGCTGCTAACAGCTGAGAACTGCTAGCCGTTGGCTGCTAACAGCTGAGAACTGTTAGCTAACTGGCAAACACAAAAACAGTCTCAAACTTTGGGAGGAAGGACCACCAGAAATGGTCATATCGCCCTCTAGTGGGGAACGTAAGCCTGGCTCAAATAGAAGCCTGGCTCAAATAGAAGCCTGGCTCAAATAGAAGCCTGGCTCAAATGGAAGCCTGGCTCAAATGGAAGCCTGGCTCAAATAGAAGCCTGGCTCAAATAGAAGCCTGGCTCAAATAGAAGCCTGGCTCAAATAGAAGCCTGGCTCAAATGGAAGCCTGGCTCAAATAGAAGCCTGGCTCAAATAGAAGCCTGGCTCAAATGGAAGCCTGGCTCAAATAGAAGCCTGGCTCAAATGGAAGCCTGGCTCAAATAGAAGCCTGGCTCAAATAGAAGCCTGGCTCAAATGGAAGCCTGGCTCAAATAGAAGCCTGGCTCAAATAGAAGCCTGGCTCAAATAGAAGCCTGGCTCAAATAGAAGCCTGGCTCCACCTGTTTTGTTCAGTGATTTAAGCAAATAAACACCCGGGCTATTAATTTAAGTTTTACAGAATACAAATACTGTGCCAGGCCCTAAGCATTAGTACATTACAGTAGCAGAAGTACAATACAGCAGCAGAAGGGAGGGAGGAACAGGAGACTTACTTGACAGCGTTAGTGTCCAGGGTAGGGATGGAGGAACAGGAGACTTACTTGACAGCGTTAGTGTCCAGGGTAGGGATGGAGGAACAGGGGACTTACTTGACAGCGTTAGTGTCCAGGGTAGGGAGGGAGGAACAGGAGACTTACTTGACAGCGTTAGTGTCCAGGGTAGGGAGGGAGGAACAGGGGACTTACTTGACAGCGTTAGTGTCCAGGGTAGGGAGGGAGGAACAGGGGACTTACTTGACAGCGTTAGTGTCCAGGGTATGGAGGGAGGAACAGGGGACTTACTTGACAGCGTTAGTGTCCAGGGTAGGGAGGGAGGAACAGGGGACTTACTTGACAGCGTTAGTATCCAGGGTAGGGAGGGAGGAACAGGGGACTTACTTGACAGCGTTAGTGTCCAGGGTAGGGAGGGAGGAACAGGGGACTTACTTGACAGCGTTAGTGTCCAGGGTAGGGAGGGAGGAACAGGGGACTTACTTGACAGCGTTAGTGTCCAGGGTAGGGAGGGAGGAACAGGAGACTTACTTGACAGCGTTAGTGTCCAGGGTAGGGAGGGAGGAACAGGGGACTTACTTGACAGCGTTAGTGTCCAGGGTATGGAGGGAGGAACAGGGGACTTACTTGACAGCGTTAGTGTCCAGGGTAGGGAGGGAGGAACAGGGGACTTACTTGACAGCGTTAGTGTCCAGGGTAGGGAGGGAGGAACAGGGGACTTACTTGACAGCGTTAGTGTCCAGGGTAGGGAGGGAGGAACAGGGGACTTACTTGACAGCGTTAGTGTCCAAGGTAGCGTAGAGATAATACAAACACTTCATCCTCTCTGTGGTCTCCAGGTTGTGAGGTACCATGTACTGGGCAAAGATACGCTCTACCAACAACCTGACAGACAGAGGAGAGAGCAGAGGAGGGAAGGAGAGAGAGGATGTGAGGAGGGAGAGAGGATGTGAGGAGAGAGGATGTGAGGAGAGAGGATGTGAGGGGAGAGAGAGGATGTGAGGAGGGAGAGAGGGTGTGAGGAGGGAGAGAGGATGTGAGGAGGGAGAGAGGATGTGAGGAGGGAGAGAGGATGTGAGGAGAGAGGGGATGTGAGGGAGAGAGGATGTGAGGAGGGAGAGAATGTGAGGAGGGAGAGAGGATGTGAGGAGAGAGGGGATGTGAGGGAGAGAGGATGTGAGGAGAGGATAGAGAAAGAGGATGTGAGGAAGGGGGGAGGAAAGGTTATAAAGAGGAGAGAAACGAGAGAGGGAGTTATAACATTACAGGGAGATATAGGGAGCTATATTTTATTTCTCAATCCAAACCCCTCTGACCCCTCTCCATATTTTATTCTACCAGTCTCTCTCTCCCCTCCTCCTCCCTCTCCATATGTTATTCTACCAGTCTCTCTCTCCCCTCCTCCTCCCTCTCCATATGTTATTCTACCAGTCTCTCTCTCCCCTCCTCCCTCTCCATATGTTATTCTACCAGTCTCTCTCTCCCCTCCTCCTCCCTCTCCATATTTTATTCCACCAGTCTCTCTCTCCCCTCCTCCTCCATATGTTATTCTACCAGTCTCTCTCTCCCCTCCTCCTCCCTCTCCATCTTTATATTCTACCAGTCTCTCTCTCCCCTCCTCTCTCAGCAGTGTAGGAGTCTCTTGGAGTCGATCGTTTCTCATTACACTAATTTAACAGAATTATCTTTTTACATCTGCCAGCACACACTCTCTGTAATCTAACCCTTCTTTCCATTTAGACACAGACTGGTCGTTGATGCTCTGTACTTCCCTTCCCTTCACACACACACACCTTCCTACCTGTACCACCCCCTCCCAGCGTCCCCCCCTCCTACCTGTCGTCGATGCTGTTCTGGTAGTAGATGTGTAGTAGTTTATCTTTGATCCAGGAGATCTGATTGGCTGCCTCCTTGCCCCCCTCTCCCTGGAGAGAGTACTTCTTATAGATCTGAGCCAATCCCATCATGGCCTCTTTACGCACACGCCACTATGGAGGGAGGGAGAAGAGTGGAGAAGGGAGAGAGAGGGAGGGAGAAGAGTGGAGAGGGGAGAGAGAGGGAGGGAGAAGAGTGGAGAGGGGAGAGAGAGGGAGGGAGAAGAGTGGAGCGAGAGAGAGAGGGAGGGAGAAGAGTGGAGAAGGGAGAGAGGGAGGGAGAAGAGTGGAGAGGGGAGAGAGGGAGGGAGAAGAGTGGAGAGGGGAGAGAGAGGGAGGGAGAAGAGTGGCGGGAGGGAGAAGAGTGGAGAAGGGAGAGAGGGAGGGAGAAGAGTGGCGAGAGAGAGGGAGGGAGAAGAGTGGAGAAGGCAGAGAGAGGGAGAAGAGTGGAGAGAGAGGGAGGGAGAAGAGTGGAGAAGGGAGAGAGAGGGAGGGAGAAGAGTGGATAGGGGAGAAGAGTGGAGAGGGGAGAGAGGGAGGGAGAAGAGTGGAGAGAGAGAGGGGGGAGAAGAGTGGAGAGGGGAGAGAGAGGGAGGGAGGGAGGGAGGGAGGGGTAAGAGTGAAGAGAGAGGGAGGAAGAAGAGTGGAGAGGGGAGAGAGAGGGAGGAAGAAGAGTGGATAGGGGAGAGAGAGGGAGGAAGAAGAGTGGAGAGAGAGGGATGGAGAAGAGTGGAGAGGGGAGAGGGGGGGAGGGAGAAGAGTGGATATGGGAGAAGAGTGTGGGGAGAAGAGTGGAGAAGGGAGAGAGAGGGAGGGAAAAGAGTGGAGAAGGGAGAGAGAGGGGGGAGAAGAGTGGAGAAGGGAGAGAGAGGGGGGAGAAGAGTGGAGAAGGGAGAGAGAGGGGGGAGAAGAGTGGAGAAGGGAGAGAGAGGGGGGAGAAGAGTGGAGAAGGGAGAGAGAGGGAGGGAGAAGAGTGGAGAAGGGAGAGAGAAGAGTGGAGAGAGAGGGAGGGAGAAGAGAGGAGAAGGGAGAGAGAGGGAGGGAGAAGAGTGGAGAAGGGAGAGAGAGGGAGGGAGAAGAGTGGAGAAGGGAGAGATAGGGGGGAGAAGGGTGGAGAGAGAGGGGGGAGAAGAGTGGAGAGGGGAGAGAGAAGGAGGGAGGGAGGGGGAAGAGTGGAGAAGGGAGAGAGAGGGAGGGAGAAGATTGGAGAAGGGAGAGAGAGGGAGAGAGAAGAGTGGAGAAGGGAGAGAGAGAGGGGAGAAGAGTGGAGAAGGGGGAGAGAGGGGGGAGAAGAGTGGAGAAGGGAGAGAGAGGGGGGAGAAGAGTGGAGAAGGGGGAGAGAGGGGGGAGAAGAGTGGAGAAGGGAGAGAGGGGGGGGAGAAGAGTGGAGAAGGGAGAGAGAGGGGGGAGAAGAGTGGAGAAGGGAGAGAGAGGGGGGAGAAGAGTGGAGAAGGGGGAGAGAGGGGGGAGAAGAGTGGAGAAGGGAGAGAGAGGGGGGAGAAGAGTGGAGAAGGGAGAGAGAGGGGGGAGAAGAGTGGAGAAGGGGGAGAGGGGAAGAGGGAGTAGAGTGGAGAAGGGGGGAGAGGGAGAAGAGTGGATAAGGGAGAGAGAGCAGGGAGAGAGAGAGAGAGAGCAGGTAGAAGAGTGGAGAAGGGAGAGAGAGAGGGGGGAGAAGAGTGGAGAAGGGAGAGAGAGGGGGGAGAAGAGTGGAGAAGGGGGAGAGGGGAAGAGGGAGTAGAGTGGAGAAGGGGGGAGAGGGAGAAGAGTGGATAAGGGAGAGAGAGCAGGGAGAAGAGAGAGAGAGCAGGGAGAAGAGTGGAGAAGGGAGAGAGAGAGGGGGGAGAAGAGTGGAGAAGGGAGAGAGGGGGGAGAAGAGTGGAGAAGGGAGAGAGGGGGGAGAAGAGTGGAGAAGGGAGAGAGAGGGGGGAGAAGAGTGGAGAAGGGGGAGACAGACAGCAAAACGTTGACCACTAGGAAGTTCACAACAACCCATACTAATCCATTCCTTCCTAAAAACAACAACTCATACCCTCTTGTCCAGAGTCCTCTCCTTGACAAAGTTCAGCAGGGCGTCGTTGACCAGAGTCAGGTCCTTCTTGGCCGCAGTTACTATGGAGACGATGACGTCGTGACGGATGGCCTCCTCGGGGTCATGTGACCTGACCTTCAGGAATTCTGGGAAACGTAAGAGGGACAGATAGACTCCCGATCAATAACTGAACGTTTCACATGATTGACTGATCAATTGATTGATTGACTAACTGGTTGGTTGCTAGATTGATCAACAGTTACCAGTCTTTTGCCAGGTAAGGCTGATCAATGATAACACTGATTATTGACTGACTGACTGGCTAAATGAATGACAGAATAACTGACTGACTGGCTGGCTGATGTGATAGTTATCTGTGAGGTCCTTGGCCAGGTCTGTCTGGATGGTTCATGATAATAATGATAGTTACCTGTGAGGTCCTTGGCCAGGTCTGTCTGGATGGTTCATGATAATAATGATAGTTACCTGTGAGGTCCTTGGCCAGGTCTGGTTCATGATAATAATGACAGTTAATTGTGAGGTCCTTGGCCAGGTCTGTCTGGATGGTTCATGATAATAATGATAGTTAATTGTGAGGTCCTTGGCCAGGTCTGTCTGGATGGTTCATGATAATAATGATAGTTAATTGTGAGGTCCTTGGCCAGGTCTGGTTCATGATAATAATGATAGTTAATTGTGAGGTCCTTGGCCAGGTCTGTCTGGATGGTTCATGATAATAATGATAGTTACCTGTGAGGTCCTTGGCCAGGTCTGGTTCATGATAATAATGATAGTTAATTGTGAGGTCCTTGGCCAGGTCTGGTTCATGATAATAATGATAGTTAATTGTGAGGTCCTTGGCCAGGTCTGTCTGGATGGTTCATGATAATAATGATAGTTACCTGTGAGGTCCTTGGCCAGGTCTGGTTCATGATAATAATGATAGTTAATTGTGAGGTCCTTGGCCAGGTCTGGTTCATGATAATAATGATAGTTAATTGTGAGGTCCTTGGCCAGGTCTGTCTGGATGGTTCATGATAATAATGATAGTTACCTGTGAGGTCCTTGGCCAGGTCTGGTTCATGATAATAATGATAGTTAATTGTGAGGTCCTTGGCCAGGTCTGGTTCATGATAATAATGATAGTTAATTGTGAGGTCCTTGGCCAGGTCTGGTTCATGATAATAATGATAGTTAATTGTGAGGTCCTTGGCCAGGTCTGGTTCATGATAATAATGATAGTTAATTGTGAGGTCCTTGGCCAGGTCTGTCTGGATGGTTCATGATAATAATGATAGTTACCTGTGAGGTCCTTGGCCAGGTCTGGTTCATGATAATAATGATAGTTAATTGTGAGGTCCTTGGCCAGGTCTGTCTGGATGGTTCATGATAATAATGATAGTTAATTGTGAGGTCCTTGGCCAGGTCTGTCTGGATGGTTCATGATAATAATGATAGTTACCTGTGAGGTCCTTGGCCAGGTCTGGTTCATGATAATAATGATAGTTAATTGTGAGGTCCATGGCCAGGTCTGTCTGGATGATTCATGATAATAATGATAGTTAATTGTGAGGTCCTTGGCCAGGTCTGTCTGGATGGTTCATGATAATAATGATAGTTAATTGTGAGGTCCTTGGCCAGGTCTGTCTGGATGGTTCATGATAATAATGATAGTTACCTGTGAGGTCCTTGGCCAGGTCTGGTTCATGATAATAATGATAGTTAATTGTGAGGTCCTTGGCCAGGTCTGTCTGGATGGTTCATGATAATAATGATAGTTACCTGTGAGGTCCTTGGCCAGGTCTGGGTGGTTCATGAGACAGTGGGAGGCAAACTTGACACACTCCAGTCTGATGGGCACGTGGATATCATTGAACCTGACAAGACACAAACAACAACCTCTAAAAAAAAAAACAATTACCTCAGAAGCCTGACAATCTATTCATCTGTAACACACAGAGCTGTGTCTTACTATACTTGTGATAACTTTTTGGGGACCAACAATTGATTCCCATTGGAAATCCTATTTACCTTAAATATAACCCTAAACCTTGCCTTAAACCTAAGCCTAAACCCTAACTCTAATTTTAAACCTAACCCTAATTCTAAACCTAAAATAGCCTTTTTACAAGTGAGGACCAAGTGAGGACAAGTAAATGTCCTGGTACTCACGACTGATTATGATTTTTCAACGCCGATACCGATACAGATTATTGGAGGACCAAAAAAGCCGATGCAGATTTATCGGCCGATTTTTTAAATGTATTTGTAATAATGACAATTACAACAATACTGAATGAACACTTATTTTAACTTAATATAATACATCAATAAAATCAATTTAGCCTCAAATAAATAATGAAACATGTTCAATTTGGTTTAAATATTGCAAAAACAAAGTGTTGGAGAAGAAAGTAAAAGTGCAATATGTGCCATGTAAGAAAGCTAACGTTTCAGTTCCTTGCTCAGAACATGAGAACATATGAAAGCTGGTGGTTCCTTTTTAACATGAGTCTTCAATATTCACAGGTAAGAAGTTTTAGGTTGTAGTTATTATAGGACTATTTCCCTCGATACCATTTGTATTTCATTAACCTTTGACTATTGGATGTTCTTAAAGACACTTTAGTATTGCCAGTGTAACAGTATAGCTTCCGTCCCTCTCCTCGCTGCACCCTGGGCTCGAACCAGGAACACAACGACAACAGCCACCCTCGAAGCAGCGTTACCCATGCAGAGCAAGGGGAACAACTACTCCAAGTCTGAGCGAGTGACATTTGAAACGCAATTAGCGCGCACCCCGCTAACTAGCTAGCCATTTCACTTCGGTTACACCAGCCTAATCTCGTGAGTTGATAGGCTTGAAGTCATAAACAGCGCTGTGCTTGCGAAGAGCTGCTGGCAAAATGCACGAAAGTGCTGTTTGAATGAATGCTTACGAGCCTGCTGCTGCCTACCACCACTCAGTCAGACTGCTCTATCAAATCATAGACTTAATTATAACATAAAAACACACTGAAATACGAGCCTTAGGTCATTAATATGGTCCATTCCGGAAACTATCATCTCGAAAACAAGACGTTTATTCTTTCAATGAAATACTGAACCGTTCTGTATTTTATCTAACAGGTGGCATCCATGAGTCTAAATATTTCTGTTACATTGTACCCTAGCCTATTAATTCAATGTTATGTCATAATTATGTACAATTCTGGCAAATTAGTTCGCAACGAGCCAGGTGACCCAAACTGTTGCATATATCCTGACACTGCGTGCAATGAACCCAAAGAGCGTTGGACTAGTTAACTAAGGTTGCAAGATTGAATCCCTGGGCTGACAAGGTAAAAATCTGTCGTTCTGCCCCCTGAACAAGGCAGTTAACCCACCGTTCCTAGGCCATCATTGAAAATAAGAATGTGTTCTTAACTGACTTGCCTAGTTAAATAAAAATTACATTTTTATTTGTAAAAATCGGCCAAAAATACCGATTTCCGATTGTTATGAAAACTTGAAATCGACCCTAATTAATCGGCCATTCCGATTAATCGGGCGACCTCTACTCACAAGTATAGTAAAACACACACACACACACGTAACAGGAAAGCCTTTCACACCAAACATTTAGCCAGCATGAGAACACCCTCTCTCTGTCTCACCTGCCCAGGTAACACTGCCACAGGGGTTTGTTCTGTGCTGCCAGCTCAGAGTCTTTAGCTCCAAACATCTTAGCTAACAGCTTGACCACCTGGAGACGCTCATCATTATCATTGCTCTGGAGAGGAAGGGAGAAAGAGAGAAAGAGGGAGAGCAGAGAAAGAGGGGAGGGAGGGGTTATCATTCAGTAAACGAGAGGTAGTTTGTCCTTGAGGTAGGTGTGTGTGTGTGTGTTATACCTTCAGTTTAAACTCTAGCTGTGGTAGTACAGACAGCAGTAGATGGCTGTCTATGTTGTAGAGCTCCAGGATCAGGTCAAACACATGTTCTGACAGATCACTGACAGACGTCTTCCCCAACATCAACACCAGGTTGAAGAACTGATGGAGAGACACAGAGAGAGAGCAAGAGAGAGACACAGAAAGAGACACCGAGAAAGAGAGATACAAAGAGAGAGAGAGAGAGAGACAAAGAGAGAGAGAGAGAGACACAGAGAGAGCCAGAGAGACACAGAGAAAGAGATACAAAGAGAGAGAGACAGAGAGAGCCACAGAGAGAGAGACACAGAGAGAGAGAGAGAGAGAGAGAGAGAGAGTGAAATACAAAGAGAGACACAGAGAGAGAGAGATACAAAGAGAGAGACACAGAGAGAGAGACACAGAGAGAGAGAGAGAGAGCGACACAAAGAGAGAGAAAGAGCGACAGAGAGAGAGAGAGAGAGAGAGAGAGAGAGAGAGAAAGAAAGAGACAGAGAGAGAGCGACACAAAGAGAGAGAGACAGAGGTGACACAGAGAGAGAGAGAGAGAGAGAGAGAGACAGAGGTGACAGAGAGAGAGAGCATTAGTACACAAACACAACTGTCAATATCACATTGCACGAGCAACTTCCCGAAACCCAAGATAAGAAAGAGAGAACGGAGGAGAGAGAGATATGAGAGGTGCAGTAAAGTCTACTTACATTAGTGATGTAGGGCTCTATAGCCTGAGCTGTTCTCTTCAGCAGAGCCTTGGCCAGGTCATACGCCTGCTTGTTCAGGTTCTACAACAACAACGTTTTATTAAAAAAGAAAGAGACATGCACAAGGTGAAAGAGGCATTTCTTCACTTTTAACTGTACTTTTATTTAATTTAAAATGTATATTAGCCATTTAAGTAAATCATATTTTATAGAAGAAAAAAATATATATATATATATATTTTATGTTACAGATACTGCCATTATAAGAACTGTGTCCTGCAGTACCTTTCATCACCAGCAGGGGTCTCACAGTATTACTGAACACTGAGACAGACTGATTCACAGTATTACTGAACACTGAGACAGACTGGTTCACAGTATTACTGAACACTGAGACAGACTGATTCACATTACCAGACAGTAGGAGTCTCACAGTTTTACTGAACACTGAGACAGACTGGTTCACAGTATTACTGAACACTGAGACAGACTGGTTCACAGTATTACTGAACACTGAGACAGACTGATTCACATTACCAGACAGTAGGAGTCTCACAGTATTACTGAACACTGAAACAGACTGGTTCACAGTATTACTGAACACTGAGACAGACTGATTCACATTACCAGACAGTAGGAGTCTCACAGTATTACTGAACACTGAGACAGACTGATTCACATTACCAGAAACAGTGTGGATGCAGTGATTAGCCAACACTCCAGCCAGCGGGCTAACACACACTACACACTATAAGGCTAAATACAACAGTGTGTGTGTGTGTGTTTTCAGTGTGTGTGTGATTTCAGTGTGTGTATTCAGTGTGTGGGTATTTTCAGTGTGTGTTTTTAGTGTGTGTGTGTGTGTTTACAGTGTGTGTGTGTGTGTTCAGTGTGTGTGTGTGTGTTTTCAGTGTGTGGGTATTTTCAGTGTGTGTGTTCAGTGTGTGTGTGTGTGTGTGTGTGTGTGTGTGTGTATGTGTTTTCAGTGTGTGTGTGTGTGTGTGTGTGTGTTTTCAGTGTGTGCGTGTTTTCAATGTGTGTGTGTTTTCAGTGTGTGTGTGTGTGTGTGTTTTCTCAGTGTGTGTGTGTGTGTGTGTGTGTGTTTTCTCAGTGTGTGTGTGTGTGTGTGTGTGTGTGTGTGTGTGTGTGTGTGTGTGTGTATACCTTGTGGGCAGGCACCAGATTGACCAGCACGGTGTCCAGTAGTTCCTGTGACACGCTGTCTCCTTCACAGACGATGGAACTCATCAGATCCACCATGTGCATGTGCACCTTCTGGTTGTGCCCGTTGCTACGGAAACAGGAGTCAAGTAAAATCACATTTTGTTGCTATAACACTTTTGATTAAAAAAAACACAGATCTTTACAGTAACCTGGGACCGTACACTGTGACCAGTTTATTAGGTACACCAATCTAGTACCAGGTCAGACCCCCCCCCCCCCTCCCCCCCAGAACAGCCTGACTTCTTCGGGGAATGGATTCTACAAGTTGGGTTGTTAAAAACGTAGCTTAATTGGTATCAAGGGACCTAAAGTGTGCCAGGAAATCATTCCCCAGACCATTATACCACCGCCACCAGTCTGTACCATTAACACCAGGCAGGATGGGACCAGACCATTATACCAACGCCACCAGGCAGGATGGGGCCAGACCATTATACCAACGCCACCAGTCTGTACCATTAACACCAGGCAGGATGGGGCCAGACCATTATACCAACGCCACCAGTCTGTACCATTAACACCAGACAGGATGGGGCCAGACCATTATACCAACGCCACCAGGCAGGATGGGGCCAGACCATTATACCAACGCCACCAGGCAGGATGGGGCCAGACCATTATACCAACGCCACCAGCCTGTACCATTAACACCAGTCTGTACCATTAACACCAGTCTGTACCATTAACACCAGTCTGTACCATTAACACCAGGCAGGATGGGACCAGACCATTATACCAACGCCACCAGCCTGTACCATTAACACCAGTCTGTACCATTAACACCAGTCTGTACCATTACCACCAGTCTGTACCATTAACACCAGTCTGTACCATTAACACCAGTCTGTACCATTAACACCAGTCTGTACCATTAACACCAGCCTGTACCATTAACACCAGCCTGTACCATTAACACCAGCCTGTACCATTAACACCAGCCTGTACCATTAACACCAGCCTGTACCATTAACACCAGCCTGTACCATTAACACCAGCCTGTACCATTAACACCAGCCTGTACCATTAACACCAGTCTGTACCATTAACACCAGTCTGTACCATTAACACCACCAGTCTGTACCATTAACACCACCAGTCTGTACCATTAACACCACCAGTCTGTACCATTAACACCACCAGTCTGTACCATTAACACCACCAGTCTGTACCATTAACACCACCAGTCTGTACCATTAACACCAGTCTGTACCATTAACACCACCAGTCTGTACCATTAACACCACCAGTCTGTACCATTAACACCACCAGTCTGTACCATTAACACCACCAGTCTGTACCATTAACACCAGTCTGTACCATTAACACCAGTCTGTACCATTAACACCAGTCTGTACCATTAACACCAGCCTGTACCATTAACACCAGCCTGTACCATTAACACCAGCCTGTACCATTAACACCAGCCTGTACCATTAACACCAGCCTGTACCATTAACACCAGTCTGTACCATTAACACCAGTCTGTACCATTAACACCAGGCTGTACCATTAACACCAGCCTGTACCATTAACACCAGCCTGTACCATTAACACCAGCCTGTACCATTAACACCAGCCTGTACCATTAACACCAGTCTGTACCATTAACACCAGCCTGTACCATTAACACCAGCCTGTACCATTAACACCAGTCTGTACCATTAACACCAGTCTGTACCATTAACACCAGGCTGTACCATTAACACCAGTCTGTACCATTAACACCAGTCTGTACCATTAACACCAGTCTGTACCATTAACACCAGTCTGTACCATTAACACCAGGCTGTACCATTAACACCAGTCTGTACCATTACCACCAGTCTGTACCATTACCACCAGGCTGTACCATTAACACCACCAGTCTGTACCATTAACACCAGCCTGTACCATTAACACCAGTCTGTACCATTAACACCAGTCTGTACCATTAACACCAGTCTGTACCATTACCACCAGTCTGTACCATTAACACCAGTCTGTACCATTAACACCAGTCTGTACCATTAACACCAGTCTGTACCATTACCACCAGTCTGTACCATTACCACCAGCCTGTACCATTAACACCAGTCTGTACCATTAATACCAGTCTGTACCATTAACACCAGTCTGTACCATTAACACCAGCCTGTACCATTAACACCAGCCTGTACCATTAACACCAGCCTGTACCATTAACACCACCAGTCTGTACCATTAACACCAGCCTGTACCATTAACACCAGTCTGTACCATTAACACCAGCCTGTACCATTAACACCAGTCTGTACCATTAACACCAGTCTGTACCATTAACACCAGTCTGTACCATTAACACCAGTCTGTACCATTAACACCAGTCTGTACCATTACCACCAGCCTGTACCATTAACACCAGTCTGTACCATTAACACCAGTCTGTACCATTAACACCAGTCTGTACCATTAACACCAGTCTGTACCATTAACACCAGTCTGTACCATTAACACCAGTCTGTACCATTAACACCAGTCTGTACCATTAACACCAGTCTGTACCATTAACACCAGGCAGGATGGGGCCAGACCATTATACCAACACCACCAGTCTGTACCATTAACACCAGTCTGTACCATTAACACCAGGCAGGATGGGGCCAGACCATTATACCAACACCACCAGTCTGTACCATTAACACCAGTCTGTACCATTAACACCAGGCAGGATGGGGCCAGACCATTATACCAACACCACCAGTCTGTACCATTAACACCAGTCTGTACCATTAACACCAGGCAGGATGGGGCCAGACCATTATACCAACACCACCAGTCTGTACCATTAACACCAGTCTGTACCATTAACACCAGGCAGGATGGGGCCAGACCATTATACCAACACCACCAGTCTGTACCATTAACACCAGTCTGTACCATTAACACCAGGCAGGATGGGGCCAGACCATTATACCAACACCACCAGTCTGTACCATTAACACCAGTCTGTACCATTAACACCAGGCAGGATGGGGCCAGACCATTATACCAACACCACCAGTCTGTACCATTAACACCAGTCTGTACCATTAACACCAGGCAGGATGGGGCCAGACCATTATACCAACACCACCAGTCTGTACCATTAACACCAGTCTGTACCATTAACACCAGGCAGGATGGGGCCAGACCATTATACCAACGCCACCAGGCAGGATGGGGCCAGACCATTATACCAACGCCACCAGTCTGTACCATTACCACCAGTCTGTACCATTAACACCAGTCTGTACCATTAACACCAGTCTAAAGTAGGTTCAAACAGAACATGATCAAATTCAGGGAAATATGTTAAACATTTAAGCGTTTTCAAAACACATGTTGGCTTCGCTAAAAATATTTGTGTGACATCAACTCATATTTAATAATATTATATCCAATATATTTTTATGCTTATTACCGATTCCCTGAACTTACTTTGAGTTACATCTACTAATAATATTAAGTGTGTTCTTGTTGCCGTAAATTATTTTTATAGTGTTAAAAATAAACAGATTTTTCAAAACGAGTTTCAAGCCCAGGGAGGGGGTTCTCTTGCCTCCTTTTGCTGATTTCACATATGACGACACTGGTATTGTGCAGGAGATAATGAAGAGGTTGAAAAATGGTAACCCCCCCTAAAGTGGAAGCACTAGGAAGCAGCATCCAGAGCCAGACAGACTAGGATGAAGTTAACACTGATGTAAGATCAGTTTCTGCATGTTTCCTCCCTGATGGTTACTGTTAGGATGTGGGGGGGTGTTAGCTGATCCTAGATCTGGGCCTAAGGGCAACTTCTACCCAGATCGATTACTCACATTCCTAAGACCATTACCCTCTATTCACCAAGAGCGAGCGAGCGAGCGGGCACGCACACACACACACACGACGTATTCCACCGAGCCCATTTCAGACATTACCGGGGGTGTGTTTGACAGGTCATTACAAACATTTGAGCGGTCGTTGCGTTAACGGGGAAAAGAACGACAGGCACAAGTTAGAGTACTAAAGAGTCACAGGGGTAAAAATGAAAGCAATTAATCCAGCAAAGCAATTAATCCCCCCCCCCCCCCCCACCCAAAACACACAGGACATAGATGGCTGAGAAAAAAAGCAGATGCTCAGGTGGGCGGGGCATGAGCGTTGCTACATACAAGCCGCTCTGATCTCGTTCGACTAGCTCACTGCCAAGTTCTCTGCTGCAGAACTCAGCCCTCGAGGCTGTGTTGAGTAGATGGAGAGAGGGGACACAGAGAGAGAAAGAGAGGGGACACACAGAGAGAGAAAGAGAGGAGACAGAGAAAGAGAGGGGACACAGAGAGAGAAAGATAGGGGACACAGAGAGAGAAAGAGAGGGGAGAGAGAAAAGAGAGAGAGGGGGGACACAGAGAGAGAAAGAGAGGGGGAACACAGAGAGAGAGAGAGAGAAAGAGAGGGGAGCAAGAAAAGAGAGAGAGAAGTGTATATGTGGTACATACTTGATGACCTGGAACAGGGTCCTGTAGAGCTGAGTAAAGATCTCATTGCTGTCCTCCAGCTCAAAGCAGATGTTATAGGACTTCACCCACGCTATGTTCTACAAAGAGAGAGAGAGGTTAACACTATACAGAGAGAGAGAGGTTAACACTATACAGAGAGAGAGAGGTTAACACTATACAGAGAGAGAGAGGTTAACACTATACAGAGAGAGAGAGGTTAACACTATACAGAGAGAGGTTAACACTATACAGAGAGAGGTTAACACTATACAGAGAGAGAGGTTAACACTATACAGAGAGAGAGAGGTAAACACTATACAGAGAGAGAGGTTAACACTATACAGAGAGAGAGGTTAACACTATACAGAGAGAGAGAGGTTAACACTATACAGAGAGAGAGAGGTTAACACTATACAGAGAGAGAGAGGTTAACACTATACAGAGAGAGAGAGGTTAACACTATACAGAGAGAGAGAGGTTAACACTATACAGAGAGAGAGAGGTTAACACTATACAGAGAGAGAGAGGTTAACACTATACAGAGAGAGAGAGGTTAACACTATACAGAGAGAGAGGTTAACACTATACAGAGAGAGAGGTTAACACTATACAGAGAGAGGTTAACACTATACAGAGAGAGGTTAACACTATACAGAGAGAGAGAGGTTAACACTATACAGAGAGAGAGAGAGGTTAATACTATACAGCGAGAGAGAGGTTAATACTATACAGCGAGAGAGAGGTTAATACTATACAGAGAGAGAGAGGTTAATACTATACAGAGAGAGAGAGAGGTTAACACTATACACAGAGAGAGAGAGGTTAACACTATACACAGAGAGAGGTTAATACTATACAGAGAGAGAGGTTAATACTATACAGAGAGAGAGGTTAACACTATACAGAGAGAGAGAGGTTAACACTATACAGAGAGAGAGAGGTTAACACTATACAGAGAGAGAGGTTAACACTATACAGAGAGGTTAACACTATACAGAGAGAGAGAGAGAGAGAGAGAGATTAACACTATACAGAGAGAGAGAGGTTAACACTATACAGAAAGAGAGAGGTTAACACTATACAGAGAGAGGTTAACACTATACAGAGAGAAAGAGAGGTTAACACTATACAAAGAGAGAGAGAGGTTAACACTATACAGAGAGAGAGAGAGGTTAACACTATACAGAGAGAGAGAGAGGTTAACACTATACAGAGAGAGAGAGAGGTTAACACTATACAGAGAGAGAGAGAGGTTAACACTATACAGAGAGAGGTTAACACTATACAGAGAGAGAGAGAGAGAGGTTAACACTATACAAAGAGAGAGAGAGGTTAACACTATACAGAGAGAGAGCGAGGTTAACACTATACAGAGAGAGAGAGAGGTTAACACTATACAGAGAGAGAGAGAGGTTAACACTATACAGAGAGAGAGATAGGTTAACACTATACAGAGAGAGAGAGAGGTTAACACTATACAGAGAGAGAGAGAGAGGTTAACACTATACAAAGAGAGAGAGAGGTTAACACTATACAGAAAGAGAGAGGTTAACACTATACAGAGAGAGGTTAACACTATACAGAGAGAGAGAGAGAGAGAGAGGTTAACACTATAGAGAGAGAGAGAGAGAGGTTAACACTATACAGAGAGAGAGGTTAACACTATACAGAGAGAGAGATAGGTTAACACTATACAGAGAGAGAGAGAGGTTAACACTATACAGAGAGAGAGGTTAACACTATACAGAGAGAGAGAGGTTAACACTATACAGAGAGAGAGAGAGGTTAACACTATACAGAGAGAGAGAGAGAGAGAGAGAGGTTAACACCATACAGAGAGAGAGAGGTTAACACTATACAGAGAGAGAGAGGTTAACACTATACAGAGAGAGAGAGGTTAACACTATACAGAGAGAGAGAGGTTAACACTATACAGAGAGAGAGAGAGGTTAACACTATACAGAGAGAGAGAAGCTGCAAGGTTAACACTATACAGAGAGATAAACTGCAAGGTTAACACTATACAGAGATATATGGTTACCATGTCAAGTAATTCCCCTCAATATATTTTTTATATTTCATGTCTCTAAGACCAGGAAAATGTATTCAAAATAATTATTTAACTTCACAAGCTTTGTTAAAATATTGTAATATTTTTCTATTTCTTGAAAAGTTTATATATTTTGGAAATAATAGATTTTCATCAGACAGTGACGATATGTAATGCGCAGTACACAGACACCACCAGCACATGCTGACCCCTGACCTCCAGCAGGTAGAAGTATTATTTGATCTGACCCCTAACCCATGACCTCCAGCAGGTAGAAGTATCTGTTAAACTGACCCCTGACCTCTTACCTCCAGCAGGTAGAAGTATCTGTTAAACTGACCCCTGACCTCTCACCTCCAGCAGGTAGAAGTATCTGTTAAACTGACCCCTGACCTCTTACCTCCAGCAGGTAGAAGTATCTGTTAAACTGACCCCTGACCTCTTACCTCCAGCAGGTAGAAGTATCTGTTAAACTGACCCCTGACCTCTTACCTCCAGCAGGTAGAAGTATCTGTTAAACTGACCCCTGACCTCTTACCTCCAGCAGGTAGAAGTATCTGTTAAACTGAGCACTCTTGGTGTCCTCCAGTCCTTTCAGCTGGCGAGTGATGAACATGAAGATATCCTGAAAATAACAACCATGAACACACAACCATCAATAACCATTAGAAGCAGTCTACAGACCAAACACGGATGTGTTACTTTAGGCTAACTAACTGTAGCTACAGACAGAGTGAAGGGTCTAGGCTAGCCTTATTGTCTGTGGCGATCTCAATTGGCAAGAGTTGAGATCGCCGGCTGAAAATATTTTTTGGGGGGATTCCAGATTGTTCTGGCAAATTCTCACGTAGAAACTTCATTGGGAGGAAGGATGTTTGACATGGTTTTAACATTTGTATCACAAACCAATTTTTGAGAATATCATGATGAAATTGGTCATTTTGAACCCTTTTCAGACCTATACATGCTTCCTGCAAGACAATATGATGTGTAAACCTTACATGATACAAACATCATCTTAGTGTCATTTAGGGCTGTCCCCAACGTAAAAAAAACTTAGTCGACTGAGAGTCGTCTGTTCTTTCGACCAATCGATTTGGTCAACATATAGACACACCTTGTTTGAATAAAATCAACTACATGTAGGCTTACTGAGCTTTGTCTGATGCTTTAAGCACTGCAACTTAAAAATGAAGACAAATTACTAAAGAGGGCGCCAGAGATCAATATACTCTAACCAGAAGAAATGAAAAACCTGTTCCAGACCCCCCCCCTCCTCCCGGTGTCTGCTGCTGGCCTTTACAGATTGTGCCGTTACACTCCTGAAGTACACCAGCAGCAGGCAACTTTTTCCATTTGGAGTGCCAAGTTATCCGACCAGTTCTACTGATCTGCGTGCGTGCCAGTTATGATTTTCATATGCACATTTTCGTGGAACAGTTTCTAATTTATAATAATTCTCTTCATTTCGCAAAATCAAATGGTATTTGGTTAATCAAAATGCGAAATAAAAATGATACATTTAAAAAAAAAGTTACTTCTATTACCAACTATGAAAAAAAAAAGTGCCTATATAAAGCCAACAAATTAAAAGATAGCAGCCTGCAGGTAGAAAATATCCTGATAAAAATAAATCTCCTATGAATCACATTGGCTATCCCATGTGGCCTGCGTGCAAGGAACTGGAAACATTGTAGCAACTACTGTATTTAACTTGGTTCTGCTGCAAACTTGTAACATTGTAGCAGCTATTGTATTTAAGTTCTGCTGCAAACTTGTAACATTGTAGCAGCTATTGTTTTAACTTGGTTCTGCTGCAAACTTGTAACATTGTAGCAGCTATTGTTTTAACTTGGTTCTGCTGCAAACTTGTAACATTGTAGCAGCTATTGTTTTAACTTGGTTCTGCTGCAAACTTGTAACATTGTAGCAGCTATTGTATTTAAGTTCTGCTGCAAACTTGTAACATTGTAGCAGCTATTGTTTTAACTTGGTTCTGCTGCAAACTTGTAACATTGTAGCAGCTATTGTATTTAAGTTCTGCTGCAAACTTGTAACATTGTAGCAGCTATTGTATTTAACTTGGTTCTGCTGCAAACTTGTAACATTGTACAACATATTCTGTGCCCTCAGGAGTTTCCTGCTTCAGTGAGCTCTGGACAGACAAGACACTGCTGTAGGCTATTTTGTGCAAAGGATAAGAAGGAAACAGGTAGGCCTATTTTATTAAGTTTCAACCGGATCAGAGCATGACCCCCCCCCCCTTTCATGCTGAGTGGTAATCAAAAGGGACGGAGCTGGAAAATTGACTATAGTTCCTCCATGTAGCTTTTCTCAATTGATGTAAAAACAGACTTTGTTTAGTTGCTGTTTTAAGGCGAAGAAAAACATTATTTGAGAAGCGCCCCAGTGACGGTGAGTTAAGCCAATCAGAAATAGTATCAGATCTCCATATGGACACATGTGCACATTAACGTGCAGGCCATGTAGACTAGTCCTACTTCTATATATGTAATCCAAGTGCGTGCGTTGTCCTTACTCAAGACTGACAGGATCGTTCCAAACAAAAAGAAGAATGAATAAATTGACAACTGGTTAATGGAATGAAATAAAACCTCAACTTTTTTTCCTCGCCGAACAATGAAACAACTTGTCCACTTCTACAATGGTAAGACTGTAATAATAATATATTGGATGCATTAAAAATGAAAATTGTAGATTAGAAATGATGGGAATTAACAGTAAATGTTCTACTGGTGTGCCATCTCCGCGGCTTCCACAATGGATTCAATGTCCACCATTTTTTTTAAACATATATTTGCCACTGTTCGACTAAATAAATTGACCAAACAATCGACCAGTCAACATGTGGTCAGCTCCAGTGTCATTCAGGCTCGAGCTCCCGAGTGGCGCAGAGGTCTAAGACACTGCATCTCAGTGCAAGAGGCGTCACTACAGCCCCTGGTTCCAATCCAGGCCGAATCACATCCGGCCGAGATTTGGAGCCCCATAGGGTGGCCCAGCTTCGTCTGGGTTTGGCTGGTGTAGGCCTCATTGTAACAATTTGTTCTTAACCGACTCGCCTAGTTGAAGAAAGGTTACACAATAGGGAGCTCTAACATATGGAGTATGTATAGATTCTGAAATAAACATTCATTTATTCAACATCAAAAATATTATCTCAAAACAACCATTTTGATTGTGCTTCTTTTTTGTATTTTTGTGTCGTTTAAAAACAACAACAACATTGATTATAACTACTGTATATACTCTTAAAAAACACGTTAATATTTCCAGAGTGGCTTTCTGGTACTTTTAATGATATGACCCTTTTTTATACACAGAAATTGACACTATAGGTCATTAACCAATCACAGCACTCCTTTAGGATGGCACATTCAGCAAGTCACCAGCAGAGGGAGTACTATTTGAATCCATTTTCCCATTCACCGTGTTGGTGGTGCGCATAACATGTATCATAACTTCTGAATTAGCACAGAGCCCACTCTGGAAATATGATGTACTTGTAGAGTATACTGTTACAAACAATATGTCTTCAAATGAACTAAATCAATAAGGGTAGTTTGGAGAAATTAGTATAAATATTTGTAATTTTGAATTAAATTCATGTTTGTGCATACTCCATTTGTTAGAGGCCACTTTGAGGAGTATGATGAGAGCAAGATCATGTCTGTATCCTGTCTGGTTCACGGATCATAGGGTCTTACATGTCTAGGTCTAAAAAGGGCCTAAAACTGACACGTTCGTCATGATTTATAATTAAAAAAAATGGGTTTGTAATGCAAACATCCTTCCTCCCAATGAAGTTTCTATGTGAAAATTTGCCAGAACAATCGAGACACTACAAATATTTGGTGGAATCATCCTAGTTATATCTTCAGCTTATCCGGTGATGTGTATGGAGAAGTTACCTTCAGCTTATCAGGTGATGTGTATGGAGAAGTTACCTTCAGCTTATCAGGTGATGTGTATGGAGAAGTTACCTTCAGCTTATCAGGTGATGTGTATGGAGAAGTTACCTTCAGCTTATCAGGTGATGTGTATGGAGAAGTTACCTTCAGCTTATCAGGTGATATGTATGGAGAAGTTACCTTCAGCTTATCAGGTGATATGTATGGAGAAGTTACCTTCAGCTTATCAGGTGATATGTATGGAGAAGTTACCTTCAGCTTATCAGGTGATGTGTATGGAGAAGTTACCTTCAGCTTATCAGGTGATGTGTAGGGGGCCTCTGGGGCGTAGATTCTGAAAATGTCGGCCAAGCAGCAGGCCACTAGGAGGCGAACGTCCTTGTCGGGGTGCTTCAGGAAGAAGTCAGACGCCAGATGGAGAGCCAGGTTCAGGTACAACTCCTTCTCCTCCTCACTGTCCTGATCCATGTCCATGAATGTTTTCACCACCATCTACACACACACACACAGAGACAGAGAGACAGAGAGACAGAGAGACAGAGAGACAGAGAGACAGAGAGACAGACAGAGAGACAGAGAGACAGAGAGAGAGAGAGAGAGAGAGAGAGGTGGATTCATTGATTGACTGACAGGTTGAGGTAAAGCTCCCTTCTCTAACCTCCCCGTCTTCATCCATGTCCATCTTCACCACCATCACACAATCAATCAATCAATCAGGCAGTCAAACAATAAAATCACAGTCAATCTTTATTATCCTGTATAAAGGGCGTCTTCTCCATGGTCCGTCTAGCATGGGCCACAAATTCTACAGTTCCACTGAAGAAAAAAAAAAGAGGTCCAAGAACACATCCTTGCGGGACTCAAGGAGTATAACAATACACAGTTTAATAACAATAACAACAACAACAACGTAGGGCTATAGCAGGGCTGTTCAATTGCCAGAACACTCAATTTATTTTATTCTTCCCCATAGTATCTAATTGCACTCATCTCATGTCAGAATTATTCCCTGATTAGAAGGAGATGAAAACCAAAAAAAGTGTTTAGGCCTTCCAGGAGCGGAATTGAACAGTCCTAGCTATAAGGCTGTGGTCGGGCTAATAAATAGAGACATTACTGACCTTGAGTCGGCGGACCATCTCCTCCTTGGAGATGTTGCTGGAGATCTCCTTGACCCCCGGAGGGTAGGTGATCTTCCCATCGGCCGCTCGAGACTTAGAGTGAGCCATACTCCCAGCTCAGTACTCCTACACAGAGACAGAGAGAGACAAAGACACTTAGAGAGAGCCATACTCTCAGCTCAGTACATCTACACAGAGACACAGACATTTAGAGAGAGCCATACTCCCAGCTCAGTACTCCTACACAGAGACAGACACAGACACTTAGAGAGAGCCATACTCCCAGCTCAGTACTCCTACACAGAGACAGACACAGACACTTAGAGAGAGCCATACTCCCAGCTCAGTACTCCTATAGTGTAACGATGCTAACAGTTAACCGTTAATCGGTTAACAGGCCAAAAATATATTTGACTTGTCATGCATTCCAGTCTATAGGTCAATTTGCATAATTTAGTGGAATTAAATTAAAATGTGTATTTTCTTTAGTCGCCATGCATCTACATGCCTTTAGTGCGCAGCATACGACAGCGCGATAGCAGCTCCTCAAAACGCTGGTACACGCGAGTGAAAACATGCCCAGTCATCGCACAACAAATAACAATTCTAAATGGGATGGGATGTTAGAAATGGTTGATGACCACGAGTCACGACAAAGAAGAGCTATACCCTGAACAGGCAGTTAACCCCACTGTTCCTAGATCAGTTAACCCACTGTTCCTAGATCAGTTAACCCACTGTTCCTAGATCAGTTAACCCACTGTTCCTAGACCAGTTAACCCACTGTTCCTAGACCAGTTAACCCACTGTTCCTAGACCAGTTAACCCACTGTTCCTAGATCAGTTAACCCACTGTTCCTAGACCAGTTAACCCACTGTTCCTAGATCAGTTAACCCACTGTTCCTAGATCAGTTAACCCACTGTTCCTAGGCCATCATTGAAATAATCTGTCGTTCTGCCCCTGAACAGGCAGTTAACCCACTGTTCCTAGACCAGTTAACCCACTGTTCCTAGACCAGTTAACCCACTGTTCCTAGGCCAGTTAACCCACTGTTCCTAGGCCAGTTAACCCACTGTTCCTAGGCCAGTTAACCCACTGTTCCTAGGCCAGTTAACCCACTGTTCCTAGATCAGTTAACCCACTGTTCCTAGATCAGTTAACCCACTGTTCCTAGACCAGTTAACCCACTGTTCCTAGACCAGTTAACCCACTGTTCCTAGACCAGTTAACCCACTGTTCCTAGATCAGTTAACCCACTGTTCCTAGACCAGTTAACCCACTGTTCCTAGACCAGTTAACCCACTGTTCCTAGATCAGTTAACCCACTGTTCCTAGACCAGGTAACCCACTGTTCCTAGACCAGTTAACCCACTGTTCCTAGACCAGTTAACCCACTGTTCCTAGGCCAGTTAACCCACTGTTCCTAGACCAGTTAACCCACTGTTCCTAGATCAGTTAACCCACTGTTCCTAGATCAGTTAACCCACTGTTCCTAGTCCGTCATTGAAAATAAGAAATTTGTTCTTAACTGACTTGCCTAGTTAAAAAAAAAAAAATATATATATATATATATATATATATTTGCAACGCAGCCTAGTGACATCAGCAACGCAGCCTAGTGACATCAGCAACGCAGCCCAGTGACATCAGCAACGCAACCTAGTGACATCAGCAACGCAGCCTAGTGACATCAGCAACACAGCCTAGTGACATCAGCAACGCAGCCTAGTGACATCAGCAACGCAGCCTAGTGACATCAGCAACGCAGCCTAGTTGTTGCTGTTAGAAAGAAGGAGGAAACGTTAAGTTTGACAGAAATGTTCACCTATCACAAATGGAACCGCTCTGTTTAGAACGGTGTCGTCTAACGTTTTATTAGCTTCTTCATTAAAGGAGTTGAATGTTCAATAATAGGCTAGGGTGGCAGGCGGCAGGTAGCCTAGTGGTTAGAGCGCTGGGCCAGTAAAACGGTAAGGTTGCTGGATCCAATCCCCGAGTTGACACGGTAAAAGTCTGTCGTTCTGCCCCCTGAACAAGGCAGTTAATCCAATGTTCCCCGGTAGGCTGTCATTGTAAATAAGAATTTGTTCTTAACTGACTTGCCTAGTTAAATAAAAGGTTACATTTATTTTGACTAAGATGATAGATAGGGTTTCTATTGTTGCATAAAAATGTCTGTTCCTTGTATAGTTTTTTCCCATCCTGTTTCCACTGATCATCCTTGAGATGTTTCTACCACTTGATTGGAGTCCACCTGTGGTAAATTCAATTGGATTGGACATTATTTGAAAAGGCACACACCTGTCTATATAAGGTCCTACAGTTGACAGTGCATGTCAGAGCTAAAAACCAAGCCATGAGGTTGAAGGAATTGTCCGTAGAACTTCAAGACAGGATTGTGTCGAGGCACAGATCTGGGAAAGGGTACCAAAAAATATCTAAAGCATTGAAGGTCCCCAAGAACACAGTGTCTCCGTCATTCTTAAATTGACGAAGTTTGGAACCACCAAGACTCTTCCTAGAGCTGGCCGCCCGGCCAAACGGAGCAATCGAAGGAGAAGGGCCTTGGTCTGGGAGGTGTCAAAGAACCTTATGGTCACTCTGACAGAGCTCCAGTGTTCCTCGGTGGAGATGGGAGAACCTTCCAGAAAGACAACCATCTCTGCAGCACTCCACCACTCAGGCCTTTATGGTAGAGTGGCCAGATGGAAGCCACTCCTCAGTAAAAGGCACATGACAGCCCTCTTGGAGTTTGCCAAAAGGCACCTAAAGACTCTCAGACCATTAGAAACAAGACTCTCTGGTTTGATGAAACCAAGATTTAACTCTTTGGCATGAATGCCAAGCGTCACGTTTGGAAGAAACCTGGCACCATCCCTACAATGAAGCATGGTGGTGGCAGCATCATGCTGTGGGGATGTTTTTCAGCGGCAGGGACTGTGAGATTAGTCAGGATACAAAGTACATAGAGATCCTTGATGAAAACCTGCTCAAGACCTCAGACTGGGGCCAAGGTTCACCTTCCAACAGGACGATGACCGAAAGAACACAGCCAAGACAGTGCAGGAGTGACTTTGGGACAAGCCTCTGACTTGCTTCAACATTAAATGGGTATTGTGTGTAGATTGAGAGGAAAAAAAACATGTATCAATTTTAGAATAAGGCTGTAATGTAACAAAATGTGGAAAAAGTCAAGGGGTCTGAAGACTTTCCGAATGCACTGTGTGAAAATCATAACTGGCATAGAGATCAGTAGAAATGGTAAGATAAATTGGTCTTCCACATGAGAAAGGTTGTCGACCTATTACCAGGAAGCAGGAAGTTCAGGACAGTGACGACGGCAGACTCTGCGAAGGCCAGATGGAGTGGGATGAGGATGGTTGGGTCAGGTCAGGGTTTTTTCTTCCGGTTATCTTGATTTCTTGCTCCCTCTAGTCATTGTCGTCGTATTTCATCAAACAGTGTGCTTAAAGCATCAGACAAGATCAATGCATATATAGTTGATTTTAATAAAACACATAGGGTGTTTCTATATGGAAAAATTACGTTTTAAAATGTCTACCAATCGATTGGTCGAAAGTACAGACGACTTTCGTTTAACCGATATATTTTGGGGGTCGGTGACAGCCCTAGAAGATTGTGATTGTTTCTCTTGAGTTGTAATCGTCTATATTTGTATGACGTTGTATTTATAAATTGTGTACAGGGCTACTTGCAGAATAAATCTTGGTCTCAACGGGACTCTGTGCTAAAATAAAGGTGATATAAAGATTCCAAACAAGATCAGGTGTTTCCGTTAAGATTTTTTGTAGTAGTGGAAACGATCAAAAATGAATATAGGGGAAACCCTGGTACTGACCTCTGGTTTCTAAAGTTAGCGTGGAGAGATGGGTGAAAATGAAAAACCTAGCACATTTCAAAACTGGCTAAAGGCCTTAAACCAATCCAATAAACCACAAAGGCCTAGAGGAAACATGACATCATACAGCATAGCATCAAGCTCGGAGAGTCTCTGAAATATTGAACGAGGTAGGCTATTCTGAGAGACTGAGGTAATGGTACTTCGGACCATGGCGGCATCCCAAACCCCATTCCCTATAATGCACCAATTTTGCCCAGGGCCCATAGGGTCTGGTCAAAAGTAGTGCACTATATAGGGAATAGGGTTCCATAGGTCTCTGGTCTAAAGTAGTGCACTATATAGGGAATAGGGTGCCAAAGGGCTCTGGTCAAATGTAGTGCACTATATAGGGAATAGGGTGCCATAGGGCTCTGGTCAAATGTAGTGCACTATATAGGGAATAGGGTGCCAAAGGTCTCTGGTCAAATGTAGTGCACTATATAGGGAATAGGCTGCCACCATTTCAGATACAGCCCATGTGTCTAGGATGATTGTGCACACCAGAGAATCTCTCTCTCTCTCCGGGAAAAAAAAGGAGAAAGAACACATTGCAACCAATCCAATAAACCATCAACGCAAAGAGAAAACACGCTGTCATACAAAATGTCAAGCTCGGAGAGCCTGTGAAATATTGAACCAGGTAGGCTATTCTGAGCGTGAGGTAATGGTATTTTGGACAGTGTGTCTAGGCTGGTCGTGCTCGCCAGAAAATCCCTGTCCTCTTTCACGCTCCCATTCCATTATCAAGACTAGAGGTGTAAATGATAAAATGTTAAAAACGAAATTGGTATCCTTAACGTAAAGAAAAATGTACATGGGAAAACTTTTTTTTTTTAGGGGGGGGGGGGGGGGGCTCACCTGCTTTCCCTTTACTAATGATGCAAGGAGCGTGTGTTCAGTTCATGTAGAATATCCTAGCCTATTCATTGATGACAGGCCCCTGCTTCACTTAAATTGTGAGACACTGCAAGCCAAGAAATTACAAAATACAGCATTCCAATGCGATATACAGCTATTGCATGGTGGCCAACCTGTCAATTACTGCCCCCCCCCCCCCTCTCTCTCTCCGGCCCTGTGCCACCCCCTTCCGTTCCGGAAAGATCCGATCATTTGCATTCTCAAAAGTACGGCAACTAATTAGTCTCCACCGTTCCAAAAATACTACATCGTAGGAGTCGATTCCTAGCGGAAGAAACGTTGTATTTTTACTAAATGTCTCGTTAAGTCACGGTATTTAAACTTTAAAGTGCTTTTTTAGGAGAGCAGCTCGGGATTATTTGATGATCAGTTCTGGTGATGGACGTTAGTCCCACTTCAGAAAATACATTCCTTCAGACTAGTAAAATGCCCGTTAAGTGGCGCTTCGAAACTATCGTCAGAGAAGGTTTCGTGTTGGAATTAAAAAATCCGTAGCGTACTCTTACAGATATAACGGCATTGTCCGACCATGGTGATATAACGACATTGTCCGACTATATCGACCATAGTGACATAACGACATCGTCCGGCCATGGTGATATAACGACATTGACCGACCATAGTGACATAACGACATTGTCCGACCATAGTGACATAACGACATTGACCGACCATAGTGACATAACGACATTGTCCGACCATAGTGATATAACGTCATTGTCCGACCATAGTGATATAACGTCATTGTCCGACCATAGTGATATAACGACATTGTCCGACCATAGTGATATAACGTCATTGTCCGACCATAGTGACATAACGACATTGTCCGACCATAGTGACATAACGACAATGTCCGACCATGGTGATATAACGACATTGTCCGGCCATGGTGATATAACGACATTGTCCGACCATAGTGACATAACGACATTGTCCGACCATAGTGATATAACGACATTGTCCGACCATAGTGATATAACGTCATTGTCCGACCATAGCGACATAACGACATTGTCCGACCATACCGACATTGTCCGACCATAGTGATATAACGACATTGACCGACCATAGTGACATAACGACATTGTCCGACCATACCGACCATAGTGATATAACGTCATTGTCCGACCATAGTGATATAACGTCATTGTCCGACCATAGTGATATAACGACATTGTCCGACCATAGTGATATAACGTCATTGTCCGACCATAGTGACATAACGTCATTGTCCGACCATAGTGACATAACGACATTGTCCGACCATAGTGACATAACGACATTGACCGACCATAGTGACATAACGACAATGTCCGACCATGGTGACATAACGACATTGTCCGACCATAGTGACATAACGACATTGTCCGGCCATGGTGACATAACGACATTGTCCGACCATAGTGACATAACGACATTGTCCGACCATAGTGATATAACGACATTGTCCGACCATAGTGACATAACGACATTGTCCGACCATACCGACATTGTCCGACCATAGTGATATAACGACATTGTCATTGTCCGACCATGGTGACATAACGACATTGTCCGACCATAGTGATATAACGACATTGTCCGACCATAGTGACATAACGACATTGTCCGACCATACCGACATTGTCCGACCATAGTGATATAACGACATTGTCATTGTCCGACCATAGTGACATAACGTCATTGTCCGACCATACCGACCATAGTGATATAACGACATTGTCATTGTCCGACCATGGTGATATGTCATTGTCCGACCATAGTGATATGTCATTGTCATTGACCGACCATGGTGATATGTCATTGTCCGACCATGGTGATATGTCATTGTCCGACCATGGTGATATGTCATTGTCCGACCATGGTGATATGTCATTGTCAATACCGTTTCCTCCGGGGGTGCTACGCCACTGCTTATAACTAACTATAAAGTATAACAACAAGAAATCTAAGATGTGTCAAATGGTATCCAGCTCAGGGTTCCAGCTATGTATTTGGTTTGCTGACTTGCTAGCTAAGTGGCGAAATGTCAAGATTAAGCTTCTTGGTAACAGCAGAGATATTCAACCCCCTCCTGGATGAAGATCCCTGTTGCCTAAATGTATGTATAATGTGTTTTTTTTTTAAAATAGCACCCATTTGTGTGCACTTCCTGTACCCTCGTACGGTACAGAAACGGTCTGAGTGTATGAAAATCTAGATACCTCTCAACCATATTATATACGGACAGTTCTCTGGACCCAGATTAAAACTATTCCTGGAATAGAAAGCATGCCCGATGGAGAATCTCTATTGGCAGTGTTTTCTGGTCCAGGAAAAGGTTTACCAGTAATCTGGAGTTAAGTCCCAAATACCAGCCTATTTCCTACATAGTCCTATGTGCCCTGGTCAAAAGTAGTGCCTAAATTCAGTCAGTTATAGTTTACTGTAAAGCCTAAATTCAGTCAGTTATAGCTTGCTGTAAAGCCTAAATTCAGTCAGTTATACTTTACTGTAAAGCCTAAATTCAGTCAGTTATACTTTACTGTAAAGCCTAAATTCAGTCAGTTATAGTTTACTGTAAAGGCTAAATTCAGTCAGTTATAGTTTACTGTAAAGCCTAAATTCAGTTAGTTATGGTTTACTGTAAAGCCTACATTCAGTTAGTTATAGTTTACTGTAAAGCCTAAATTCAGTCAGTTATACTTTACTAAATTCAGTCAGTTATACTTTACTAAATTCAGTCAGTTATACTTTACTAAATTCAGTCAGTTATACTTTACTAAATTCAGTCAGTTATACTTTACTGTAAAGCCTAAATTCAGTCAGTTATACTTTACTAAATTCAGTCAGTTATACTTTACTAAATTCCGTCAGTTATAGTTTACTGAATAGTTATAGTTTATCACCATACCATACACCCCAGCAGCCAAATACCGCCAAGGCAACCAGAAATATGCTGCTGCACTGAGATTTTAACCACAACCACCCCCTGCTTCAACAGGGTAGTGCAGCACACACACACACACGCTCTCAGACACACACACAGTCTGCCAGACTGTTCTGTCACTGACCTCGTTTCAACCCACAGCTGCTGCCAGAGAAGAACCCAATCCCTTATCAGCCTAGAGCAGAGCAGGGCTGAGGGGTGTACTCAGCAACTTAGACCAGGGCTGAGGACCAGACTCAGCAACATTAGACCAGGGCTGAGGGGTGTACTCAGCAACTTAGACCAGGGCTGAGGACCAGGGCTGAGGGGTGTTCTTAGCCATTTACAGTGCCTTGCGAAAGTATTCGGCCCCCTTGAACTTTGCAACCTTTTGCCACATTTCAGGCTTCAAACATAAAGATATAAAACTGTATTTTTTTGAGAAGAATCAACAACAAGTGGGACACAATCATGAAGTGGAACGACATTTATTGGATATTTCAAACTTTTTTAACAAATCAAAAACTGAAAAATTGGGCGTGCAAAATTATTCAGCCCCCTTAAGTTAATACTTTGTAGCGCCACCTTTTGCTGCGATTACAGCTGTAAGCTTTCTCCTCCAATCCTAACGATGGACATTATGGCCAAAAAGTTATATTTTTGCTTCATCAGAACAGAGGACATTTCTCCAAAAAGTACAATCTTTGTCCCCATGTACAGTTGCTAACCGTAGTTTGGCTTTTTTTATGGCGGTTTTGGAACAATGGCTTCTTCCTTGTTATGTCTATAGGACTTGTTTTACTGTGGATATAGATACTTTTGTACCCGTTTCTTCCAGTATCTTCACAAGGTCCTTTGCTGTTGTTCTGGGATTGATTTGCACTTTACACACCAAAGTACGTTCATCTCTAGGAGACAGAACGCGTCTCCTTCCTGAGCAGTATGACGGCTGCGTGGCCCCATGGTATTTATACTTGTGCACTATTGTTTGTACAGATGAACGTGGTACCTTCAGGCGTTTGGAAATTGCTCCCAAGGATTAACCAGACTTGTGGAGGTCAAAAATATTCTGAGGTCTTGGCTGATTTCTTTTGATTTTCTCATGATGTCAAGCAAAGAGGCACTGAGTTTGAAGGTAGGCCTTGAAATACATCCACAGGCCCACCTCCAATTGACTCAAATTATGTAAATTATCCAATCAGAAGCTTCTAAAGCCATGACATTTTCTGGAATTTTCCAAGCTGTTTTCCAACAAACAATTGTTGGAAAAATTACTTGTGTCATGCACAAAGTAGATGTCGTAACCAACTTTCCAAAACTATAGTTTGTTAACCTCACTAGGGGATGTGGGACGGTAGCGTCCCACCTGGCCAACATCCAGTGAAATTGCAGAGCGCCAAATTCAAAAACAGAAATACTCATTATAAAAATTCATAAAGCATACAAGTGTTATACATCGGTTTAAAGATGAACTTCTTGTTAATCCAACCACGGTGTCAGATTTCAAAAAGGCTTTACGGCGAAAGCATACCATGCGATTATCTGAGAACAGCGCCCAGCAGACAAATCATTACAAACAGTTACCAGCCACATAGAGGAGTTACACAAGTCAGAAATAGCAAAAAAATGAATCACTTACCTTTGATGATCTTCATATGGTTGCACTCACAATACTCCCATTTACTCAATAAATGTTTGTTTTGTCTGATAAAGTCCCTCTTTATATCCAAAAACCCCTGGTTTGTTTGCCCATTTTGTTCAGTAATCCACAGGCTCAAACGCAGTCACAACAGGCAGACGAAAAATCCAAATAGTATCCGTAAAAACATATCAATCCTCAGGTTGTTTTTAGCCTAAATAATCGATAATATTTCAACCGGACAATAACGCCGTCAATATAAAAGGTAAACAAGAAAAGCGCACTCTCGTTCGCGCTCATGAAAAGGCTCTGGGACACTGCAGTGTCCACTCATTCAGAGAGGTCTTACTCCCTCACTTTTCAGAATACAAGCCTGAAACAATTTCTAAAGACTGTTGACATCCAGTGGAAGAAGTGCAATTTGAGTCCCAAGTCAATGGATACTGTAACGGCATTCAATAGAAAACTACAAAAAAATGTTTTAGCACTTCCTGGATAATTTTTCTCAGGTTTTCACCTGCCAAATCCATTCTGTTATACTCACAGACATTATTATAAAAATTTAGGAACCGTTGGAGTGTTTTCTATCATCTAAATCTACCAATTATATGCATATCCTAGCTTCTGGGCCTGAGAAGCAGGCAGTTTACTTTGGGCACGCTTTTCATCCGGAGGTGAAAAGAGTGCCCCCTACCCTAGTGAAGTTAACAAGACATTTGTGGAGTGGTTGAAAAACTAGTTTTAATGACTCCAACCTAAGTGTATGTAACCTTCCGACTTCAACTGTACATCTGCATGTTTTTGCTATGTCGAGGGATTATCGATAAAGGGCCGTTAACCAAGACTAGAAAAAGTCAATATCGCAGCAATATAGCTCTCTTCTTCCCCTCTCCTCTCTCTCCCTCCCCCACCTCCTCTCTCCCTCCCCCCCCCTCTACTCTCCCCTTCTCCCCCCTCCCTTCCTCTTCTCCACCTCTACTCTTCCCGCCCCCCTTCTTCCCCCCACCTCCCCCTTCTCCCACCCCTACCTCTCCTCTTACGAGAGGAGCCAAGGGTCTGAGTAAACAGACATGAACCTCCCTCTAACCTAGACCAGATATCCACATTGACTTCACTCACTGGCATCAGTGACTTGCCAAGTTGTCAACTCTACCTCCTCTCTTTGTCTCCCTTTCTTTCCCCCTCTCTCTCTAACATTACAGTTCTGCGTGTGTGTGTGTGTGTGTGTGTGTGTGTGTGTGTGTGTGTGTGTGTATGAAACGCAGCATCATGTGATGCAATATGCATCACAGCGGTTGTATTTCGAAAGTGATATATCTTGAAAACTTGATTGCTGACGTGCAAAAAATATTTTGGGACTATCAACAATGGACTTATAATAACCAATACCAACATACAGCTTTGGGGTGATTTCCTTAACTGTGTCTCTGGAAAAATGATAACCATGGTTACCGATGGGGGTGTGTGTGTGTGGGGGGGGGGGGGTCTGTCTGCAAAAGAAAGAGGGGGAAAGAAAGAAAGAAGAAGAAAGGAGAGAGAGCGAGAGAGAGAGAGAAAGAGGCGGGGTAGAGGGAGAATTGGCAACTTGGCAAGTCACTGATGCCAGTGAGTGAAGTCAATGTGCTTATCTGGAGGGAGCTTCTGGAGGGAAAGGCAGCCGGGCATCATGCATTACAAAGAGACAGACTGTTACACTGCTGCAGTCAAGAGGGGAGAGATAGGCAGAGAGGATTGGTGACTGAAAGACAGGAGTATGAGTGAAAGGAGGGAGAGAGAGAGGGAGAGCTCTGAAAGGAGAGAGAGCGAGAGCTCTGAAAGGAGAGAGAGAGCTCTGAAAGGAGAGAGAGAGCTCTGAAAGGAGAGAGAGAGAGAGCTCTGAAAGGAGAGAGAGAGAGAGAGCTCTGAAAAGAGAGAGAGAGAGAGCTCTGAAAGGAGAGAGAGAGAGAGCTCTGAAAGGAGAGAGAGAGTTCTGAAAGGAGAGAGAGAGTTCTGAAAGGAGAGAGAGAGAGTTCTGAAAGGAGAGAGAGAGAGTTCTGAAAGGAGAGAGAGAGAGAGTTCTGAAATGAGAGAGAGAGAGTTCTGAAAGGAGAGAGAGAGTTCTGAAAGGAGAGAGAGAGAGAGAGCTCTGAAAGGAGAGAGATAGCTCTGAAAGGAGAGAGAGAGAGAGAGCTCTGAAAGGAGAGAGAGAGAGCTCTGAAAGGAGAGAGAGAGAGCTCTGAAAGGAGAGAGAGAGCTCTGAAAGGAGAGAGAGAGAGTTCTGAAAGGAGAGAGAGAGAGTTCTGAAAGGAGAGAGAGAGAGAGCTCTGAAAGGAGAGAGATAGCTCTGAAATGAGAGAGAGAGAGAACTGAAAAGGGGGAATGTCAAGGTTGTGTTCAGCAAGGGTGTATTCTGTCTCAAAGCGTTTTCCTCAATTCCCGACTTGGAAGACAACCAATGTCTTCTAAAGGTACACGGGAGATTCCCATGAAACCAGTTTTAAAACGGCTGTAGCCCATTGAGTGACAAAAGCCATGATGCATCTGCAAAAATCAACTATCATTCTGAGGACTAAGATGTCTAAGTTTCTTATTTTAAAATACATTTTAGCCAGATTGTTTTTTATTATTATACATTGTTACCCCCAAATTCTCATTAAAGAAATGCATCGTGGTTGAATTCCTGGATGAATCTATAAAATGATGTTGCTGTGGTTTGTCTATCAATCATTAAAATGCTATACTACTTTAAGTTTATATTAAACTAGAACATGTATCACGTACAAACGGTGTCTGTGGACATGTCTCGTTACCATAACACGTTCCTGTAAATACTACATCTCATTACTATTACACTTAAGTTCCTGTAAAAACGACATCTCATTATCATAAGACCTGTTCACATTCCTGTAAAAACTACATCTCTCGATACTGAAACACATTTCACGTTCCTGTAAAAACGACATCTCATTACCATAAGACCTTTTCACATTCCTGTAAAAACTACATCTCTCGATACTGAAACACTTTTCACGTTCCTGTAAAAACTCCAATGTTTTTATTGTAAATAGGAATTTGTTCTTAACTGACTTGACTAGTTAAATAAATGTTACATTAAATAAACAAATAAATAAAAACAGCTCAGCCGATACGTCGGGCCGATTTTGGCCTTTTCTAGTCCATCGGCTCTTCCCTATCGGCTTTCCTGATAGCCCTGCTACATAGCAAAGCTGCTGCTATGGCAACCACCACTCACCGCCTGAGCCACGAGCACCGCACAAAGCCAAGGAATGTCTAGCTGAGAAAATCAGCAGCGCCAAGCTAGCTCATTCATCCAAACAGATGCCGTATTGAAAAATGGATGAATTGACACAATGACCAAAATCAAACTCCTGTTGCAAATATTAGTTTAAAGGTGCAATATGCAGAAATTTCCCCACCATTTCCTGGTTGCTAAAATTCTAATAGTTTGCCTAATTTCAGTTTATGAGCAATGGCTAGAGTAGAGCAGTGTTTCCCAACCCTGGTCTTCCGGTACCCCCAACGGTATACATTTTTAAATTGTAATCTTGGATAAGCACACCTGATTCAACTTGTCAACTAATCATCAAACCCTCAATGAGTTGAATGAGGTGTTGTCAAGGGCTACAACGAAACAGTGTTGGGGGTACTGGAGGACTAGGGTTGGAAAACTGTGTCGTGTTGGGGGTACTGGAGGACCAGGGTTGGGAAACTGTGTAGTGTTGGGGGTACTGGAGGACCAGGGTTGGGAAACTGTGTAGTGTTGTGGGAACTGGAGGACTAGGGTTGGGAAACTGTGTAGTGTTGAGGGTACTGGAGGACCAGGGTTGGGAAACTGTGTAGTGTTGGGGGTACTGGAGGACCAGGGTTGGGAAACTGTGTAGTGTTGGGGGTACTGAAGGACCAGGGTTGGGAAACTGTGTCATGTTGGGGGTACTGGAGGACTAGGGATGGGAAACTGTGTAGTGTTGAGGGTACTGGAGGACCAGGGTTTCATTAATCCTAAAATATTGTATTTTCAGCTGTTAGAAACTGGTGTACAAAACTGAAAGCAAAAGACGCAAAAAAAAAGAAACTTAAAGGGAAGCATAGAAACCGAAGACATAGAACATATCTAACGCTTCTTAGACTTGCTTTCAATGAGCATGACAAATCAATAAACTCACATTTCTATGTGAATTTGGTCAGGTCACCCCAAAAAGGTACACATTTCAGTTTTAATTCACCAAATCGTTTTTTTTAAATGATTTTTTTTTACCTTTATTTAACTAGGCAAGTCAGTTAATAACCTCTTTGGGCTAGGGGGCAGTATTTTGACGTCTGGATGAAAGCGTGTCCAAAGTAAACTGCCTGTTACTCAGGCCCAGAAGCTAGGATATGCATATAACTGGTCAATTTTGATAGAAAACACTCTAAAGTTTCTAAAACTGTTAAAACAATGTCTGAGTATAACAGAACTGATATGGCAGGCGAAAACCCAAGGACAAACCCTCCCAAAAAATAAATTCAGCCTACCACTGTTTCCAATGGCTGTCATGTTTATTATGAGGCGAAAACCTCCCAGATTGCAGTTCCCAGGGCTTCCACTAAATGTCAACAGTCTTTAGAAAGAGTTTCAGGCTTGTTTTAGAAAAACTTCATTCTAGCTCATTTTTTCAAAGTGGCTCCCATTTTGGCTGTAGTGTTTTCATGCGTGGATGAGAGAGTGTTCTTTGTTGTTTATCTCTGGTAAAGACAATAACGATTCTCCGTCTTAAATTGTATAATTTATTTACGTATTAGGGTGCCTGAGGTTTGATTATAAATGTTGTTTGACTTGTTTGGAGAAGTTTATTGGTAACGTTTGGGATTCATTTTGTATGCATTTTGAAGGAGGGAAACCGGTGGATTATTGAATAAGGAGCGCGCCAACTAAACTGGGGACATAATGAAGGACTTTATCGAACAAAAGGAACATTTATGATGTAGCTGGGACCTTTTGGAGTGCCAACAGAAGAAGATCTTCAAAGGTAAGGCATTTATTATATCGCTATTTCAGACTTTCGTGGCGCACCTACCTGGTTGAAAAATGTTTTTCATTTGGGCGCTGTCCTCAGATAATCGCTTGGTGTGCTTTCGCCGTAAAGCCTTTTGAAATCTGACACTGCGGCTGGATTAACAAGAAGTTAAGCTTTATTTTGATGTATTAAACTTGTATTTTCATGCATGTTAAATATTTCTATAATTTGAATGTCAAATTCACCGGATGTTGTCGAGGTGGGTCGCTAGCGCCACGCCTGCGCCAGAAAGGTTAAGAACAAATTCTTATTTTCAATGACAACCCACTGTTCCAAGGCTAACTGCCTTGTTCAGGGGCAGAACGACCGATTTGTACCTTGTCAGCTCTGGGATTCGATCTTGCAACCTTCCGGTTACTAGTCCAACGCCCTAACCACTAGGCTACCTGGCACCCCGATAATTCACCAATAATAAGACATGTCAACGTGCCCGGACATGCATGCAATGAGCTAAGCAGATAGCTATTTGACCTGTTAGGAAAGATTACAATAATTGACCCTTTCATCTGTGGTGTTAGCTAGCTAACTATATTAGCTACTACGCTAGCTAGCTGGCCAGATGACCATGGTGGTACGATTTCAGATCATTAGGAAAATGTGGCGCTAGATATTTGAACGGCAGCATTATAATTGACTGAACATTTGAGAAATGTACCGACCCATATGCATTGGGTGTGTAACCTGATTATGGCGTCCACCCACAGAGATTAAAATGACATAAAAATCAAATGAAGGTTCATGGTAACTCATCTTAACAGAACCTGCACGTCCAGGAAGCACCGATGTGAGATCCCTCCTTAACAAATTTCCGAATGACCACGTTTACATTTCCCTCAGCCAACAAGACGAGTAACGAACAGCAAAATCACTAGCCTATGTCAATCTACTATCCCCCATAATAGAAAAGTTATCATTCTATTGGACAACTTGTCAAGAAATAAATAAACTATTCCAAACAGACATCTGGGTCAGTTGTGGGATGAGATATCCCAAATTCATACAACCAGTAGGCCCAGGATACATAAAAAAATAAACATTAAAAAGTGTCTGAACAGATCAGAAGGTTTAACTTAAAATGTTGATAAACTATTTATTCACATAATAAGCGTAGCAATGTGCACAAGCTACACGCATATGTTTGATCCATAAGGCAATTAGCGGGGAAATGAGTCCGACACAAAGAATATACTGTAATATCATGTAGGTACGGGGGGGGGGGGGTAAACGTGCAACTCAGTAGCCAGCAAACCTGAATTAAGACCAAGTTCAATTAGGTCCACACTCATTCGCAGTAGGCTAAATCTTTTAGGTAATCAATACAATGTCTGAGTGTCAGACTAAGCTGTGGGCGATTACTCAAAAAGGTTGTTTGCAAATAGCATTTAGGAAATATTCATGTAACGGAAGTGATTTTGACTAAAGCCCGCACTACATCTTTGTAATTACATTTGTCTTGTGTTCAACTACCGCAGACGTTAGGAGCATGGGAATAGACCATCTGCCATTTAGGGGGATGACGACCTCTGACCTCTGCAGCTGAAAAGATATGGGATATATGGAGTTAAAAACAAGAGGAGTCTACTCTTTTCTATTGTTACCAATGACCTGCCAATGGCAGTCTGTTTTGGAATGGGTGACCAGTAATAAACTGGTCCTGAACGTCTCTAAACCTAAGGGCATTGTATTTGGTACAAATCATTCCATAAGTTCTAGACCTCAGGTTAATCTGGTAATGAATGGTGTGGCTATCATGGTCCATACACATCAAGACAGTCGTGAAGAGGGCACAACAGCACCTTTCCCCCCACCAGGAAACAAATTATTTGGCACAGGTCCCCAGATCCTCAAAAATTGTACAGCTGCACCATCGAGAGTAATCCTGACAGGATGCATCACCGCCTGGTATGGCAACTGTTCTGTATCTGACCGTAAGGCACTACAGAGGGTAGTGCATACGACCCAGTACATCACTGGGGCCAAGGCTTCCTGACATCCAGGACCTCTATACCAGGCTGTATCAGAGGAAGGCCCAAATTGTCAAAGACTCCAGTCACCCAAGTCATAGACTGTTCTCTCTGCTACCTCACGGCAAGCGGTACCGGAGCACCAAGTGCAGGACCAAAAAGCTCCATAACAGCTTCTATCCCCAAGCCATAAGACTGATGAACAATTAATAAAATGGCCACCGGACTATTACATTGACCCCCCCCCTTTTGTTTTTACACTGCTGCTACTTGCGGTTTAATCATCTGTGCGGTCACTGTACCCCTACCTACATGTACAAATTACCTCAACTAACATGTACCCCCATAGTCACTGTACCCCTACCTACATGTACAAATTACCTCAACTAACCTGTACCCCCATAGTCACTGTACCCCTACCTACATGTACAAATTACCTCAACTAACATGTACCCCCATAGTCACTGTACCCCTACCTACATGTACATATTACCCAGACTAACCTGTACCCCCATAGTCACTTTACCCCTACCTACATGTACATATTACCCAGACTAACCTGTACCCCCATAGTCACTTTACCCCTACCTACATGTACATATTACCCAGACTAACCTGTACCCCCATAGTCACTTTACCCCTACCTACATGTACATATTACCCAGACTAACCTGTACCCCCATAGTCACTGTACCCCTACCTACATGTACATATTACCCAGACTAACCTGTACCCCCATAGTCACTGTACCCCTACCTACATGTACAAATTACCCAGACTAACCTGTACCCCCATATTCACTGTACCCCTACCTACATGTACATATTACCCAGACTAACCTGTACCCCTACCTACATGTACATATTACCCAGACGAACCTGTACCCCCAGCCACTGCACCCCTACCTACATGTACATATTACCCAGACTAACCTGTACCCCCATAGTCACTGTACCCCTACCTACATGTACATATTACCCAGACTAACCTGTACCCCCATAGTCACTGTACCCCTACCTACATGTACATATTACCCAGACTAACCTGTACAACTGCACATTTTTGGGTACCAGGGCCCCATGTATATATTACCCAGACTAACCTGCACCCCTGCACATTTTTGGGTACCAGGGCCCCATGTATATATTACCCAGACTAACCTGTACGCCTACCTACATGTACATATTACCCAGACTAACCTGTACCCCTGCACATTTAGTGGGTACCAGTGCCCCATGTACATATTACCCAGACTAACCTGTACCCCTGCACATTTAGTGGGTACCAGGGCCCCATGTATATATTACCCAGACTAACCTGTACTCCTGCACATTTAGTGGGTACCGGGGCCCCGTGTATATATTACCCAGACTAACCTGTACCCCTGCACATTTAGTGGGTACCAGGGCCCCATGTATATATTACCCAGACTAACCTGTACCCCTGCACATTTAGTGGGTACCAGGGCCCCATGTATATATTACCCAGACTAACCTGTACCCCTGCACATTTAGTGGGTACCAGGGCCCCATGTATATATTACCCAGACCATTTAGTGGGTACCGGGACCCCATGTATAAAGCCTCGTTACTGTTATGTCATTCTACTGTGTTACTTTATTCACTAAATATTTTCTTGACTCTTATTTCTTAAAGCTGCAGTGTTGGTTAAGGCCTTGCAAAGTGAGCATTTCACTGTAATAACATTTGATTTGAGGAGACTCAATTACTTGGCGTTACCTTGGATTGTAAAACTGTCACGGTCAAAACATATCTAGGGGGTTGTAAAGATGGGGAGACGTCTGTCATGAATAAAGACGCTCTGCTTTTTTCACACCACACTCCACAAGGCAAGTCCCGCCGGCTCTAGTTGTATCGTGATTATTGTCCAGTCATATGGTCAAGTGCTACAAAGAACGATCTAGTTTAGGCTGCAGCTGGCCCAGAACAGAGCAGCACGCCTTGCTCTTCACGGTAATCAGAGGGCTGATATAAATACTACGCAGGCCAGTCTCTCTTGGCTGAGAGTTGAGGAAAGACTGATTGTTTCTTACAAAAACAAGAATTGACACAATGTTGGAAATTACAAAATAATTTGCATAATCAACTTACACACAGCACTGACACTAGGACTGGGGACGATCTGGCTTAAATATCATACCCCTATATTTTTCACATTTTTGACAGTATTTATAAAAAAAATTAAAAATAAAATAAAAAAGGTATTTATTTCTTATATAAAAGGATTGCAACTAATGAATTCTAAGTGGGTTTTTAATTAGCTTAATCCAATCTGATTTTTGTTGGAACAGCAGTAAACAACACTGACAGTAAATAACAGTAGTGCTGTTGGTTAAACTTTTACTAAAACACAGGAACACTAATAAATAACGTTGCAAGAAAGAAAAGAAAACTGAATATATTCACAGTGTGCCAGTTATGGTGAAGGAAAACAAGCCCATCCACGGTCCATGGCTTCAGTACTGCGCGGTGGCATGTTATGGTACCACCCCGAAAAATAAATAACATTACAAATAACTATTACACATGATGCGCAAATTGCGAAGGCTGTTGAACGCTACCAAACAGAATAACTTCCAGGAATTCCAACTAAATAATGTAAACATTCAAGTAAAACGGGGAAAGATAACAGCTTCAAATTGGGCGTATGAATTACAAAAATGTCACACTATCATTTAACTAGGTTGTTAACTCCTGGTATAGAACCAACAATCATATTGGTTTCACAGGTCATGGGAAAGGAAAACAAGCCTATCTACTGTATCTGTCTTAAGTGCATCTCTGTGGCATGTCACTACATTGCCACCAGTGCCGAAGACCCTTTCGGAAGGTGAACTAGTGGCAGGAATGCACAGGTGTTTGTTGGCCAGTTTGCTCACCTTAGGAAGGTGCTCTTCATGGACCCTCCACCACTCCAGGGGAACTGCCTCACCTGTCAACATCAACAGTCTGCAGGTAGCTTATTCAGCTCAGCTTCAAATGCCACCTTTGTCAGACAGGGAAGCTGCTGGTGTTTGTCCTTTTAAAAATATATATATATATATATATATATATATATATATATATATATATATATTAATTTTAGCTTCCAAGCGTCTTCTCAATCTTCTTTGGTTCCACTGGGTCTGGTGCTTCTGCTCCTGTGATTCATCTGTATCTGCGATGAATGGCAGCTGCTCTGTCAGCAGTCTAATGAAGCTCTGCTACTCTTTGTCTTTATGTAGGCCACCCTGTTGCTCTTGATTGCATGTGGTTTTAAAGCGTGGGTGTGGGAAGGACGCTACATCCAACAGGTCATCTGTGGTAGGATTGGGGTAGAGGATGGTCCTCTCTTGTTGTCCTTGGTTAGGGGTGAGTCATCTTCCAGAGTCAAAACAGTAACGTTGAACAGCTGGAGTTCAGCGGGTTTTCAGGTAGGAGTCACTTACATAACCTTCTCCCGGACAAGGCGTCAGTGAACTCCTGCAGGGGAACCTGGGCTTTGTTGATTGACTCAAGGACTTGTATGTCCTGCCATGTAGTCACAAGGTGCCTGATTTTCTTGTCTGCAGCCAGGACCTGAGTTACAGCCTTCTCCTGTTCAAGCACTCTAGATCAACCAGGTGGGGCTCACATCAGAAGATGGAGTTTCAATAACAAGTGAGTGGTCAGGCAAGTCAAGTTCATCGGCGTGTGCAGTTTTCATAGGCCATAGCAACTGGTCAATCCTGGGATCTTTAACACTTCTCTCTGTAAAAATACCAACAAAACAATTGACAATATTAACTCAGCTTTTTTTTCTCCTTATATTTAAATGACAGAATAGAAACGAGAACCAAAAAGTAAACAACTAGATAATAAATAAACACACAAATATGACATGAAATTTGATTTAACCGTTTCCATTAGTTTCATTAGAGTAACTGTGATCTAATGGATTGATCTACATACATTATATACAGTAAAATAAATATATTTCAATTCATGTGATGAACACTCCAGTTTTGAATCCAACAATTGGCCAGCAATGCTAGGCTAGATAGTTATTGATGAAACATTAATTTAACTAACATCCTGATAGTTTATAACAGTAGCTGCATATTTGCAAAAAAAAATATTTTGGCAACTATTTAAACTTACCGATGGCCAGATGAAGACGGTGACTAAAACATTGCAGTCTTGTCCAGCTGTTCAGCTCCATGACCATGTTAGACCCGTTGTCAGTTGTAAAACACACGCAAGTTGTTCTTCTTTCAGTCCCCATAATTCTAGGGCATCCCCTCGGCCCATGGGCAAGCTATTCTCCTGTATGGTCCTCCGGGGGGAAAAAGCTGTTTGCAAACATCTTCTCTTCAGCTCCCAGGCTTCAGCTCCCAGGCATCGGTTATAAAATGGACAGTTAGGCTAATGTAAGGCTCGGATGTTGGGCTTGACCATAGGTCCGTTATGCTGGCAACGTGGATCATGTTTTCAATCTCCCTCTTCACTCTTTCATGGCATTCAGTGTACTCATTTGGTAAGACTGTCCCGCAAAAGTATTTTCGGCTAGGCAGTACATACCGGGGATCCAACGTTTTTGAATCCGTAATGTCCTGCCATCTTTTGCTTTTCTTCTCGTACGGGATCCACTTTGAAATGACGCAACCAATCAAATCAAATGTATTTATAAAGCCCTTCGTACATCAGCTGATGTCACAAAGTGCTGTACAGAAACCCAGCCTAAAACCCCAAACAGCAAGTAATGCAGGTGTAAAAACACGGTGGCTAGGAAAAACTCGCTAGGCGAGGACCTAGCAACCAGTATTTTAGTTCAAACTTGATGTCGTTTTAGGCCTGGCACTGGGGTGGATGTTGGAGTTTTGCGCTTCTTCGTACTTTCACCATATTCAATCACATGGCAGCTTTTTAGGTGGCTATAGGAGGTTACTCATGTTTCCCCCTTTTACAGCCACTGCCCACTTACAAATAACGTTTTTTTGTTTGTTCTGTGTCTGTTGTCTTAAAACCAAACCATGTCCACACTACCGACAGTGCACCTTTTTAATCCACAAATTCCTCACTTGCTGCGGGAATTGGCTGAGCATTTTTTGAAAACTCCATTACTTGCATCCTCCATCGTATTTTTCCACCCCTAACTGATTTCTCAGTGTTTGTTTCCAACGTGTGTTTGTTTCATCACGCATCGTTTTTCCCACCTGGTTGGTAGGGGTGCCTTTCATTCCAAAATGAGATTATTGTCATTCGTTGCCACTGCCGGAATGACACAAATTTGTAAATTAATACATTTAACATAGAAATCAATAAATTACAGGTACAGAAGGTAAAGTATAGGTACAAACCAGTACACCCCCCCCCCCCCCCCCTTAAACCGCCCAGGCCTAACTGACACGCACACACTTACCCCCCCAGGGGTCTTTTCACAGCCCCCACACACTTACCCCCCCAGGGGTCTTTTCACAGCCCCCACACACTTACCCCCCCAGGGGTCTTTTCACAGCCCCCACACACTTACCCCCCCAGGGGTCTTTTCACAGCCCCCACACACTTACTCCACCAGGGGTCTTTTCAGTCCCCACACACTTACCCCACCAGGGGTCTTTTCAGTCCCCACACACTTACCCCACCAGGGGTCTTTTCGGTCCCCACACACTTACCCCACCAGGGGTCTTTTCAGTCCCCACACACTTACCCCACCAGGGGTCTTTTCAGTCCCCACACACTTACCCCACCAGGGGTCTTTTCACAGCCCCCAGGTCAAGAACAAATTCAAGAAACATACAGCATTATACAGAGCCATATATGGAACTCCCTTCCATCTTATATAATCGCAATTTAACAGCAAACCTGGTTTCAAAAAACAAAGCAAAACCTCACGGAACAACGCCTCTCTGTGACCTACTTGTCATGTACGTGTAACAGATAGAGGCACACACACTACATGTTAATGTTTTTAAAAGGTATGTAAAATTGTAAAGGATTTGTCTGTAATGTCTTTTTCGCTATGTTGTCGGACCCCGGTAAGACTAGCTGTGAACATTGGGATTCTAATACATAACTGGTGCACACTGCCTGCCCTACAGGACACCTACAACACCAACACCAACACTTGGACGGACAAGAAGATTATCATGGGACCCGAGCCACCCAAGCCTTGCCCTGTTCTCCCCACTTCAAAATCACTCTGACGCTGGCAGTACAGGAGCATCTTGGCAAAAATGTAAAGACTGGCAGTGTCAGGGGAAGCCCCCCCCACCAAAAAATGACTCCAGTCACTCAAGTCATAGTTCTTTCTGCTACCGCATGGCAAGTGGTACCAGAGCGGCAAGTTTAGGTCCAAACAGCTCTTAACAGCTTCAAATTGCCTTCCTTTCTCAGAACAAGAATAAACTGACAATTTTCAGAAGAAAGTTATTTGTTTCTGGCAATTTTGAGCCTGTAATCAAACCCACAAATGCTGATGCTCCAGATACTCAACTAGTCTAACTAGGCCAGTTTTATTGCTTCTTTAAATCCGCACAAGAGTTTTCGGCTGTGCTAACATAACATTCTAATGATCCATTAGCCTTTTAAAATCATAAACTTGGATTAGCTAACACAATGCGCCATTGGAACACAGGAGTGATGTTTGCTGATAATGGGCCTCTGTACGCCTATGTAGATATTCCATTAAAAATCAGCCGTTTCCAGCTACAATAGTCATTTACAACATTAACAATGTCTCCACTGTACTTGTGATCAATTTGATGTTATTTTAAATGGACAAAAAATGTGTTTTTCCCTTTAAAAACAAGGACATTTCTAAGTGAACTCAAACTTGTAAACAGTAGTGTATATATTGGGGTGGAGGCAGAGTAAAGAATGAGGGGGTGGGAGAAATGACCATTGAGTGAAAAACAAATATATATAAAACAAAAACAGCACTATATACATTACAACAACTGTGGCAGCGATGAACAAATAAGTGTTATTATATGCATGCATATATAAAAAAATATATATTACATGTTTTCACTCAACGGTCACCCCCCCCTCTCAACAGTCATGCTGCTGCTCCCCCCATGGTCACCCCCCCTCAACAGATTGTTTTACTCTGCCTCCACCCCAATGGACACTTACTTATTAATCAATGCCAAAGTTGTTATTTATATAGTGCTGTTTATATCGTTTGTTTTCTAACCATTTTCATTATTTTATTTCATCCTGCATGTTGGAGCTCAGGGCCTAAGATTTTCACTGTAATCACACCTGCAACCCTGTACAGGTGACTATTAAAACAATCTGAGGAAGTGTCGACAAGTTAAACTTGGTCAAATCTTCTGTATGCCACACAGGAACAGAGTAATGGTCTGACTAGGCAATATGTTTAATAGCTAGGTGAAGGTGTGCATTTCTTATTAAAGGTCCAATGCTGTCAAAAATGAGATTTTCCTGTACACAGAGGTAACAATAATATTGTACAATTGTGAAAATGATAATTTACTTTTTTTTAGTATAAAGAGCTGTTTGAAAAGACAGCCTTGATTTTTAAACTTGTTCTGGGCTGGGCAAATTAGTGAGATTCACTCCAGGATTTTAAGCACAATAATTTTGTAATATATATATATATATATAATATAAATAAGAGAGAGAGAACGATTTGGATTCATACCATATTATACAAATAGCAAAAAATGAGTTGCAAAAAACATATGAAAATGGATGATGTAGTACACAAAAAACGTATATGAAAATGGATGATGTAGTACACAAAAAACGTATACAAAAATGGATGATGTAGTACACAAAAAACGTATACAAAAATGGATGATGTAGTACACAAAACACGTATACAAAAATGGATGATGTAGTACACAAAAAACGCATACAAAAATGGATGATGTAGTACACAAAAAACGTATACAAAAATGGATGATGTAGTACACAAAAAACGTATACAAAAAATGGATGATGTAGTACACAAAAAACGTATACAAAAATGGATGATGTAGTACACAAAAAACGTATACAAAAATGGATGATGTAGTACACAAAAAATGTATACAAAAATGGATGATGTAGTACACAAAAAGCGAGGACCACATTAGGCTTTCGAGCACCACCTTCAAAACTACTGTCTGAAATGATTTTATTTTTTATTTTTACAATGCATCTTTAATACACCAATAAGAAACAGTTCCAAACCTCTCTGCCAATAACAGCGACTTTTCAGTTTCCCCTCTCCACCCAGACCACTCCCAGACAGTCCTAGATAAATTCTTACTTGAGAAATTGCTCTTTGCTAAGAAGCCATTTTTTTTACATTTCATTTGGATGGAAAACAATCACAGTTAGATACCTAATGGTTACCCAGAAATGATTTGATATCGAGATTAAAAAAAACGGCTTGCAATGGACCTTTTAAGATAACTAGAGACCTTGAGTCAAAAGCCAATTCATCCATTTGCACATTTTTCAAGGGGTTTTTATGACAAGCATGTGGGAGAAACGTAATGGTTGTGCAATCATGTGCGGTAGTTCGATCAATACAGCACGAAGTTAACAGACAGAGAGAACTGTGTTGTTGACAAAGCAATGCAAGATGTATGTAGGGGGGGGGGAAGGGGACAACTAAATATGACAATATTTTATGTGTTCATAAAAGGATGGTTGGAAACATTGGCCATTTGGCAAAGACTTACCTCATTGACACATCCTACTAGCTAACCAACACGGGGGGGAAAGTCTAAATTATCGGTTCCGAATCAAATCATGCCATTCGACTTTTACCTTTAGCTCGCTAGCTAGCAAACCCAGGCTAGCGTTACAGTACACAATTCACTTCCCTTATCCAACTTCAGCCACCGTACAAAATCGAAAATATCCTACGCTAACTAGTTAACGCTAGCTAATTCACACACACACACAAAAAATGAGCAGCATGAGCAGTAGCTAATATTTTCAACATGGACACGAGGTATGCCATATGTAGTTAGCCATTCTGGCTAACTAGCTACATTAGCTAGCTACATGCAGTCGCATTCATACGGGTGAACGGCTGGCTTGTGCGTATTGTTATGGCACAGTTGTACGCCAAGGCCACTAGTTGACTGAATTGCATGTTAGTGTACTGTAGCTAGTTAACTAGCAATACAAAATAGTATTGAATAACACGCAAATCCTGCATTTGCTACTATCAATTGTATTTTGTTGAGAACGTTAAATCAACCGTGCACATATTCATTTCATAGCCATCTACAACCCCGTTGCTAGTGATACATTTACAATAAAAAATAATAAATACTGGTAGCTAAACTTGCCCCCATTCTCTAACCCCCAGTGTAAGAACAGCGGCAAGGCGGACACCGCTAGCTAGCCCCGATACGGGCAGGGAACACGGACAGCTCCGTCGGATTTGTCCCACTTTTAACTGGACAGATCCAGACAAATATACCTCCAAACAAAAACAAACAAAAATCAACGACCACGAAATATACTCCCAATTCCACACGAATAACGTTTGCTTGTGATCGTTCCTACCTTGTTTTTTTTAATGAATTGCAATGAATTGTATCCTCTCTCTCTCTCTGTCTCTTGCAGCTCTCTTCCCCCCTCCTATCTTCAAAATGGCGCCAATTTGCTCCGACAGCAGCCGTGGGCCAGAAACCACTCAGAGGGACACAGCGCCCTCTATGGAGCCACGCAGGGAACGCATCCACGGGTTGAATAATGTAACGACCCCGGGCTCGAAGGCTATTACTGTAATGACTTACTGAATATATCTCTCTATATATATATTTATATATATTTTGTTTATTATTATTTTTTAAATATGAAGGTGCACGTGCAATTCATTTAGCCATGGGACAGAGAGAACATTTAGCAGTTTTATAACACATTTAATACAGCTAATTTCCTGCTATTCTACCCATTTTGCCATAATATAATAATAATAAGTATAAACTGGGTGGTTCGAGCTCTGAATGCTGATTGGCTGACAACCATGTTATATCAGACCGTATACCACAGGTATAACAAAACATTTATTGTTACTGCTCTAATTACACTGGTAACCAGTTTATAATAACAATAAGGCACATCGAGGGTTTGTGGTTTACGGCCAATATACCAAGGCTAAGGGCTGTATCCAGGCACTCCTGTTGCGTGTGCACAAGAACAGCCCTTAGCTGTGGTATATTGGCCATATACCACACCTCCTCAGTCCATATTGAACAGGCAGTTAACCCACTGTTCCTAGGCCTTCATTGAAAATAAGAATTTGTTCTTAACTGACTTGCCTAGTTAAATAAAGGTAAAATAAATTAAATTAAATATTTCTTAATTATTGTTTCGCTCTTTTCTTTGTCTATTGTTACACCCACAAGAGCGGAAATGCAATTTTTCAGGTGAAAGACCTTACCCATGATGTTGCACAACGATTTAAGAAAAAAAACATCCCCGTTTTAGTTAAAGGTTGATATAATTGGTGTTGAAATGGGAAATCCGAAGTGGTGCCTAATGATATGTTCTTTGCCAATGTTTCCTCTATGATATGATAATACTTTTCAGTCTCCATTTCTTTTCAGGGCTGGGTTTTGTTTGCATGTTACCACCCACCAGCATGGCATTGTTAATTCATCAGAAACACCGGCTAAATTCTTCCTCTTTGTTAGCAGTGTTGCCATGTCTGCAGTTTTCCTGCAAAATTAGGCTACTTTGAAAACGATGTCGCGGGTGAAAATGTATTTTTCGTGGGTTTTTGGGCTATTTGTAAGTTGCAACGTGGTCGCCATGGGATTTCTCTTAAAAATATATACATTTCACTGTGACCTGCTGCTGACTGTCAGGCAATTGAGGAGGCAGGCTGTTGCTGAGTGAGTGGTGGGGAGGGCCGGAGGAGTGTGTGTGTGTGTGTGTTCTGTGTTGAGAGAGTAGTACAGCTACTGGCTGAGTCACGTGAGAGAGAGGTTTTCTTGTGACCTGTTGCCACAAGAAAAGGTCAACCAGTGAAGAAAAAACACCATTGTAAATACAACCCATATTTGTGCTTATTTATTTTCCCTTTTGTACATTAACCATTTGTACATCGTTACAACACTGTATATATATAATATGACATTTGAAATGAGAGAGAGAGAGAGAGTGATGTATATTATCTACCTCACTTGCTTCGGCAATGTTAACACGTTTCCCATGCCAATACTGCCCCTTGAATTGAATTGAATTGAGAGAGAGAGAGAGAGTGATGTATATTATCTACCTCACTTGCTTCGGCAATGTTAACACATGTTTCCCATGCCAATAAATCCCCTTGAATTGAATTGAATTGAGAGAGAGAGAGAGAGAGAGAGAGAGAGAGAGTGATGTATATTATCTACCTCACTTGCTTCGGCAATGTTAACACATGTTTCCCATGCCAATAAATCCCCTTGAATTGAATTGAATTGAGAGAGAGAGAGAGAGAGAGAGAGAGAGAGAGTGATGTATATTATCTACCTCACTTGCTTCGGCAATGTTAACACATGTTTCCCATGCCAATAAATCCCCTTGAATTGAATAGAGAGAGAGAGAGAGAGAGAGAGAGAGAGAGTGATGTATATTATCTACCTCACTTGCTTCGGCAATGTTAACACATGTTTCCCATGCCAATACTGCCCCTTGAATTGAATAGAGAGAGAGAGAGCATCATATGTGCATGTTGTGACAACTTTTTTACCAGTTGTAGGTAGGTTGTTTAGATTGTCATTATGGAGACCCCTATTTTACAACCCATTTTCCTTAAAACATATTAATATGCTAGAACTGATGCACATCAAGAAATAATGGAGACAAAGCACTGGAAAACGACGTTGGGCGCAGTACAGCGCATGACATAAATTCGCTTGGAGGTGGTTTAAACTGCATTGTAATGTTGACTACTTGAACAAAATGTTATCAAGCAGTGAGTTATGCATGCTCAGTTTTTGTGACTCGGGTGCTGCTGGAGTGGGAACTTGAAATGGAAGTTACTGAACTCCTTCGAGTGGTTATTTTTATGCGTAAAAGTCCTCAACGAAACTGACATTAGGCTAAATGTGAAGAATTATGCATTTGCCTCTGTTGGCCATCATATTGGCCGTGATATACGGTCTGATATACTACGGCTGTCAGCCAATCAGCATTCAGAGCTCAAACCACCCAGTGTATAATTAAGCAATAATGCCTGAGGGGGTGTGGTATATGGCCAATATACCACGGCTAAGGGCTGTTCTTATGAACGACACAACGCAGCGTGCTAGGACACAGCCCTTAGCCGTGGTGTGGGGGCTATGCTTTGGCAAAGTGGGTGGGGTTATATCCTTCCTGTTTGGCCCTGTCCGGGGGTGTCCTCGGAATGGGCCACAGTGTCTCCTGACCCCTCCTGTCTCAGCCTCCAGTATTTATGCTGCAGTAGTAGTTTATGTGTCGGGGGGCTAGGGTCAGTTTGTTATATCTGGAGTACTTCTCCTGTCCTATTTGGTGTCCTGTGTGAATCTAGGTGTGCGTTCTCTAATTCTCTCCTTCTCTCTTTCTCTCTCTCGGAGGACCTGAGCCCTAGGACCATGCCCCAGGACTACCTGACATGATGACTCCTTGCTGTCCCCAGTCCACCTGGCTGTGCTGCTGCTCCAGTTTCAACTGTTCTGCCTTAATATTATTCAACCATGCTGGTCATTTATGAACATTTGAACATCTTGGCCATGTTCTGTTATAATCTCCACCCGGCACAGCCAGAAGAGGACTGGCCATCCCACATATGCTCTCTCTAATTCTCTCTTTCTTTCTCTCTCTCGGAGGACCTGAGCCCTAGGACCATGCCCCAGGAATACCTGACATGATGACTCCTTGCTGTCCCCAGTCCACCTGGCTGTGCTGCTGCTCCAGTTTCAACTGTTCTGCCTTAATATTATTCGACCATGCTGGTCATTTATGAACATTTGAACATCTTGGCCATGTTCTGTTATAATCTCCACCCGGCACAGCCAGAAGAGGACTGGCCACCCCACATAGCCTGGTTCCTCTCTAGGTTTCTTCCTAGGTTTTGGCCTTTCTAGGGAGTTTTTCCTAGCCACCGTGCTTCTACACCTGCATTGCTTGCTGTTTGGGGTTTTAGGCTGGGTTTCTGTACAGCACTTTGAGATATCAGCTGATGTACGAAGGGCTATATAAATAAATTTGATTTGATGATTTGATTTGATTTGGTATATTGGCCATGTACCACCATCCCCCGAGGTGCCTTATTGCTATTATAAACTGGTAACCAACGTAATTAGAGCAGTAAAAATAATTACAATTATAAACTGGGTGGTACGAGCCCTGAATGCTGATTGGCTGACAGCCATTCTATATCAGACCTTATACCACGGGTATTACAAAACATTTATTTTACTGCTCTAATTATGTTGGTAACCAGTTTATAATAGTAATAAGGCACCTCGAAGGTTTGTGGTATATGGCCAATATATCACGGCTAAGAGATGTGTCCAGGAATTCCATGTTGCGTCCTGCATAAAAACAGCCCTTAGCCGTGGTATATTGTCCATAGGTCACACCTCCTCGGGTGTCTTATTACTTAATTATAAACCTGGTTCGAGCCCTGAATTCTGATTGGCTGAAAGCTGTGGTATATCAGACAATATACCACAGGTATGACAAAACATAACTTTTTACTGTTGTAATTACGTTGGTAACCAGTTTATAATAGCAATGACACCCCTGGAGTTTGCGTTATATTATGGCCAATATACCACACCTAACGGCTGTATCCACTCAGTCCGCATTACGTCATGCTTTTAACTGACTTGCCTAGTTACATTTAAAAAATAGTGAGCATTTTGCCTTTGTCAAGATAATCCATCCACCTGACAGGTATGGCATATCAAGAAGCTGATTAAACAGCGTCATCATTACGCAGGTGATAATAAGGTATAATAACAGGTCACTCTTAAATGTGCAGTTTTGTCACACAACACAATGCCACAGATTTCTCAATTTTGAGGAAGTGCACAATTGGCATGCTGACTGAAAGAATGTCCATCAGAGCTGTTGCAAGAGACTTGAATGTTAATTTCTCTACCTTAAGCCGCCTCCAACAACGTTTTAGAGAATTTGGCAGTAAGTCCAACCGGCCTCACAACCGTAGACCACGTGTAACCACGCCAGCTCAGGAACTCCACATCCGGCTTCTTCACCTGCGGGATCGTCTGAGACCAGCCACCCAGACAACTGATGAAACTGGGGAGTATTTCTGTCTGTAATTAAGCCCTTTTCTGGAGAAAAACAAATTCTGATTGGCTGGGTCTGGCTCCCCAGTGGCTGGGCCTGGGTCCCAAGTGGGTGGGCCTGTGCCCTTCTAGGCCCACCCATGGCTGCACCCCTGCCCAGTCATTTGAAATCCATAGATTAGGGCCTAATGCATGTATTTCAATTGGCTGATTTCCTAATATGAATTGTAACTCCATAAAATAGTTGAAATTGTTGCATGTTGCGTTTATATATATATATATATTTTGAGTTTATATATATTTTCTGCTGTTGTTACATTTGTGTTGGTGTTTCGTTTTGTGTCTGATGCAAGCCAGGATGTTGTAACATATCATATGTGGCGTGCATCAGGAGCAAAGTAGCCTGTCATTTCATTTCCCCCGGGAGAACATGATTTAAACTCTTAATTTTACAACCCCAAAATACCACTGCACAATGTCTATTTGCGCCTCTTCCGGAGGGAAACTACAAGTGTAATGGATGCGCTCAATGCAATGGCACTTACAAATGTAGATCCTTCAAACACCTCCAAACAGGGAAACATTTTCCAATCAAAGGTGTTATTACGTGCTCCACTAAGGCAGTAATTTATCTTATAACTTATCCTTGTGGTAAAAAAATGATGTGGGTAAAACGAAGCGTGAATGTATGAATTTCGGAGCATCGTAGCACCATTAGCTGCTCAAAGAACCCAGTTGCGGCCCAGTTTTTGGTAGCAAACCCCTCGATTTCGTCCCTACGTTATATCGGCATGGAACACGTCACCCTCCCTAGGAGAGGGGGGTGACCTCGACAATTTATTATTAAAACGAGAGGCTGCCTGGAGCTTTAATTTAAAGACCCTCGCTCCCTTCGGTCTCAATGTAGACTTTGATCTGAAGCCATTCTTGTGATTATTGTCATTTTTCTATTCATTGTAAATGTTTGTAGGCTTATGTAGCCACATTGTATCTAAGATCATATGCTATCCATTCATGTTTTTTATATGTTTTGTTTATATATGTAAATTAACCAAGGGCTCCCGAGTGGCGCAGAGGTCTAAGGCACTGCATCTCAGTGTTAGAGACGTTACTACACACACCCTGGTTTGAATCAAGGCGGTAGGTAGCCTAGTGGTTAGAGGTAGGTAGCCTAGTGGTTAGAGACAGGTAGCCTAGTGGTTAGAGTGTAGGGACGGTAGGTAGCCTAGTGGTTAGAGTGTAGGGATGGTAGGTAGCCTAGTGGTTAGAGTGTAGGGATGGTAGGTAGCCTAGTGGTTAGAGTGTAGGGATGGCAGGTAGCCTAGTGGTTAGAGTGTAGGGACGGTAGGTAGCCTAGTGGTTAGAGTGTAGGGATGGTAGGTAGCCTAGTGGTTAGAGTGTAGGGATGGTAGGTAGCCTAGTGGTTAGAGTGTAGGGATGGTAGGTAGCCTAGTGGTTAGAGTGTAGGGATGGTAGGTAGCCTAGTGGTTAGAGTGTAGGGATGGTAGGTAGCCTAGTGGTTAGAGTGTAGGGATGGTAGGTAGCCTAGTGGTTAGAGTGTAGGGATGGTAGGTAGCCTAGTGGTTAGAGTGTAGGGGCGGTAGATAGCCTAGTGGTTAGAGACAGGTAGCCTAGTGGTTAGAGTGTAGGGACGGTAGGTAGCCTAGTGGTTAGAGTGTAGGGATGGCAGGTAGCCTAGTGGTTAGAGTGTAGGGACGGTAGGTAGCCTAGTGGTTAGAGTGTAGGGATGGCAGGTAGCCTAGTGGTTAGAGTGTAGGGATGGAAGGTAGCCTAGTGGTTAGAGTGTAGGGGCGGTAGATAGCCTAGTGGTTAGAGTGTAGGGATGGTAGGTAGCCTAGTGGTTAGAGTGTAGGGATGGCAGGTAGCCTAGTGGTTAGAGTGTAGGGACGGTAGGTAGCCTAGTGGTTAGAGTGTAGGGATGGTAGGTAGCCTAGTGGTTAGAGTGTAGGGATGGTAGGTAGCCTAGTGGTTAGAGTGTAGGGATGGTAGGTAGCCTAGTGGTTAGAGTGTAGGGGCGGTAGATAGCCTAGTGGTTAGAGACAGGTAGCCTAGTGGTTAGAGTGTAGGGACGGTAGGTAGCCTAGTGGTTAGAGTGTAGGGATGGCAGGTAGCCTAGTGGTTAGAGTGTAGGGACGGTAGGTAGCCTAGTGGTTAGAGTGTAGGGATGGCAGGTAGCCTAGTGGTTAGAGTGTAGGGATGGAAGGTAGCCTAGTGGTTAGAGTGTAGGGGCGGTAGATAGCCTAGTGGTTAGAGACAGGTAGCCTAGTGGTTAGAGTGTAAGGACGGTAGGTAGCCTAGTGGTTAGAGTGTAGGGATGGCAGGTAGCCTAGTGGTTAGAGTGTAGGGACGGTAGGTAGCCTAGTGGTTAGAGTGTAGGGATGGTAGGTAGCCTAGTGGTTAGAGTGTAGGGATGGTAGGTAGCCTAGTGGTTAGAGTGTAGGGATGGTAGGTAGCCTAGTGGTTAGAGTGTAGGGATGGTAGGTAGCCTAGTGGTTAGAGTGTAGGGATGGTAGGTAGCCTAGTGGTTAGAGACAGGTAGCCTAGTGGTTAGAGTGTAGGGACGGTAGGTAGCCTAGTGGTTAGAGTGTAGGGATGGCAGGTAGCCTAGTGGTTAGAGTGTAGGGACGGTAGGTAGCCTAGTGGTTAGAGTGTAGGGATGGCAGGTAGCCTAGTGGTTAGAGTGTAGGGATGGAAGGTAGCCTAGTGGTTAGAGTGTAGGGGCGGTAGATAGCCTAGTGGTTAGAGACAGGTAGCCTAGTGGTTAGAGTGTAGGGACGGTAGGTAGCCTAGTGGTTAGAGTGTAGGGATGGCAGGTAGCCTAGTGGTTAGAGTGTAGGGACGGTAGGTAGCCTAGTGGTTAGAGTGTAGGGATGGTAGGTAGCCTAGTGGTTAGAGTGTAGGGATGGTAGGTAGCCTAGTGGTTAGAGTGTAGGGATGGTAGGTAGCCTAGTGGTTAGAGTGTAGGGATGGTAGGTAGCCTAGTGGTTAGAGTGTAGGGATGGTAGATAGCCTAGTGGTTAGAGTGTAGGGATGGTAGGTAGCCTAGTGGTTAGAGTGTAGGGATGGTAGGTAGCCTAGTGGTTAGAGTGTAGGGATGGTAGATAGCCTAGTGGTTAGAGTTTTGGGATGGTAGGTAGCCTAGTGGTTAGAGTGTAGGGATGGTAGGTAGCCTAGAGGTTAGAGTGTAGGGATGGTAGGTAGCCTAGTGGTTAGAGTGTAGGGATGGTAGGTAGCCTAGTGGTTAGAGTGTAGGGATGGTAGGTAGCCTAGTGGTTAGAGTGTAGGGATGGTAGATAGCCTAGTGGTTAGAGTGTAGGGATGGTAGATAGCCTAGTGGTTAGAGTGTAGGGGTGGTAGATAGCCTAGTGGTTAGAGTGTAGGGGCGGTAGATAGCCTAGTGGTTAGAGAGTTGGGCCAGTAACCGAAAGGTTGCCGGATTGAATCCCTGAACTGACAAGGTAAAAATCTGTCGTTCTGCCCCCGAACAAGGCAGCTGACCCCACTGTTCCCCGGTAGGCCGTCATTGTAAATAACAATTTGTTCTTCACTGACTTGCCTAGTTAAATAAAGGTCCAATGCAAAAACAAAAAAGCACAACCGGCTGTGATTGGGAGTCCCTTAGGGCAGTGCACAATTGGCCCAGCGTCGTCCAGGTTTGCCCGGTGTAGGCCACAATTGTAAATAAGAATTTGTTAAGTGACTTTCCTAGAAAGTTAACTAAAGAAAGGTTAAATAAAAAATTAAAAAATCAAGCCAGACCCAGCCATGATTACAGACATGTATAAACTAGTGACCTGCAGTGTTGGTAATTATAAACTGGGTGGTTTGTGCACTGAATGCTGATTGGCTGAAAGCTGTGGTATATCAGACCATATACCACAGGTTTGACAAAACATGTATTTGTACTGCTCTAATTACGTTGGTAACCAGTTAATAATAACAATAAGGCACCTTGGGGTTTGTGGTTTACGGCCAATATACCACGGCTAAAGGCTGTATCTAGGCACTCCGCGTTGCGTCGTGATAAGAACAGCCCTTAGCCGTGGTATATTGGCCATATACCACACCCATTCGTGCCTTATAGCTTAATTATACCCTGATGCAGCTTGTCTGTTGAAACGTTGATTATTAGGTTATTAAATTATTGCATCTGAGCTCATGGACCTAGAGTTTGCGGCTCTCCTTTTATTTTCAAGAGAACCATGGCATGGCCATGGGCTGACTTCGCAACGCAGCCGAATCTCCTGCTAGCAGCCTACCAGAGGTTGCACCGTGTTCATTACAATGTAGAAAAAAACGCATCTCTAGTCCAAACCGTTCAATAGTTAAAGGCGGTGCATGGTCATTCCGAAAGGCTACATTGGCCCTGCAGCATTTAGGGCGATACAGCATCTGCTAAAGTCAGCGTCATTCCTACTTCTTGCGCTCTCGAGCAGCACAGAGCTGTTGAGCAGAGCTGTTGTCAAGGAAGTTGTCAAGGAAGTGAATGTGTGTTCATACAAGAACTCCCGCCCCCACCTACCGTCAACCAATCATGTCAATGCAGAGCAAACGGAGCCCTCCGCATTGTTATAACATTTGAGAGGCGCACAGAAGTGCGGTATGGAGCTCAATTTGGCCTATGCGTGCCTCTGGAGGTTCTGCAGTTGCGTCACACCTACCGAACACATTTTCGGTTCAAGCATAAATTGGCTCTTAAAGATTCTTCATGGTCAATATGACATCTGTAGTGGTCTTCCAGCATTTACAGCCATGCGGCCTCTGCAGAAGTCAGAGAAAACATACTTTTTTGGCTTCCTGGAGCAGAGCAGAGCTGTTGTGAAGGAAGTTGTCAAGGAAGTGTATTTGTGTTTATACAGTACCTCCCACCCCCACCTACCGTCATTCAATCATGTCAATGTCGAGCTATACGGAGGCGCACAGCCATGCTGTACAGAACTTCTGCATGCCTCCCGAAATTGCATCACACCCTCCATAGGAAGCCTCTGACCACATTGTCAAATCAAGCATAAATTGGCTTTTAGGCTATCCATAGTACCGGAGCTTCGTCTTATCTATAGTACCAGAGCTTCGTCTTATCCATAGTACCGGGGCTTCGTCTTATCCATAGTACCGGAGCATCATCTTATCCATAGTACCGGAGCATCATCTTATCCATAGTACCGGAGCTTCATCTTATCCATACTACCGGAGCTTCGTCTTATCCATAGTACCGGAGCTTCGTCTTATCCATAGTACCGGAGCTTCATCTTATCCATAGTACCGGAGCTTCATCTTATCCATAGTACCGGAGCATCATCTTATCCATAGTACCGGAGCTTCATCTTATCCATAGTACCGGAGCTTCGTCTTATCCATAGTACCGGAGCTTCATCTTATCCATAGTACCGGAGCTTCATCTTATCCATAGTACCGGAGCATCATCTTATCCATAGTACCGGAGCTTCATCTTATCCATACTACCGGAGCTTCGTCTTATCCATAGTACCGGAGCTTCATCTTATCCATAGTACCAGAGCTTCGTCTTATCCATAGTACCGGAGCTTCTTCTTATCCATAGTACCAGAGCTTCGTCTTATCCATAGTACCGGAGCTTCGTCTTATCCATAGTACCGGAGCTTCGTCTTATCCATAGTACCGGAGCTTCGTCTTATCCATAGTACCGGAGCTTCGTCTTATCCATAGTACCGGAGCATCAGCTTATCCATAGTACCGGAGCTTCGTCTTATCCATAGTACCAGAGATTCGTCTTATCCATAGTACCAGAGCTTCGTCTTATCCATAGTACCGGAGCTTCGTCTTATCCATAGTCCCGGAGCATCATCTTATCCATAGTACCGGAGCTTTGTCTTATCCATAGTACCGGAGCTTCTTCTTATCCATAGTACCGGAGCTTCGTCTTATCCATAGTACCGGAGCTTCTTCTTATCCATAGTACCGGAGCTTCGTCTTATCCTTTCTATTTCTAACGAGGGTTGATTGAACATAACAAAACTTTGGAGATGACACAATAGATGTCAAAGTGAAAGATACTGGTTTCTCCTATCCCTCCCTATCCATGTGTGGCGAAGTTTTGCCTAAATGTTTATGACAAATCCAGCTCTGGAACCAGCCATATCCTAGCCAGTTGGCTAATCTTTTGAATACAGTGTAGCAACAAGAGATAACATTAGGTAGCTAAGGTTAGCATGCTAGCTAGCTACATTGACAGCTGTCAGTGCCCTCCTGTTACGTCTACCCGTAACATAGTAATTGTCCGAGACGCTCCAGTTAGTACGATATGTCACCATTCGTATGGTCTGTATTAATCTGTGGATGTCCATCATTCATTTCGTATGACATGTTACGAATTACAATTCTTATGATATGTTTACGAATTGCAGTTGTTACAATATGTCAAGAATTGCAATTCATACATGTTACAAATTTGCAAGATGTATGATATTTTACAAATGTTGATCTTCGCAAAAATAACTATTTAGGATGTAGCAGTTGTTATCTATAATGCTAATGCTGAAACAAAAGCTAGCCAAAGAGCCATTTTACTGGTTGAAGTTGAAGTGTTTTAAAAAAAATATATATAATTCAGTTGATTTGTGATGATGACACAAACATTTGATTAAGCAGGACATTCATACAAGCCTTGAAATCCAATTATAATCCAAAAGTAGTGTGAAATGCACCCATTATCAACATGTAAATATATGTTTTTTTGTTGTTTCTGGCGTTCTATAAGAACTCCCCCTTGTTCTGCCACCAACATGCGCGCATCGCCATCGTGCGGCAATGCTTGCAAACACAGAAAATGGTCTATAAAGAGGGGTTCCTGCAGATGCAGGAATGCCTACATGCAGGAAAGGCCCGAATCGCAGGCTGAAGTTGCACACTTCTCCCATCCTCATGCATTTTTTGGATAGGGCCAATAGAATTTTGAGGTCACGTAGAGGCAAACAATACAATAACAATCTTTAAATGTTGTAGGTCTACACCCTACCTACACATTTGAAGACAGGTAGGGTGTAGACCTACAACATGTCTTTGTGTAAATCAAACGGTCGTATGGTTTCAGTTCGCAACTGCGGCGCCCAGCCAGGCATCTTTCCTTGGCAGGTGCCCTACAGACAGCCCAAGGTGCGCACACAGTGACAGACAGGACAATCAGCCAATCCCTAGCGTCCTTTTCCTCCGTATCCAGAGGACCCGCATCTGATTGGTTGCTAAGGGCGGGGTGCTGCCATCCCTACCCAGAGAGCTGTCACCCGACCAAGGCACGACTCCGGGAGGGAAGAGAGACGAGACGAATAGATGCAAACACGAGAATCAAACCACAAACAAACAAGACCGATACACCGAGAAATGTACAAATAAACACCGGCTAAGACGCGCATAAATAAGGTAGAGTGCATTTTTGGTGTCAATTCTAGCGATGGGGATGTTTTGTGGCTGGCTTGCCTATAACAATACGAGACAGCCATGTCTCCTATCTTGTCTCGATAACACACACTGACTGTGCCACTGTACTTGGTGGCTAGGTAACCAGCTAGCTAGCGGCAACGAAATTACACGGTTTTTCACCACGAATAGCTTATTTTATCACAATCATGTAGTCAAAGAAACGCCGCCGTTGCGTTGCAGATCAACATGTCTGTAAACAATCTGATGCACCCTGTGGATATACCATTTGCTCGGAGATAAAAGATTATGTGCAAGAATAGGTGATGGGGTAGGCGGGGATGCTCAGTTTACTACGGGTCGTCGGTGTTTCAAAATGGTTGTGTCTAGGAATATAGCTAGTAGGGAATAAACACGTTTTTTTGGTGGTTCTATTAGGGTAATGTTATACTTAGTAATTCTACCTTATTTAAATCACTATTATTTATTTAGGTATGTCTGTCTGTACCACGTATGAAACATCTTCCTCCAGAATATTGGAACATAAATAAACCCGGGCATTTCGAAAGGTTACAATTCTGACCCCGAAGTTCAACTGCTCTCCCTCGCGGCCTCTTGCTCCGCCTGTGTAGTGAGTGAGTGTAGGCTACTTGTTCATTCCCCCGGGATGCATTGCGACCAGGTACGTGTGTGTAATTAGTATGTTAATTATTGATAAGTCATCTTTCTGGAGCCTTGTTGTACAGTCTGGTTTGGTGTGTAGGCTACTTGCCTTATTGTGTATCGTCAATTCAGGATAAAACATCCTATCTGATTTGACCTGCTACTATAGAACTACACACTGCTTATATGTTCTTTGTTGTTTCCAGTAGGTTCGTCTAAACCTCAGTGTAAGTGTATCAACATCATACTTTTTTGTAAGTGTAGTGTCATTGTCGTGTTATAATCATCAGTGTCAAATTGGCAATGGGTCACTGCCACTGGGCTTGAACCAATGATTTCACTGCACCTATCCGGTTTATGTGACAAAACATTTATTTATTTGTATATGCACTAGATGACTGATAGGGGGCGCTGTGTTGAAGCCACCATGCCTCCATCTTGGTACTCCCCCACCGTTGTAAATTATATTTTGGAAGCTATAGAAATGCATTTATTAATGTCTACTTTCATTTTTGCCACATTTATTTGATTACAGATTCCTTAATGCATACTTTTACCTTATATTATGTGAGCTAAACATAAACATTTTTAAAATAAGGTATACTTTATTAAGGGATACTTTGGGATTTTGGCAAAGCGGCCCTTTATCTACTTCCCCAGAGTCAGATGAAGTAGTGGATACTTTTTTTTTTATATCCGTGTCCAGTATGAAGGAAATTAGAGGTAGTTTCATGAGCCAACGCTAACTAGCAATAGCACAATGACTGGAAGTCTATGGGTATCTACTAGCCTGCTACCATAATGTTACTGTCTCCACTACAACAACAAAAATGCTTAAATACATGTTAGCATTTAATTGATATACTGTAGAATTCCATTCATTCCAATGGAGAACTGCTCCTACTGGGGAGTACCAATATGGCTGACTGGTTGCTTCAAAATCCTATTGTCCCTAACCCCTAACAGTAACCCTAACCTTTGACCTAACCCCAAACCCTAAACCTAACACTAACCCTAATTCTTCCCCTAACCCTAATTTTAACCCTAGCCATAAACCTAACGACTAAACCTAAAAAAAAGTATTTTTCCTTGTTTTACTATCCTTGTGAGTACTTCTGGTTCCTACAAGGATAGTAAAACCAAACCACAGACACGCACACATACGCTCGCACGCAAGCAGGCACACACACACACACAGTGACACTCAATAGCACTGAATATGTGACAGAAAGCACTGTGGGTCTTTGTGATGCTTTCCTCCCCCCTCTCTCTCTCTTTGTCGCTGTTACACTGTGCTACCGGCTGGGTAGATGGGCGATAGTAGGCCAGCCTACCCACGCACTCATTATGGTTGCTCGGTGATGTACAGTATATAAACGTAATTCTGGTTGCTACACTCTTAGAAAAAAAGGTTCCTTATAGAACCAAAAAGGCTTCTATTGCTTGCTTCATATATGGAATTCCTAAAAGTTCTATATAGAACCCTAGAGGTTCTTCTTCAGTGAACCAAAATGGTTCCATATAGTACCCTGCATGGTGCCATTTTTGCGTCATCATGCTGGAATCCAAAAGTAGTGTGAAATGCACCCATTATCAACATGTAAATAGATGTTTTTTTGTTGTTTCTGGCGTTCTATAAGAACTCCCCCTTGTTCTGCCACCAACATGAGATTAAAGAACCATTTACTAAAAAAAGGTTTTATACATATATATATAACCTTTTTTTAGTAAATGGTTCTTTAATCTTGTCCAAAGAACCAATAGGTTCTATATAGAACCCCAAAGAAGCATTTTTTTGTAAGCGTATGTCATATTGATGCTGTTTACATACTGTGCTGTCTGCCTGTCTGCTTGTTAGCATTCGCCAGTCGTTGTGTGGCCATACTGCTGTCAGAGGGACTCAATCTTGTCCTAGTACACACTAATCAATAACACGATCACACTATGGCTGTGTTTACATACGGAGTCCAATTCTGATCTTTTTCCACAATTATGGTCAAAAGAGCTGATCTGATTGGTCAAAAGTGAGAAAAAAAATATCACAATTGGGCTGCCTGTGTAAACGCAGCCTTTATAGCACCGTAGCAATACCCAATCAGCACAGTAGTGTAATGTACAGCAGTACATCATCTATTCACTTCAGCCTGCAGTAGGTCTAGTTCTACAGACAGGCCATTCTGGTGAAAGCTATGATGTGGCCAAAGCCAGGTCAATATGCTGCTGTGTGGATCAGTCGGTAAGAGCATGACGCTAGCCAACGCCAGGGTCATGGGATCGATTGTCGGGTGTTCATAGAAATCAAAAAAATATACCAGTCCGTTTTTAATTTTATGACGACAGATATTCTCTTCCTGGGGTCCGACACAAACGGCAAACAGTGTGTCTTTGTGCTGCACCTGCCCCATACTCATGAAAATAACTTGAACCAATGCATCAAAACGTCCTATCTTAGTTCCTGTGTGCGTCAGCGTAGAAGGTACTCTGCTACATGGACCATCGGTACATCAGTTCCTAATGGTGATATGACGTGATGTCTGTTTTTAGCTGATGCTGTGTGAGCAGATCATCTGCTCTGATAATAGAAGGCTTTATGTAACTGTCAGGTCCCATCCATACTTCCTAAACTATGTGGTCGTTATGGAGACGGTAGAATGGGAAGAACAGGTTCTATTCTAAGATGGAACTTGTTCTGTTCTATTCAGTCTACACTGTTGATTTTCCATTTGAACAGCTGTAATCTGAACCATTACACATTACACACTAGCAGCAGCTGCCACTTCTCTCTCTCTGTCTCTCTCCTTCTCACTCTGTCTCTCTCTCTCTTTATCTCTAACACTCTCCTACCATTAATGCCAAGATAATGTAATTCATTGCCATTGACAATCAACCGTTTTCTGTCATGGGTGATGTTGGCTTTCTCGACTGGTTGAGCACCGGTACACACTAACGTTACCAAGTGCGCTATTTTTCAGATGTTGCCCTACCGGAGGTACACAGTAATAGCGTCACTGCTATTAGCTTCACGACATACTATGGAACTCCGTTTGGGCTTTTGCGTGTCAAAAAAGATACCAACACCGGCCACGAACGATGTGCTTACAATACCGCTTTGGTAATAAAGCATTACTTGTTCGAGCGCAACTTCTGGGGTAGCTAGCTTTAGCTTGGTACCTAGCTAGCACCAATACAACCAGCCTTTTCATTATTCTTAGCAATGATTTAGGAATCCTTGTGACTAAGTGTTAGCTAGGTAGCCACTTGTTGTTCGCCTATTGAAATTGAACTTCAGTTCATGAAGATAAATAGCTAGCCAGCTACTTAACCCTGTTGCCCAAAGCTAACGTTATAAGCAGCCAGCTAGCTTCATCTGGCTAGTGAGGCTCGACCTGACTGGGTTATGTGTTGTGAAGCTAGCCACAATAAGGATTTGGCACAATAGTGAAATGTGTGGTTTGCCTTCAAAATAAAAGTACCTCTTTGAAAGTGATGCAGAAGGTTACAGTTGGTGGAATCATGCCATATTTAGACGAGATAATGTTGGAATGTGAAGCAATGAAATGGGGTATCAGTCTACTCGGTGACACCCACAGAATACAACTGTCAAGAGTGTATGTAAATATTAGCATTGTAGCTCTTATCGCGGGACTGTGATTGTGTAAAATCACCTCCCCAGTCAGCCTATTTGGGTGTATTGACATTCATATTGCACTGTACAGCTTTACCTAAGGATTGGGGATCAATGAAATGGGGTATCAAGTCTACTCAATACCCAATATATTTTTTCCTAACGTCCTCCTCAGAGTTATCAGACTCCGAAGCATCCCCGCAGTATTGCTTTTCATCGGGAATTAGTGTTCAATACACAATTTAATTATTATGTGACGTACAGTCATATTCAGGTCCTGATTGGTCAACAAGCTCATTTGACACGGAAAGACCCAAACGACGTTCCATATAAATCCCGGTTGAGAATGAAACGACTGAACAAATGAACAACGAAACAGCACAGCAAGTAAGTGAAAGAAAAAGGTTTTGATGATGTTTTACTCAGTTTTACTGAGACACTGTGGCCCCATCCGATGATCCCCCCAGACAGGGCCAAACAGGCAGGATATAACCCCACCCACTTTGCCCCCACACCACTAGAGGGATATCTTCAACCACCAACTTACCATCCTGAGACAAGGCTGAGTATAGCCCATAAAGATCTCTGCCACGGCACAACCCAAGGGGGGCGCCAACTCAGACAGGAAGACCACGTCAGTGACTCAACCCACTCAAGTGACACACCCCTCCAAGGGACGGCATGGAAGAGCACCAGAAAGCCAGTGACTCAGCCCCTGTAATAGGGTTAGAGGCAGAGAATCCCAGTGGAGATTGGGGAACCGGACAGGCAGAGACAGCAAGGGCGGGACTGTAGTTACGCCTCTTGCACTGAGATGCAGTGGCTTAGACCGCTGCATCCATGTGTGTGTGTTAACGATTTAACTCTAATAGAATGCTTAAAAGGCTGCCAAAATGTTAAATATCGGTGATCGGTATTGTTTTTTTTAATGCATACTGTTCAGTCACTGCATTCCGATTTAGGTGCTTGTCAATGTCAAAATCTGCCATTTTCAGGGGAAGGGTTTTATAGCAGCTCTCAGCCATCTGGGTTGGCAGCAATACACTCACTGAAACTCTACTTCTCATTACTGCCTCATACAGACAGTTTTGTATTGTGATGCCTTATTTTACAGGAGGCTAGAGAGAGAGAGGAGCCTTGGCTACTGTAGGTTGTGAAGATGCCATCCTTTTTCATTGAAGTCAAACAAAAGTTAAAGAGTATTCCTATAGTGAAAAGCCAACAAGGCAGGGCTCCAGACTGATTTGGTCAAACAGTAAAGTACATTATCCCCATGATTCCTGTAATGAAAGTGTTTGCTCTGTCCCTGTTTCTCTGGGCCTTGCTGCTGTGAGACACTCTCTCGCTCCTTTCCCATGGACAAAAAAAAAAATGCTTGGGGAGAATGAATAGTGTTCTGATTGAATTACATTTTAAAATCCAATTGCTGGGAAATCACTGCTATCCTGTTGTAACAGATGGAACTAGGATGTCCTCAGCTTTCTGTAGGTATAATGTTTTGTTTTGAGATACAGAACGAGCTAAATGCTCATTGGCCACCGTGAGTCCATCGACCTCATTGGACGGTAGGCTTCAACTTATTTTTTTTGGACAATAAATGTCCTGTTAGATTAATACATGGCTACTATGAGTGGGTATAATCAATTCATTTTATTTGTCACGCGCTTCGTAAACAACAGCTGTAGACTAACAGTGAAATGCTTAATTATAGGCCCTTGTCACACCCTGACCTTAGAGAGAGAGATGTTTTATTTCTCTATTTGGTTTGGTCAGGGTGTGATGTGGGGTGGGCATTCTATGTTTTGTATTTCTGTGTGTTTTTGCCAGTGTGGTTCCCAATCAGAGGCAGCTGTCTATCATTGTCTCTGATTTGGGAATCATACTTAGGCAGCCTGTTTTGCCACCTTAGTTGTGGGTAGTTGTCTGTGTTAGTGGCCTGTATAGCCCTAGTAAGCGTCACGGTCGTGTTTGGTGTTTCTTGGTTTTGTTGGCGACATTTTTAATAAAGGAAAATGTACGCTCACCACGCTGCACCTTGGTCCGGTAATTTCCACCCTGACGACGAGCGTGACAGCCCTTCCTAACAACACAGAGAGAAAGAAAATATAGAAATAATAGAAAAATAATAACACAAGGAAATAATAACACAATGAGTAAAAAAATAACTTGGGCTATATACACGGCAGGGTACATCATGTTAGGAGGTATTCAGATTATCATATGGTCATACTGTCCTCTCACCCCTAGAGTTATAATATTACTGGTGTAGTACACAAGTGGGTGCCAAAAAGCAACAAAAAAACATTGGGCGTCTATTACCAGAATGCTAACAAAATGAGCACAAGTAATAGCGAATTTGAATGGAGGCTGCTAGCTAAATATGTTAAAATAAACTAATTGCATAGACAAGCTCATAAAGTTAGACATATAAGGTAGACGCTACCGAATGTCATTTCTGGTGAGTTTGAACATTTACAAGTGAATGTGAACGAGAGACATTGTGTAAATGTCTCTCCAGCAGCATGTCTGTACTCCGTGTCTGTGTGGAGTCTGGAGTCGCTAGGACAACGGGCCCGTCTGCTCTGCTTGGAGAAGAGACGGGAGGAGCAACTGGGCCCGTCTGATCTGCTTGGAGAAGAGACGGGAGGAGCAGCCGGGCCCGTCTGATCTGCTTGGAGAAGAGACGGGAGGAGCAGCCGGGCCCGTCTGACCTGCTTGGAGAAGAGACGGGAGGAGCAGCCGGGCCCGTCTGATCTGCTTGGAGAAGAGACGGGAGGAGCAGCCGGGCCGAGAACGGAGAGGACAAACAAAAAACACAAGGAAATCAAGATGCCAGTGTCAGCTGTATAAATAACTCATCCAAAGTGCTTTGCCTTCTCGAACAGGGCAGAAAGCTAACACAATATGATGCCACTTTAATTCAGCCACTTACTTAGATAGCAAGTTAAACTAGGGATTGTGTTAATACATAATTCTGCGTTTTTCACACAGGAAAAAAAAAGATACAACGTATAAGAAATATATTGCTGTGTTTTGTGAAACACACATCTAAAATGATTCGTATTTTTATTTCTGCTCGGCGTCAGACACATTTTGTGCTTTAGTTGCGCTTCTAAACTCAGATGAGAATTCACCAACAGGGTAGTTTCTTTCCCCTGGTGCTTTTGTCGCTGTCGCCAGCCTATTTTTCTCTGGTAAAACGCAAGATTAACTTTAAAACAAAATATTAGGAAATGTAGCTGGCTACATCCTTTCTATGATAGGCCTAAACATAGTTTATTGCAAAAAAAGACCTTGTTCATTTACTTGTGTGGCTGTCAGCCAAATATTTGTAATATTATAGTGGACATAGATGAGAAGAATGTGGGCGTGGCCAAATGCCAGGATGCAATTTTTTGTATTTATAATAAAATAATAATAATAATAATTATTGTATATAATTATTATTATTGTATATTATTATTATTATTATTGTAGGCCTATTTATTCGAGATCCTTCTTATTTATTAGGTTTCCCAAGTGGCGCTGTGGTCAAAGGCACCGCATCTCACTGCTAGAGGTGTTTCCACAGACCCTGGTTTGATTCCAGGCTGTATCACAACCGGCCGTGATTGGGAGTCCCATAGGGCGGCGCACACTTGGCCTAGTGTCGTCCGGGTTAGGTTTTGGCTGGGGTAAGCCGTCATTTTAACTGACTTGCCTAGTTAAATAATGGTATATATATATATATATATATATATATATATATATATATATATATATATATATATAATAATCCAACCCAGTTCTTTAAATATGGATAACGTGTTTTGTTTCATTCTGTTGATACATTTTCATTGGCTAAATTAAGTTTGATCTGTCTTTTTAATTGTGTGCTCCCGAAAAAAAATAACAAATTAGTCTCCTTATGTATAGCTGTGTATGCTTCGTATTGAGTTGAAGTTAAGTTATAAGTAGGCCTTTTGTAAAAAATAAACATTAGCCTATTGCTGTCGTTTGTTTCTTATGGTAGGCACTAGCATTTCTTGGTAATTGCTGCAATATAGCTGGGACAAAACTTTTATGAAGGTTTAAACCAGTTCGCAAATGTTTTGTTTTATTCTGTTGAGCCGTTTTCTTTGGTCAAATTAAGTTCCAACTGTTGTGTTTGTCGCAATATAATATCCTGTTCATATTTTCCATATAAACAATGGCTTGACTTAATTTTGATATTACCTTAATAAAGTTTAGAAACTTTTGTGAAGGTTTAGTGTGGTGTGGCTATTAGCCTGTTATACTGCAGAGCCTATGAAAGGAAGGCAGGTGCTCCAACTGACTCCGACTGCTGAACTTGAGGTGACGAAGAATGTTTTAGACCTACCAGAGTTACTCCTTTAATCGAACAATATAATGCTTATCTATTAGCTTAGCTTCCTTCTGTACGCTTATATCTGTACAGCAGACACAGTAGTAGTAGACACAGTAGTAGTAGTAGACACAGTAGTAGTAGACACAGTAATAGTAGTAGACACAGTAGTAGTAGTAGACACAGTAGTAGTAGTAGACACAGTAGTAGTAGTAGACACAGTAGTAGTAGACACAGTAGTAGTAGTAGACACAGTAGTAGTAGACACAGTAGTAGTAGACACAGTAGTAGTAGTAGATACAGTAGTAGTAGTAGACACAGTAGTAGTAGACACAGTAGTAGTAGACACAGTAGTAGTAGACACAGTAGTAGTAGTAGACACAGTAGTAGTAGACACAGTAGTAGTAGACACAGTAGTAGTAGTAGTAGACACAGTAGTAGTAGACACAGTAGTAGTAGTAGACACAGTAGTAGTAGACACATTAGTAGTAGTAGACACAGTAGTAGTAGACACAGTAGTAGTAGACACAGTAGTAGTAGTAGTAGACACAGTAGTAGTAGTAGACACAGTAGTAGTAGACACAGTAGTAGTAGTAGACACAGTAGTAGTAGACACAGTAGTAGTAGTAGACACAGTAGTAGTAGACACAGTAGTAGTAGTAGACACAGTAGTAGTAGACCCAGTAGTAGTAGTAGACACAGTAGTAGTAGTAGACACAGTAGTAGTAGACACAGTAGTAGTAGTAGTAGACACAGTAGTAGTAGTAGACACAGTAGTAGTAGTAGACACAGTAGTAGTAGACACAGTAGTAGTAGACACAGTAGTAGTAGTAGACACAGTAGTAGTAGTAGACCCAGTAGTAGTAGTAGACACAGTAGTAGTAGTAGACACAGTAGTAGTAGTAGACACAGTAGTAGTAGACACAGTAGTAGTAGACACAGTAGTAGTAGTAGACACATTAGTAGTAGTAGACACAGTAGTAGTAGACACAGTAGTAGTAGTAGTAGACACAGTAGTAGTAGTAGACACAGTAGTAGTAGACACAGTAGTAGTAGTAGACACAGTAGTAGTAGTAGTAGACACAGTAGTAGTAGACACAGTATTAGTAGACACAGTAGTAGTAGACACAGTAGTAGTAGTAGTAGTAGACACAGTAGTAGTAGTAGACACAGTAGTAGTAGACACAGTAGTAGTAGTAGACACAGTAGTAGTAGACACAGTAGTAGTAGACACAGTAGTAGTAGACAGAGTAGTAGTAGACACAGTAGTAGTAGACACAGTAGTAGTAGTAGACACAGTAGTAGTAGACACAGTAGTAGTAGTAGTAGACACAGTAGTAGACGACACAGTAGTAGTAGACACAGTAGTAGTAGACACAGTAGGCTGTCTGAGTATAAAGATGGATGTTGGTGTTGCATCAGGGCCCTGGCATATCTCCATATCTCTATCTGTCAATCTGGGGTCTAAACCTCTCTTCCATATTAAGATCCTACCTCGGACACCTAAGCCTGAAGGTCTATGCATGTAATGCCCTGATGTATTTAGTGCTGAAATCTCTGACAGATGAACCGTGAGGTGGACAATTATTGTTTTAGGAAAGTTTTAAAAAACAATAGGCTATAATGTTATATATGCTACACATCCAAACACAAGGAATAGTGTTTTTATAATTAGTTCTAGGCTGTTTTGAAGGACATGTAAATGTGACTCATTTGGCCAACGCCCCTGGTTTATTGATGGTGCTGGCTGCGTGGGTTGACGCCCTAATGGGTTACCTGATGTATATGGCCAATTCATGTCTTCCCGGTCACTTCCTAGAGGAAGCCCTGGTGTGTCTGTGTGTGTACGTGTGTTTCTGTGTTTGTTTGTGTGTGTGTGTGTGCAACGTGTGTGTTTCCATATCTTTATGTACTCATGTGATTGAGCACTCAGGATATTAGCAGCAGAGAGATATGAAATCTCACCCTAGAAATACAGTGCATTCGGAAAGTATTCAGACCCCTTGACCTTTTCCAGATATTGTTACGTTACTGCCTTATTCTAAAATGTATTATTTGTCAATATACGTACAATACCACATCATGACAAAGCAAAAACAGTTAATTTTGTAAAAAAATATATAATTATAAAGAAATATTACATTTAGTATTCAGATCCTTTACTCAGTACTTTGTTGAAGCAACTTTGGCAGCGATTACAGCCTCGAGTCTTCTTGGGTATGAAGCTACAAACTTGGCACACCTGTATTTGGGCAGTTTCTCCCATTCTTCTCTGCAGGTCCTCTCAAGCTCTGTCAGGTTGGATGGGGAGCGACACTGCACAGCTATTTTCAGGTCTCTCTAGAGATGTTCTATCAGGTTCAAGTTCGGGCTCTGGCTGGGCCACTCAAGGACATTCAGAGACTTGTCCCAAAGCCACTTCTGCGTTGTCTTGGCTGTGTGCTTGTCCTATTGTCCTAGGGTTGTTGTCCTATTGGAAGGTGAACCTTCGCCCCAGTCTGAGGTCCTGAGCGCTCTGGAGCAGGTTTTCATCAAGGATCTCTGTACTTTGATCCATTCATCTTTCCCTCAATCCTGTCTAGTCTCCCAGTCCCTGCCACTGAAAAACATTCCCACAGCAAGATGCTGCCACCACCATGCTTCACCGTAGGGATGGTGCCAGGTTTCCTCCAGACGTGACGCTTGGCATTCAGGCCAAAGAGTTCAATCTTGGTTTCATCAGACCTGAGAATCTTGTTTCTCATGGTGTGAGAGTCTTTTGGCAAACTTCGAACGGGCTGTCATGTGCCTTTTACTGAGGAGTGACTTGCGTCTGACCACCATATAGGCCTGATTGCTGGAGTGCTGCAGAGATGGTTGTCCTTCTGGAAGGTTCTCCCATCTCCACAGAGGAACTCTGGAGCTCTGTCAGAGTGACCATCGGGTTCTTGGTCACCTCCTTGATCAAGGCCCTTCTCCTCTGATTGCTCAGTTTGGCCAGGCGGACAGCTCTAGGAAGAGTCTTTGTGGTTCCAAACTTCTTCCATTTAAGAATAATGGAGGCCACTGTGTTCTTGGGGACCTTCAATGCTGCAGAAATGTTTTGGTACCCTTCCCCAGATCTGTGCCTCGTCACAATCCTGTCTCAGAGCTCTACTGACAATTCCTTCAACCTCATGGCTTGGTTTTTGCTCTGATATGCCCTGTCAACTGTAGGACCTTATATAAAGAGGTGTGTGCCTTTCCAAATCATGTAAAATCAATTGAATTTACCATAGTTAGACTCCAATCAAGTTGTAGAAACATCTAGAGGATGATCAATGGAAACAGGATGCACCTGAGCTTAATTTCGAGTCTCATAGCAAAAGGTCTGAATACTTGTGTAAATAAGGTATTTCTGTTGTTTTTTAAAACATGTTTTATACATTTTGCTTTGTCATTATAGGGTATTGTGTGCAGATTGATGAGGATTGTAGAGTAAAGCTGTAATTTAAATGTGGAAGAAGTCAAGGGGTCTGAGGACTTTCCGAACGCACTGTGTTTTATTACATAACTAAATGATGTATCTGTGTATGTGTGTTCACGCCAACTCAAAGTACACACACTCACCATGCACCACGCATACACATACTACACTTAACAAATTCAATGCAATCAGTAATATAGTATTGTTGATTTAAAAATCCTGAGTGAAAGCTTATCTCCAGTGAACAGCAGAGGGCACCGTTGCAGAGGCTAACCGGTCTAACTGGTCAAACTGGGCTAACTGGGCCAACTGAGCTCTGCTTGCAGAGGGGGAACAAAGACAGTCCTGCTGCAGTCAGTCAGCCATACCAGTCAGTCAGCCATACCAGTCAGTCAGCCATACCAGTCAGTCAGCCATACCAGTCTGTCAGCCATACCAGTCAGTCAGCCATACCAGTCAGTCAGCCATACCAGTCTGTCAGCCATACCATTCCGCCAGCCATACCATTCCGTCAGCCATACCAGTCAGTCAGCCATACCAGTCAGTCAGCCAAACCAGTCTGTCAGCTATACCAGTCTGTCAGCCAAACCAGTCAGTCAGTCATACCAGTCAGTCAGCCAAACCAGTCAGTCAGTCCTCCTCCTTCTCCTCCTCCTGCACCACCTCCTCCTCCTGCACCACCTCCTTCTCCTCCTCCTCTTCCTCCTGCACCACCTCCTTCTCCTCCTCCTCCGCCTCATCCTACTTCCCATCCTCCTATTTCTCAATCTCTTCTGCCTCCTCCCTCTTGTCCTCTTCTTCCTCCTCCTCGTCTTTTTCTTCCTCCCCTTCCTCGGCTCCCCCCTCCTCTTTCTCCTCTTCCCACTCCTCCTTTTATTCATCTTCCCGCTCCTCCTCTTATTCATCTTCCCACTCCTCCTTTTATTCATCTTCCCGCTCCTCCTCTTATTCATCTTCCCACTCCTCCTTTTATTCATCTTCCCGCTCCTCCTCTTATTCATCTTCCCACTCCTCCTTTTATTCATCTTCCCGCTCCTCCTCTTAATCATCTTCCCACTCCTCCTCTTATTCATTCTCCCGCTCCTCCTCTTATTCAGCTTCCTCACCTTCCCACTCCTCCTCCTCTTCTACCTCTTCCCCATCCTCCTCTTCCTCATCTTCCTCCTCCTCTTCCTCCTTTTCCCCTCTTCCCCCTCCTCCTCTTATTCATCTTCCCGCTCCTCCTCTTCCTCATCTTCTTCCTCCTCCTCCTCCTCTTCCTCCTTTTCTCCTCTTCCCCCTCCTCCTCTTCCTCCTCTTCCCCCTCCTCCTCTTCCTCCTTTTCTCCTCTTCCCGCTCCTCTTATTCATCTTCCCGCTTCTCCTCTTATTCAGCTTCCTCACCTTCCCCCTCCTCCTCTTCTACCTCTTCCTCATCTTCCTCCTCCTCCTCTTCCCCTTCCCCTTCCTCCTTCTCATCTTCCCCCTTTCATCCCCCTTCTCCTCTTCTACCTCTTCCCCGCCCTCTTCTTCCTCCTCTTCCCCTTCCTCCTTCTCCTCTTCCCCCTCCTTCTCCTTAGCACATAATCAAGCCTCTGATTAGTGGAATCAGGTGTGTAGTGCTAGGACAAAAAAACAAAATGTGCAGGACCAGGATTAAGAAACACTGATATATGTAATCTCTGAGGTGAATGTGGACTACTCCAATACAAACAGAGAGAGAGAGAGAGAGAGAGGGGAGAGAGAGAGAGGAGGAAGGACAAGAGAGAGGGAGAAAGAGAGAGAGAGAGGAGGAAGGACAAGAGAGAGGGAGAGAGGGAGAGAGAGAGAGAGGAGGAAGGACAAGAGAGAGGGAGAGAGAGAGAGGAGGAGGAAGGACAAGAGAGAGGGAGGACATTTAATGATTATAACATCAGACACCACAGTGCTGATGACACATTCCTTGTGGTTGTTCTGGCCCAGTGACAGGCTTAGTAAGGTTAAATAGTCAGTGTTAATAACGACTAAGGTGACAGGTTTAGTAAGGTTATATAGTCAGGGATTAAGGGGAGGAGGCCCTCCCTCGTTAAGATCAAATCAAATCAAATTGTATTTGGCTCATGTGCCAAATACAACAGGTGTAGAACTTACAGGGAAATGCTGAATACAACAGGTGTAGAACTTACAGAGAAATGCTGAATACAACAGGTGTAGAACTTACAGAGAAATGCTGAATACAACAGGTGTAGAACTTACAGAGAAATGCTGAATACAACAGGTGTAGAACTTGTACCTCATCTACCTACGTTATACAGGTATGTACCGCATCTACCTACGTTATACAGGTATGTACCGCATCTACCTACGTTATACAGGTATGTACCTCATCTACCTATGTTATACAGGTATGTACCTCACCTACCTACATTATACAGGTATGTACCTCACCTACCTACGTTATACAGGTATGTACCTCACCTACCTACGTTATACAGGTATGTACCTCATCTACCTACGTTATACAGGTATGTACCTCATCTACCTACGTTATACAGGTATGTACCTCATCTACCTACGTTATACAGGTATGTACCTCATCTACCTACGTTATACAGGTATGTACCTCATCTACCTACGTTATACAGGTATGTACCTCATCTACCTACGTTATACAGGTATGCACCTCATCTACCTACGTTATACAGGTATGTACCTCATCTACCTACGTTATACAGGTATGCACCTCATCTACCTACGTTATACAGGTATGCACCCCATCTACCTACGTTATACAGGTATGTACCTCACCTACCTACGTTATACAGGTATGTACCTCATCTACCTACGTTATACAGGTATGTACCTCATCTACCTACGTTATACAGGTATGCACCTCATCTACCTACGTTATACAGGTATGTACCTCATCTACCTACGTTATACAGGTATGTACCTCACCTACCTACGTTATACAGGTATGTACCTCACCTACCTACGTTATACAGGTATGTACCTCACCTACCTACATTATACAGGTATGTACCTCACCTACCTACGTTATACAGGTATGTACCTAATCTACCTACGTTATACAGGTATGTACCTCATCTACCTACGTTATACAGGTATGCACCTCATCTACCTACGTTATACAGGTATGTACCTCATCTACCTACGTTATACAGGTATGTACCTCATCTACCTACGTTATACAGGTATGCACCTCATCTACCTACGTTATACAGGTATGCACCCCATCTACCTACGTTATACAGGTATGTACCTCATCTACCTACGTTATACAGGTATGTACCTAATCTACCTACGTTATACAGGTATGTACCTCATCTACCTACGTTATACAGGTATGCACCTCATCTACCTACGTTATACAGGTATGCACCTCACCTACCTACGTTATATAGGTATGCACCTCATCTACCTACGCTATACAGGTATGTACCTCATCTACCTACGTTATATAGGTATGCACCTCATCTACCTACGTTATACAGGTATGTACCTCATCTACCTACGTTATACAGGTATGTACCTCATCTACCTACGTTATATAGGTATGCACCTCATCTACCTACGTTATACAGGTATGTACCTCATCTACCTACGTTAAATAGGTATGCACCTCATCTACCTACGTTATATAGGTATGCACCTCATCTAACTACGTTATATAGGTATGTACCTCATCTACCTACGTTATATAGGTATGCACGTCAGCTTTGACATTGTTTTTACACATCGCCGATGTTGGCATTTTTAGCTAATATCGCCCGATTCCGATATGTTTACCAATATATCGCGCATCTCTAGTATTTATTGTTGTTAAAAAAAGAAGTTGTGATATTTGTTTAATTTTATTACAACCAAACTTTTTTTAGAATGATTCACCTTCCTGGTTTTATGTTGACAACAACCGTGGCGAGCTCCTAATGCAACTTCTGGAGATGTTTGAATGTGATCTGATCTGTAAAAAATGTTTCCGATTAGGTTGATAAAACACAGAGCTATTGGGGAGCACTATAACTGTGGACATTCTCTCTTTCTCTTTATATAGGATCTTTGTCCAGCTACTGTTTAAAGTTTGGATGTGTGTAAAACCCTCCATAGTCTTCATTGTTGTAATATTATATGTCCACGGGGGGAAATGATGGTGCCTGTAATTGTGACATAGCCTATTTAAAACAAATTGTTGTTTAGTTTTGTTTAGAATTAGACTATAATTATTTGTTCTATTTTTAGGGCTTAAAGTAATGAATGTAATCTTGCTTATTGACTATGTTTGGCATGTCCATGCTCAACCATAATATAATTTACAGTAGGCCTAGCCCCTATATCAGTGTGAATGTAATTTACAGTAGGCCTCTATAGCAGTGTGAATGTAATGTACAGTAGGCCTAGACCCTATATCAGTGTGAATGTAATGTACAGTAGGCCTAGACCCTATATCAGTGTGAATGTAATGTACAGTAGGCCTAGCCTCTATATCAGTGTGAATGCTATTGAAGACATAGAATTACTTAGAACAATGCGGACTGCAAATGGGTTCAAGTTAACGTATTTAGCACAGATAGGTCTACGTTTTGTTAGTTTGTTTCTGGAAGCCATTTAACAAACTAAAGCGGACTAACATTGGAATTGAAGTTGAGGTTCCAAGGTAATACATAAAAGACCGTAAATACACCATTTAAAGCAACCACATATTCCGCCATGGATCACGTTCTGATTGGCCCAGTGAGGGGCCATGGATCACGTTCTGATTGGCTCAGTGAGGGGCCATGGATCACGTTCTGATTGGCTCAGTGAGGGGCCATGGATCACGTTCTGATTGGCTCAGTGAGGGGCCATGGATCACGTTCTGATTGGCCCAGTGAGGGGCCATGGATCACGTTCTGATTGGCCCAGTGAGGGGCCATGGATCACGTTCTGATTGGCCCAGTGAGGGGCCATGGATCACGTTCTGATTGGCTCAGTGAGGGGCCATGGATCACGTCCTGATTGGCTCAGTGAGGGGCCATGGATCACGTTCTGATTGGCTCAGTGAGGGGCCATGGATCACGTTCTGATTGGCTCAGTGAGGGGCCATGGATCACGTTCTGATTGGCCCAGTGAGGGGCCATGGATCACGTCCTGATTGGCCCAGTGAGGGGCCATGGATCACTTCCTGATTGGCCCAGTGAGGGGCCATGGATCACGTTCTGATTGGCCCAGTGAGGGGCCATGGATCACGTTCTGATTGGCCCAGTGAGGGGCCATGGATCACGTTCTGATTGGCCCAGTGAGGGGCCGTGGATCACGTCCTGATTGGCCCAGTGAGGGGCCATGGATCACGTCCTGATTGGCCCAGTGAGGGGCCATGGATCACGTTCTGATTGGCCCAGTGAGGGGCCATGGATCACGTCCTGATTGGCCCAGTGAGGGGTCATGGATCACTTCCTGATTGGCCCAGTGAGGGGCCATGGATCACGTTCTGATTGGCCCAGTGAAGGGCCATGGATCACGTTCTGATTGGCCCAGTGAGGGGCCATGGATCACGTCCTGATTGGCCCAGTGAGGGGCCATGGATCACGTTCTGATTGGCCCAGTGAGGGGCCATGGATCACGTTCTGATTGGCCCAGTGAGGGGCCATGGATCACGTTCTGATTGGCCCAGTGAGGGGCCATGGATCACGTCCTGATTGGCCCAGTGAGGGGCCATGGATCACGTCCTGATTGGCCCAGTGAGGGGCCATGGATCACGTCCTGATTGGCCCAGTGAGGGGCCATGGATCACTTCCTGATTGGCCCAGTGAGGGGCCATGGATCACGTTCTGATTGGCCCAGTGAGGGGCCATGGATCACGTTCTGATTGGCCCAGTGAGGGGCCATGGATCACGTCCTGATTGGCCCAGTGAGGGGCCATGGATCACGTTCTGATTGGCCCAGTGAGGGGCCATGGATCACGTTCTGATTGGCCCAGTGAGGGGCCATGGATCACGTCCTGATTGGCCCAGTGAGGGGCCATGGATCACGTTCTGATTGGTCAGTGAGGGGCCATGGATCACGTTCTGATTGGGCCAGTGAGGGGCCATGGATCACGTTCTGATTCGGCCAGTGAGGGGCCATGGATCACGTTCTGATTGGCCCAGTGAGGGGCCATGGATCACGTCCTGATTGGCCCAGTGAGGGGCCATGGATCACGTTCTGATTGGCCCAGTGAGGGGCCATGGATCACGTTCTGATTGGCCCAGTGAGGGGCCATGGATCACGTTCTGATTGGCCCAGTGAGGGGCCAATTCTCGGCACAACTTGTTGATCCATTAAATACCCAGCCCTCTCGCGCCAACACCAGCAGATGCGCCGACAACGGTGAAAGTGAAAATAGCTGAAATAGTTAAGGCACACCCCTGAACCTATAGCACTACTGCATTGTGCTTAGAATTACCACTGTGTTAGGTTAGTTAAACTAGAGGCCTAAAACTACATCCAACAGATGTTTCATCCAGTGAGATTAAGTGAACACAACAACAAACAATGTCCTGTCCATAATATCCTGTCCACAATATCCTGTCCATAATGTCCTGTCCACAATATCCTGTCCATAATATCCTGTCCATAATGTCCTGTCCACAATGTCCTGTCCACAATATCCTGTCCATAATGTCCTGTCCATAATATTCTGTCCATAATGTCCTGTCCATAATGTCCTGTCCATAATGTCCTGTCCATAATGTCCTGCCCTTAATATCCTGTCTGTAATACCCTGTCCATAATATAATGTCCATAATATCCTGTCCACAATGTCCTGTCCATAATATAATGTCCATAATGTCCTGTCCATAATGTCCTGCCCTTAATATCCTGTCTGTAATACCCTGTCCATAATATAATGTCCATAATATCCTGTCCACAATGTCCTGTCCATAATATAATATCCATAATGTCCTGTCCATAATGTCCTGCCCTTAATATCCTGTCCATAATATCCTGTCCATAATGTCCTGTCCATAATATCCTGTCTGTAATACCCTGTCCATAATATAATGTCCATAATATCCTGTCCACAATGTCCTGTCCATAATATAATGTCCATAATGTCCTGTCCATAATGTCCTGCCCTTAATATCCTGTCTGTAATACCCTGTCCATAATATAATGTCCATAATATCCTGTCCACAATGTCCTGTCCATAATATAATATCCATAATGTCCTGTCCATAATGTCCTGTCCACAATATCCTGTCCATAATATCCTGTCCATAATGTCCTGTCCATAATGTCCTGTCCATAATATAATGTCCATAATGTCCTTTCCCTAATATCCAGAGAGATAGACAGAGATATAAGAGGCAGACAGAGAGATATAGACAGACAGAGAGATATAGACAGACAGAGAGATAAGAGGCAGACAGAGAGATATAGACAGACATATGTTTCCCATGCCACTTCTGGTCAAACCACTCTGTCTCTTCTCTCACCACTTCCCATCTCTGTGTCTCTCACTTCTGGTCAAACCACTCTGTCTCTTCTCTCACCACTTCCCATCTCTGTGTCTCTCACTTCTGGTCAAACCACTTAATAGTTTTTTCTTTATTTAATGAGAGTGCTTGTTTAATCTACACAGTAACATCAACAACTCTTTCGTATTGTCACTGGCACTCTCACTCAGACAAAACAACAATAGACTACATGATGAAATTACATTATAGATGGATTACTGCCTCCCTCTATCTGACAGGGACCGTACATTCTTAACTTCCACCCACATTCAAACACAACGACCCACCATGATTGGCTGTTTGGCGTTGGCATCGACCAATCAGCTACGAGATGAAACCTGAGGAACAGGAGCAGGAGTGTGTGTAATTTGCATGTGTAATTTGTCCTGAGGGGAGGGCCACGCCTCTCGCCTTCTTTGGCACCATGAAGTCTGCTTGTTCCTTGGACAGAGAGAGGGAGACAGACAGAGAGAGAGAGAGAAACAGAGAGCGAGACAGTGACAGAGAGAGGGAGACAGGAGAGAGGGAGACAGAGAGAGAGAGACAGGAGAGAGAGACAGAGAGGGACAGAGAGAGAGAGACAGAAACACACAGAGAGAGAGAGAGGTGACAGCATTCCCTCCCACATATGCCCCCCTAGGCACAACTATGACAACATAACCAACAAAAACGGGTCACAACTCCTGCAGCTCTGTCGCACGCTGGGTATGTACATAGTCAATGGTAGGCTTCGAGGGGACTCCTATGGTAGGTACACATATAGCTCATCTCTTGGCAGTAGTACTGTAGACTACTTTATCACTGACCTCAACCCAGAGTCTCTCAGAGCGTTCACAGGCAGCCCACTGACACCCCTATCAGACCACAGCAAAATCACAGTCTACTTAAACAGAGCAATACTCAATCATGAGGCATCAAAGCCAAAGGAACTGAGTAACATTAAGAAATGCTATAGATGGAAGCAATGCAGTTTGGAAACCTACCAAAAAACAATTAGGCAACAACAAATTCAACCCCTTTTAGACAATTTCCTGGGTAAAACGTTCCACTGTAATAGTAAAGGTGTAAACTTGGCAGTAGAAAATCTCAACAATATATTTGACCTCTCAGCTTCCCTATCAAATCTAAAAATCTCAAATAGAAAACCGAAGAAAATTAACAACAATGACAAATGGTTTGATGAAGAATGCAAAAATCTAAGAAAGAAATTGAGAAACCTGTCCAACCAAAAACATAGAGACCCGGAAAACCTGAGTCTACGCCTTCACTATGGTGAATCACTAAAACAATACAGAAATACACTACGGAAAAAGAAGGAACAGCATGTCAGAAATCAGCTCAATGTAATTGAAGAATCCATAGACTCTAACACGAAACAAACAACAACACGAAGAGTTATCTATCCAAAATGGAGATGTATGGGTAAACCACTTCTCCAATCTTTTTGGCTCTATAACAAAGAATAAAGAGCAAAAACATATACATGATCAAATACAGATCTTAGAATCAACTATTAAAGACTACCAGAACCCACTGGATTCTCCAATTACATTGAATGAGTTACAGGACAAAATAAAACCCTCCAACCCAAAAAGGCCTGTGGTGTTGATGGTATCCTCAATGAAATGATCAAATATACAGACAACAAATTCCAATTGGCTATAATAAAACTCTTTAACATCATCCTTAGCTCTGGCATCTTCCCCAATATTTGGAACCAAGGACTGATCACCCCAATCCACAAAAGTGGAGACAAATTTGACCCCAATAACTACCGTGGAATATGCGTCAACAGTAACCTTGGGAAAATCCTCTGCATTATCATTAACAGCAGACTCGTACATTTCCTCAATGAAAACAATGTACTGAGCAAATGTCAAATTGACTTTTTACCAAATTACCGTACAACAGACCATGTATTCACCCTGCACACCCTAATTGACAACCAAACAAACCAAAACAAAGGCAAAGTCTTCTCATGCTTTGTTGATTTCAAAAAAGCCTTCGACTCAATTTGGCATGAGGGTCTGCTATACAAACTGATGGAAAGTGGTGTTGGGGGTAAAACATACGACATTATAAAATCCATGTACACAAACAACTAGTGTGCGGTTAAAATTGGCAAAAAACACACACATTTCTTCACACAGGGTCGTGGGGTGAGACAGGGATGCAGCTTAAGCCCCACCCTCTTCAACATATATATCAACGAATTGGCGCGGGCACTAGAAAAGTCTGCAGCACCCGGCCTCACCCTACTAGAATCCGAAGTCAAATGTCTGCTGTTTGCTGATGATCTGGTGCTTCTGTCACCAACCAAGGAGGGCCTACAGCAGCACCTAGATCTTCTGCACAGATTCTGTCAGACCTGGGCCCTGACAGTAAATCTCAGTAAGACCAAAATAATGGTGTTCCAAAAAAGGTCCAGTCACCAGGACCACAAATACAAATTCCATCTAGACACTGTTGCCCTAGAGCACACAAAAAACTATACATACCTTGGCCTAAACATCTCAGCGCCACATGTAACTTCCACAAAGCTGTGAACGATCTGAGAGACAAGGCAAGAAGGGCATTCTATGCCATCAAAAGGAACATAAATTTCAACATACCAATTAGGATTTGGCTAAAAATACTTGAATCAGTCATAGAGCCCAATGCCTTTTATGGTTGTGAGGTCTGGGGTCCGCTCACCAACCAAGACTTCACAAAATAGGACAAACACCAAATTGAGACTCTGCATGCAGAATTCTGCAAAACTATCCTCAGTGTACAACGTAGAACACCAAATAATACATGCAGAGCAGAATTAGGCCGATACCCACTAATTATCAAAATCCAGAAAAGAGACGTTAAATTCTATAACCACCTAAAAGGAAGCGATTCCCAAACCTTCCATAACAAAGCCATCACCTACAGAGAGATGAACCTGGAGAAGAGTCCCCTAAGCAAGCTGGTCCTAGGGCTCTGTTCACAAACACAAACACACCCTACAGAGCCCCAGGACAGCAGCACAATTAGACCCAACCACATCATGAGAAAACAAAAAGATAATTACTTGACACATTGGAAAGAATTAACAAAAAAACAGAGCAAACTAGAATGCTATTTGGCTCTACACAGAGAGTACACAGCGGCAGAATACCTGACCACTGTGACTGACCCAAAATTAAGGAAATCTTTGACTATGTACAGACTCAGTGAGCATGGCCTTGCTATTGAGAAAGGCCCCCGTAGGCAGACATGGCTCTCAAGAGAAGACAGTCTATGTGCTCACTGCCCACAAAATGAGGTGGAAACTGAGCTGCACTTCCTAACCTCCTGGCCAATGTATGACCATATTAGAGAGACATTTCCCTCAGATTACACATATCCACAAAGAATTCGAAAACAAATCCAATTTTGATAAACTCCCATATCTACTGGGTGAAATTCCACAGTGTGCCATCACAGCAGCAAGATTTGTGACCTGTTGCCACGAGAAAAGGGCAACCAGTGAAGAACACACACCATTGTAAATACAACCCATATTTATGCTTATTTATTTTATCTTGTGTCCTTTAACCATTTGTACATTGTTAAAACACTGTATATATATAATATGACATTTGTAATGTCTTTATTGTTTTGAAACGTCTGTATGTGTAATGTTTACTGTTCATTTTTATTGTTTATTTCACTTTATATATTCACTTTATATATTATCTACCTCACTTGTTTTGGCAATGTTAACACATGTTTCCCATGCCAATAAAGCCCTTGAATTGAGAATTGAGAGAGACTCAGAGAGAGACAGATACACAGAGCGAGAGAGAGACAGAAACACACAGAGAGAGAGAGTCTCAGAGAGAGACAGATACACAGAGAGAGAGAGAGAGAGAGACAGACACACAGAGAGAGAGAGAGAGAGAGAGACAGAAACACACAGAGAGAGAGAGAGAGATAGATAGATACACAGAGAGAGAGAGAGAGAGAGACATGAACAGAGAGAGAGAGACAGAGAGAGTTGAAGGTAGGTTGTTTAGTTTGTGATGAAGGTTAGTGTGGGTTAGTTGTTTTGCGTGTGTTAGTATGTATGTGTGTGTGTGTATATGTGTGTGTCAGTAATGACAGTTGGCTTAATTCACAAAATGTTTTTGTCCCAATGAGTCACAACATTCCACTGTGGGGTCACAGCCTGACTGGCCACACGCATACACGTACACATGCACGCACACACACACACACACACACACACTTACGTGTTTTACATTAGTGCCAGCTGTCGGCTAGTCAGCCGGTTACAGACTCATTTTCAACCGGTTACATTTTCCACTTCATATTAACTAGGCTACTTTTCATTTAAAAGATTAAATTCCCTAGTCCGTTCGAGTCTTCTCCCGCTCGGATGAACGATGTCCATCTTCTAGGTGATCTTTTGATAGCATAGGCACCTGTCAGTCACAAAGTGGGCGGTGACAGGGAAACCCAGCAGAGAGGAAGAGGCGAAGGGAGAGGTTATACTCTGTCCAAAATAAGCTTGTCGCTTGCCTTTCCGCCGTTGAGACGACGACTCCCATTGTTTAGGGCGGAGACATGAGCATCTCATCATTATAAGATATACAGATCTTTGGTTGCAGTCGGGTTTTCTGGAGGAGGGAGAGAGCATGATGCTGGTGAATTTGCACTTCTCGTGTAATGTAAGTGGTAACGATGATTCTAAATCCACCACTTAGCCCGAATTATTGTTTTCTGACACATTCATTTATTTTATTTTTCAGTTTTTTGGGGGGGGGGGCTGGACGCGGAGTCGTGGAGCGTTGTAGGCTATTTACTGTGTGTTGATTGACTACTGAACAGCAAGTGTTGACTAGTTTATAGAAAGTGTCAAACCGACTGAATAAAGTCAATCTTTACGTTCAGGACAAGTAAACCAAAGGATTTCCTAGGTTTCCTAGGTTTCCATTCCAGTGTTGCTGTACCACAGACATGATCATTAGGACCCTCACGGAATCCAGTAGATCATTAACTTCTTATGGCTGCAATCCCGTTAACGGGCAGTCAAAGTGTAGGGCGCCATTTTCAAAACATCAAAAATCTCATAATTAACATTCCTCAAACATACATGTGTCTCATACCATTTTAAAGCTATTCTCGTTGTTAATCCCACCAAAGTGTCCAATTTCAAATGTGCTTTTCAGCAAAAGCACTACAAACGATTATGTTAGGTCTCCACCAAACCACAATAAGCACAGCCATTTTCCAGCGAAATATAGCATTCACAAAAAGCAGAAATAGAGATAAAATGAATCACTAACCTTGAATTATCTTCATCAGATGACACTCATAGGACTTCATGTTACACAATACATGCATGTTTTGTTTGATAAAGTTCATATTTATATCAAAGAATCTGAGTTTACATTGGCTTATTAGATTCACTAGTTCCAAAAACATCAAGTGATTTTGCATAGCCACATCGTTTCAACAGAAATACTCATCATAAATGTATAGGATAATACAAGTTATACACATGGAATTATAGATATACCTCTCCTTAATGCAACCGCTGTGTCAGATTTCAAAAAAAGTTTACGGAAAAAGCAACCCATGCAAAAATCTGAGACGGAGCTCAGAACAGAAGCCAAATTAGCCGCCATGTTGGAGTCAACAGAAACCAGAAAATACATGATAAATGTTTCCTTACCTTTGATGAACTTCATCAGAATGCAGTCCTAGGAATCCCAGGTCCACAATAAATGCTTGATTTGTTCGAAAATGTCCGTTATTTATGTCCAATTAGCTACTTTGGTTAGCGCGTTTGGTAAACAATTCCAAAGTCACAAAGCGCGTCCACTATAACGCGACGAAATGTCCAAAAGTTCCGTAACAGTCAGTAGAAACATGTCAAACGGTGTACTGAATCAATCTTTAGAATGTTGTTTACATATATCTTGAATAACGTTCCAACCGGAGAATTAGAATGACTTCAGATGACTGGTGGAACGCAGGTCCTTCCCCTGTGGACGCGCATAGTGAAAGCATGGTCAACTCGTGGCATTGGTGACTATTTCCTGTCTCATTCGACCCCCCTTCACATGAGAGTCATCAGACAAAGTTCTATTGACTGTTGATATCTAGTGGAAGGCATAGGAAGTGAAAACTCATCCATATCTCGCTTTAATTTCAATGAGAGCTTGGTTGAAAATCTGCCACCCCCAGAAAAAATACAAACAGGAAGTGGAATTTCTCAGGTTTTTGCCTGCAATATGAGTTATGTTATACTCACAGACATAATTCAAACTGTTTTAGAAACTTCAGAGTGTTTTCTATCCAATACTAATATGCTTATATTAGCAACTGAGACTGAGGAGCAGGCCGTTTACAATGGGCACCTTTTCATCCATGCTACTCAATACTGCCCCTGCAGCCATAACAAGTTAAGAAAGACTCATCCTTTATTTAAAAATGGCCTTTTTGCCTTTATACAGATTACAACTTCTCATTTCCGACTAATTGAAAATGACATTTTGTTTAAGGTATCGCCCTTTCTTAAACAAGCCATACAAAGCTGGTTACAATTTCAGTTTTATCCTCCAGAAAAGATAGAACAAACATTACAACAAATGTTATGGTTAAAATCAAATATATTAATTAATTATAATGAATATAATACTGATTAATAAAAAATAATTATTCATGGAATAAAAAAAATTGTATTATATGTATTTTGTGTAGAAACGGAGGAGTTATGTCACATATGCAGTTATCGGAAATATATGGGAATGTCGGCTCAATCCAAACTTACCAACCAACTGTTTGCAGTACCACAGAAATGGAGGAGGCAAGTGGAAAAGAGGGAAGGTAGAGAACTTGTTTGCCTGCCATATATTAAAGATACAAATTGTCTGAAAGGTACTGGCAAAAATAGATAAATCAATTTAAATTATTATATAAAATTCTTGCCACCAACAGAATGCTATATATATGGGGCACACAACAATCTCAGCTCCGTAGATTTTGTTGTGAAGAGACCGAATCAATAGTATTGCCCAATGTAGCTTGTCTCTGGTCACAGGTTCAGGAATGGTTAAAAAAATCACAACATGCCTTTAAAATTAACCTTACAAATAGCAGTGTTGGGCGATCTGGAAAGCCATAGTCAGTCAATAAATAATATAATAATACTCTGAATAATACTCGTAGGAAGATTTTTCATCTTTAGCTCACAAAAAAAGCTGTACAAAAACAAATTAAGATATTTGTCCTCCGAAGGGAGTGTTAATAATAATAAATAAATAAATAAAGTATATATATATATATATTATTATATTATTATATGTATATTTATATATACATATATATATATATATATGTATATATAAATATAAATATATATATATATATATATATATGTATATATAAATATAAATATATATATATATATATATATATGTATATATAAATATAAATATAATACAAAGTAGCCTATACTTACCTGGCAGAATAATATCATGGTTATTTTGATCAATCCAGTGGGTATTTGTTTTGCAAACTCTACCATCACACGTGCACTACGAAAACACAGCTAAACAACAGCTGCTTGCTATGCACAAATTAAAGGGTAACTACACCCGAAAATGTAAATTTCTCAGATTTTTCTCAGACCTCAAAAATGGTCCCCTGATGTGGTTTAATCATTGTTGTGGACTTAGAACATCCAATTTCTTTATTTTTCTATGAAAAAAAGTGTGATTTTTGTTTTTCAAAAAACCTGAAATGAATGTGAAAAACAGAAACCTGGAAAAACAAAACCTTTAATTTACTTTTCAAAATAATGTGTGCCTTTTACTTAATTTTTTTCAGTTTTAATTAAATACATCATTTGAAGAACAAACATCGTAGCAAACTTACTGCAAATTGAGAAATAATGTGACTTAACTCTATAAAAAGAAGAAGAAACTATTTTGATGAGCAATGATACAAAGAATGATGGAAAACACGTTGGAGTACTTTACCTGAAACGATGGGCAGAAAGACTAATTCAACTCCATCTTTCATCCAATCAGATGGCTTATTCGTCACAAAACTATTTGATGTTGCCAATTATCATTGGCAAAGTGGGCAATTTTAGGCAGGAAATGCCAACAACAAACAATGAGACATCATGCATAAAAAAAAAAACAAATAATGAAATAAAAGCTTTGTAAGTTAGAATTCTGTAAAGTTACTGTGGGAGAGGTGGCGACATGTATGTTATCGATCAATAATGACAAACCTCCTGGCATTGACAACTTAGATGGAAAGCTACTGAGGATGGGATGTGACTCTAAAGCCACTCCTATCTGTCTTATCTTTAGTCTGAGCCTAGAGGAAAGTGTTTGTCCTCAGGCCTGGAGGGAAGCCAAAGTCATTTCCGCTACCCAAGAGTGGTAAACTGGCGTTTACTGGTTCTAACAGCAGACCTATCAGCTTGCTGCCAGCTCTTAGTAAACTGTTGGGAAAAATGGTGTTTGACCAAATACAATGCTATTTCTCTGTAAACAAATGAACAACAGACGTTCAGCATGCTTATAGAGAAGGGCACTCAACATGTACTGTACTGACACAAATGACTGATGATTGGTCGAAATAAATTCATTATAAGACAATTGCGGAAGCTATACTGTTACATTTCAGTGCAGCCTTTGATATTATTGACAATAACCTATTGTTGAGAAAATGTATGTGTTATGGCTTTTAAACCTCAGCCATATTGTGGATTCATAGCTCTCTATCTAATAGAACTCAGAGGGTTTTCTTTAATGGAAGCTTCTCTAATGTCAAACATGTAACGTGGGGTGTACCGCAGGGCAGCTCTCTAGGCCATGTATGCTGTTCAACGATGTACTCATCAGCAACCACAGCTAATGAAGTCACTGAAACACTTAACAGAGAGTTGCAGTCTGTTTTGGAATGGGTGGCCAGTAATAAACTGGTCCTGAACATCTCGAAAACTAAGAGCAGTCTATTTGGTACAAATCATTCCCGAAATTCTAGACCTCAGCTTAATCTAGTAATGAATGAATGGTGTGGCTGTTGAACAAGTCGAGGAGACTAAAATTACTTGGCGTTACCTTAGATTGTAAACTGTCATGGTCAAAACATATATCTTCAATGGTTGTAAAGATGGGGAGAGGTCTGTCCATAATAAAGAGATGTTCTGATTTTTTGTCACCACACTCCACAAAGCAAGCTGGTTTTCACAACAGCTAATGGGGATCCTTAGACAATATCTCAAACAACTGACAGCACATTGAGTTCATAGATTTTCAGTAATTCAAATTGTAAAGCCATGTCTTTCTACACAATACTACAACACAGTTTTTCCAATCTGGGGGGTGAACTATAAAGTATTAAACTGTTAGTCTGTGCATTTCAGATGGAATCAAAGCATTAGAATGTACTAGAATAATCCTTCGACAAAAATGTAGAACCCAGGGGGGGGGGGGGGGTCTGGCTGGCTACTTTTTATATTTGGCTGGCTATTTAATGTACTTGTGGAAAATACTGCACAAAAACACAGTTTTATTTGAACAAATCTGTACTCGGGTTATCATAGTGTTTATGTGTGTGTCTTTATCCTTATCTCGGGTCCTTAGGGTCCTAGCTAGAAGGGCCACTCTCAGAGGACTCGCTGCCATGACAACGGTGAGATAAACACCAGGAGGTCACCAAGGGCAGTAGCTATTGGCGAAATAAGGTACAGTTCAAGGTTAAGGAAATAAGTACATTATGAGTGTGTTTCTTCTCTGTGGGTTTGACACCAAATTGCCACACTGTCAATCACTCAGTTTTGTCTACTATCATTTTTTTCTGTGTGTTTAATACTGCAGATAGATTGTGGCTTCCATCAATGCAATTGTCTGCATTATTTCCAATAGCCCATATTTTGGGGGTAAATATATACAGTGTATATATAAAATATATTTCAATATGTTTTCCTTTATTATTTTCCCATAACCCTACCACCCCTCCCCTAACCCTACCACCCCTCCCCTAACCCTACCACCCCTCCCCTAACCCTACCACCCCTCCCATAACCCTACCACCCCTCCCATAACCCTACCACCCCTCCCCTAACCCTACCACCCCTCCCCTAACCCTACCACCCCTCCCATAACCCTACCACCCCTCCCATAACCCTACCACCCCTCCCCGAACCCTACCACCCCTCCCCTAACCCTACCACCCCTCCCCTAACCCTACCACCCCTCCCCTAACCCTACCACCCCTCCCCTAACCCTACCACCCCTCCCATAACCCTACCACCCCTCCCCTAACCCTACCACCCCTCCCCTAACCCTACCACCCCTCCCCGAACCCTACCACCCCTCCCCTAACCCTACCACCCCTCCCCTAACCCTACCACCCCTCCCCTAACCCTACCACCCCTCCCCTAACCCTACCACCCCTCCCCTAACCCTACCACCCCTCCCCTAACCCTCCCACCCCTCCCCGAACCCTACCACCCCTCCCCTAACCCTACCACCCCTCCCCTAACCCTACCACCCCTCCCCTAACCCTACCACCCCTCCCATAACCCTACCACCCCTCCCCGAACCCTACCACCCCTCCCCTAACCCTACCACCCCTCCCCTAACCCTACCACCCCTCCCCTAACCCTACCACCCCTCCCATAACCCTACCACCCTCCCCTAACCCTACCACCCCTCCCATAACCCTACCACCCCTCCCCTAACCCTACCACCCCTCCCATAACCCTACCACCCTCCCCTAACCCTACCACCCCTCCCCTAACCCTACCACCCCTCCCCTAACCCTACCACCCCTCCCCTAACCCTACCACCCCTCCCATAACCCTACCACCCTCCCCTAACCCTACCACCCCTCCCAAACCCTACCACCCCTCCCTAACCCTACCACCCCTCCCATACCCTACCACCCTCCCCTAACCCTACCACCCCTCCCCTAACCCTACCACCCCTCCCCTAACCCTACCACCCCTCCCCTAACCCTACCACCCCTCCCATAACCCTACCACCCCTCCCCTAACCCTACCACCCCTCCCATAACCCTACCACCCCTCCCATAACCCTACCACCCCTCCCATAACCCTACCACCCCTCCCCTAACCCTACCACCCCTCCCCTAACCCTACCACCCCTCCCCTAACCCTACCACCCCTCCCCTAACCCTACCACCCCTCCCATAACCCTACCACCCCTCCCATAACCCTACCACCCCTCCCCTAACCCTACCACCCCTCCCCTAACCCTACCACCCCTCCCCGAACCCTACCACCCCTCCCCTAACCCTACCACCCCTCCCATAACCCTACCACCCCTCCCCTACCCTACCACCCCTCCCATAACCCTACCACCCCTCCCTAACCCTACCACCCCTCCCATAACCCTACCACCCTCCCATAACCCCTACCACCCCTCCCATAACCCTACCACCCCTCCCCTAACCCTACCACCCCCATAACCCTACCACCCCTCCCATAACCCTACCACCCCTCCCATAACCCTACCACCCCTCCCATAACCCTACCACCCCTCCCCTAACCCTACCACCCCTCCCCTAACCCTACCACCCCTCCCCTAACACTACCACCCCTCCCCTAACCCTACCACCCCTCCCATAACCCTACCACCCCTCCCCTAACCCTACCACCCCTCCCATAACCCTACCACCCCTCCCATAACCCTACACCCCTCCCCTAACCCTACCACCCCTCCCATAACCCTACCACCCCTCCCATAACCCTACCACCCCTCCCATAACCCTACCACCCCTCCCATAACCCTACCACCCCTCCCCTAACCCTACCACCCCTCCCATAACCCTACCACCCCTCCCCTAACACTACCACCCTCCCCTAACCCTACCACCCTCCCCTAACCCTACCACCCCTCCCATAACCCTACCACCCCTCCCATAACCCTACCACCCCTCCCCTAACCCTACCACCCCTCCCCTAACCCTACCACCCCTCCCCTAACACTACCACCCCTCCCCTAACCTACCACCCCTCCCATAACCCTACCACCCCTCCCCTAACCCTACCACCCCTCCCATAACCCTACCACCCCTCCCATAACCCTACCACCCCTCCCCTAACCCTACCACCCCTCCCATAACCCTACCACCCCCCCATAACCCTACCACCCCTCCCATAACCTACCACCCCTCCCATAACCCTACCACCCCTCCCCTAACCCTACCACCCCTCCCATAACCCTACCACCCCTCCCCTAACACTACCACCCCTCCCCTAACCCTACCACCCTCCCCTAACCCTACCACCCCTCCCATAACCCTACCACCCTCCCCTAACCCTACCACCCCTCCCCTAACACTACCACCCCTCCCCTAACCCTACCACCCCTCCCCTAACACTACCACCCCTCCCCTAACCCTACCACCCCTCCCCTAACACTACCACCCCTCCCCTAACACTACCACCCCTCCCCTAACCCTACCACCCCTCCCCTAACTCTACCACCCCTCCCCTAACCCTACCACCCTCCCCTAACCCTACCACCCCTCCCCTAACCCTACCACCCTCCCCTAACCCTACCACCCCTCCCCTAACACTACCACCCCTCCCCTAACCCTACCACCCCTCCCCTAACCCTACCACCCCTCCCCTAACCCTACCACCCCTCCCCGAACCCTACCACCCCTCCCCTAACCCTACCACCCCTCCCCTAACCCTACCACCCCTCCCCTAACCCTACCACCCCTCCCCTAACCCTACCACCCCTCCCCTAACCCTACCACCCCTCCCCGAACCCTACCACCCCTCCCCTAACCCTACCACCCCTCCCCTAACACTACCACCCCTCCCCTAACCCTACCACCCCTCCCCTAACACTACCACCCCTCCCCGAACCCTACCACCCCTCCCCTAACCCTACCACCCCTCCCATAACCCTACCACCCCTCCCCTAACCCTACCACCCCTCCCATAACCCTACCACCCCTCCCCTAACCCTACCACCCCTCCCATAACCCTACCACCCCTCCCATAACCCTACCACCCCTCCCATAACCCTACCACCCCTCCCCTAACCCTACCACCCCTCCCATAACCCTACCACCCCTCCCATAACCCTACCACCCCTCCCATAACCCTACCACCCCTCCCATAACCCTACCACCCCTCCCCTAACCCTACCACCCCTCCCCTAACCCTACCACCCCTCCCCTAACACTACCACCCCTCCCCTAACCCTACCACCCCTCCCATAACCCTACCACCCCTCCCCTAACCCTACCACCCCTCCCATAACCCTACCACCCTCCCATAACCCTACCACCCCTCCCCTAACCCTACCACCCCTCCCATAACCCTACCACCCCTCCCATAACCCTACCACCCCTCCCATAACCCTACCACCCCTCCCCTAACACTACCACCCCTCCCCTAACCCTACCACCCCTCCCCTAACACTACCACCCCTCCCCTAACACTACCACCCCTCCCCTAACCCTACCACCCCTCCCCTAACCCTACCACCCCTCCCCCTAACCCTACCACCCTCCCCTAACCCTACCACCCCTCCCCTAACCCTACCACCCTCCCCTAACCCTACCACCCCTCCCCTAACACTACCACCCCTCCCCTAACCCTACCACCCCTCCCCTAACCCTACCACCCCTCCCCTAACCCTACCACCCCTCCCCGAACCCTACCACCCCTCCCCTAACCCTACCACCCCTCCCCTAACCCTACCACCCTCCCCTAACCCTACCACCCCTCCCCTAACCCTACCACCACCTCCCTCCATTCCTACCACCCCTCCCTAACCCTACCACCCCTCTCCCTAACCCTACCACCCTACCCTAACTTCTCCCCCCACCCCTCCCCTAACCCTACCACCCCTCCCCTAACCCTACCACCCCTCCATAACCCTCCCCCCACCCCTCCCCTAACCCCTCCCACCCCTCCCCTAACCCTCCCACCCTCCATAACCCTACCACCCCTCCCCTAACCCTGCCCCCCACCCCTCCCCTAACCCTACCACCCCTCCCCTAACCCTACCACCCCTCCCATAACCCTACCACCCCTCCCTAACCCTACCACCCCTCCCTAACCCTACCACCCCTCCCCTAACCCTACCACCCCTCCCTAACACTACCACCCCTCCCCTAACCCCTCCCCCCACCCCTCCCCTAACACTCCCACCCCCTCCCCCTACCACCCCTCCCATAACCCTACCACCCCTCCCCATAACCCTACCAGCCCCTCCCATAACATCTACCACCCCTCCCCTAACCCTACCACCCTCCCTAACCCCTCCCCCACCCCTCCCCCCATAACCCTACCACCCCCTCCCCTAACCCCTCCCCACCCCTCCCATAACCCTACCACCCCTCCCATAACCCTACCACCCCTCCCCTAACCCTTGGCTCCCCTAACCCTACCCACCCCTCCCCTAATTGGAGTAAAAGAATGGACAACAACACTTAGGCTTCTACTTCCAGCTTATATATATTCTATACTATTCTATTACGGACAGTATCTTTACAGTAGTTATCTTTTGTTTGTTTTAGTTGCCATTTATAGCAGCTCCACTCAACCCCTCCTCCTTCTACCATCACCACTAGTATAATTTCTACCTCTAATATCTCTACTACTACCATTACCTCTAATATCTCTACTACTACTACCATTACCTCTAATATATCTACTACTACCATTACCTCTAATATCTCTACTACTATCATTACCTCTAATATCTCTACTATTACTACCATTACCTCTAATATCTCTACTACTACCATTACCTCTAATATACTACTACTACCATACCTCTAATATCTCGACTACTATCATTCCTCTAATATCTCTACTACTACTACCATTACCTCTAATATATCGACTACTGCCCCCATTACCTCTAATATGCTCTCTTCAGTACCTCTAATATCTCTACTACTACTACCATTACCTCTAATATCTCTACTACTATCATTACCTCTAATATCTCTACTACTACCATTACCTCTAATATCTCTACTACTATCATTACCTCTAATATCTCTACTACTACTACCATTACCTCTAATATCTCTACTACTACTACCATTCCTAATATCTCTACTACTATCATTACCTCTAATATCTCTACTACTATCATTACCTCTAATATCTCTACTATTTCATTACCTCTAATATATACTACTACTACCATTACCTCTAATATATCTACTACTACCATTACCTCTAATATCTCTACTACTACTACCATTACCTCTAATATCTCTACTACTATCATTACCTCTAATATCTCTACTATTACTACCATTACCTCTAATATCTACTACTATCATTACCTCTAATATCTCTACTATTCATTACCTCTAATATCTCTACTACTATCATTACCTCTGATATCTCTACTACTACTACCATTACCTCTAATATATCTATTACTACCATTACCTCTAATATCTCTACTATTACTACCATTACCTCTAATATCTCTACTACTACCAGTACCTCTAATATCTCTACTACTACTACCATTACCTCTAATATATCAACTATACCATTACCTCTAATATCTCTACTACTACTACCATTACCTCTAATATATCTACTACTACCATTACCTCTAATATCTCTACTACTACCATTACCTCTAATATATCTACTACTATCATTACCTCTAATATCTATACTGTCTACCATTACCTCTAATATCTCTACTACTATCATACCTGTAATATCTATATATACTACCATTACCTTCTAATATCTCTACTATCATTACCTCTAATATATATACTACTACCATTACCTGTAATATATGGACTCTACCATTACCTGTAATATCTCTACTACTACTACCATTACCTCTAATATCTCTACTACTACCATTACCTCTAATATCTCTACTACTATCATTACCTCTAATATCTCTACTACTACTACCATTACCTCTAATATATCGACTACTACCATTACCTCTAATATCTCTACTACTACTACCATTACCTCTAATATATCTACTACTATCATTACCTCTAATATCTCTACTACTACTACCATTACCTCTAATATCTCTACTACTACCATTACCTCTATATCTCTACTACTATCATTACCTCTAATATCTCTACTATTACTACCATTACCTCTAATATCTCTACTACTACTACCATTACCTCTAATATATCGACTACTACCATTACCTCTAATATCTCTACTACTACTACCATTACCTCTAATATATCGACTACTACCATTACCTCTAATATCTCTACTACTACTACCATTACCTCTAATATATCGACTACTACCATTACCTCTAATATCTCTACTACTACTACCATTACCTCTAATATATCTACTACTATCATTACCTCTAATATCTCTACTACTACTACCATTACCTCTAATATCTCTATTACTACTACCATTACCTCTAATATCTCTACTACTATCATTACCTCTAATATCTCTACTATTACTACCATTACCTCTAATATCTCTACTACTATCATTACCTCTAATATCTCTACTACTACTACCATTACCTCTAATATCTCTACTACTATCATTACCTCTGATATCTCTACTACTACTACCATTACCTCTAATATCTCTACTACTACCAGTACCTCTAATATATCTACTACTACTACCATCACCACTAGTAGCATTTCTACCTCTAATATCTTTGCCTACCACCTACTAAAACTACAGCTAACTTAGAACTAATTGTCATCGTCACCATTACATCAGTACTACAACTACCATAATAATTACTACTACTACTACTACCACTGCTATCCCTACCATCATTAAACTAATACCGTTACCATCACCCCTACTACCCGTACCACTACTATTTAGAATAATAATCACAACAATAATAATAATAACAATAATAATAATAATAAGTAAGTTACTTTTTACTATGCATCTGTTATTATTCATTGTCCCTCAGGATATGGCAGGCAAATACGTATTTGACTGCAAGAGGAGCTGCGGAGAAACGCAGCGTTTCTCAGCCAATCGCAATCGTGAATCAGCTGGCATCATTTTTATGAATATATACAAAGAAATGTACATTTAAAAAAAGGTCAAACGAAACGAAATACAGCTAGTTTGTATTCTTTCCAGCTTCAGTTTGAAGTTATTGTGGCAGCTGTGTTGTTGACTAGTTCCTCTGAACAATAGTGTCCTGACGAGAGAGCACATGTTCTATGCCAGGCAACATCGCGCCTCATTAGCTCATTGTTATGGATGTGTCCAAATAAATGTCACTAGAAAACAGCTTATGCAAATGCAGCTACTGTTGTTATTCGGGCTGCATTGTTTGACATAACTGTAAGTTAGCCGTAGTTGGCTAGCTAGCAAGCAAGGAATAAGGACGTTGCCAGCCAGTATGACAATGGAACTTTTTGAACGAACGACTGGTATACACAACAAAAAGACTGAACGACTGGGTCGTGTCTCTGGCAACCGAACCGATAGAATGAACATTCAGCCGGCTTGGGTAGCCATCCTAGATTTGTGTCGGGACTATATTTTGTGGAAGGATGAAATAGTATGAATAAAGTCATCAAAATAACGTTTTTTAATGAAAATATGTAAATCATTATTTGACTATGTTGGTAACCCGTTGTATAAATGTGTAAATTCCCTTGAAGCTGGTGTTTGGAGGATATATTGGCACGGTTTGCCGTCCCTCGACTTCGCCTCGGGCCTAACAACACCCGTGCCAATATATCCTCCAAAACACCTGTCTTCTCGGGCATTATCACTCAGCCTGTACTTGGTAAGGGTCTGTCTCTGCTTCGTATCTCTGACAGAGTAAAGATAATCGGCTAATTCATATTCTCTGTTTAGGGCCAGATAGCAAATTTAGTCGGCTTTGAGTTTTGTAAAATGTTTGAGTCCTTTGATTGGTTCATGATTTTGTTTATTTGGATTCTTTCTTTTGAAGCAGTGCTGGTGTCAGCTTGGTTGGTGAGGTCCGTCAACAGTTGACTGAGATGGCTCAGCTCTTGGGTTTGAAGTACTTTAAATTGGAGACTTCAATTTGGAACCACGGAGAGTTACCGAAAGTCGCAGACTGTTCTAGTGACCTAGCCAATTCATTGATATATATATATGTTGAAGAGGGTGGGGCTCAAGCTGCATCCCTGTCTCACCCCACGGACCTGTGGAAAGAAATGTGTGTTTTTTGCTAATTTTAACCATACACTTGTTGTTTGTGTACATTAATTCTAAAATGTTGTTTGTGTTACCCCCAACACAACATTCTATACATTTGTATTGCAGGCCCTCATGCCAAATCCAGTCAAAAGCTTTTTTTAAATCAACAAATCATAAGAAGACTGCTTTTGTTTTGTTTGTTTGTCAATAAGGATGTGCAGTGTGTATACGTGGTCTGTCGTACGGTATTTTGCTAGAAAGCCAATTTGACATTTGCTTAGGACATTGTTTTCACTGAGGAAATGTTGGAGTCTGCTGTTGATGATACTGCAGAGGATTAGTCCAAGATTGCTGTTGACACAGATTCCACGGTAGTTATTGGGGTCGAATTTGTGGATTTGGGTGATTAGACCTTGGTTACAAAAATTGGGGAAGATGCCAGAGCCAAGGATAATGTTGAAGAGTTTAAGAATAACCTATTTGAATTTGTGGTCTGTATATTTGATCATTTCGTTTGGTATACCATCAACACCACAGGCCATTTTGGGTTGGAGGGTTTGTGTTTGGTCCTGTACCTCCAGAGGGTTCTGGTAGTCTTTAATAACTGACTTTAAGTTCAGTAAATGATCATGTATATGTTTTTGTTTTTGGTTCTTTGTTATATGTTCTAAATTGGTTGGAGAAATGGGGTTTATCCATACATCTCTATTTTGGATAGATAGCTCTTTCTGTTGTTGTTTGTTTGGTGTGTTCCAATTTTCCCAGAAGTGATTTGATTCCAGCGATTCTTCAATCACATTGAGCTGTTTTCTGTCGTGCTGTTCCTTAATTTTTCTCAAATCAAATCGAATGTTATTGGTCACATACATGTGTTTTAACAGATGTTATTGCGGGTGTAGCGAAATGCTTGTGCTTCTAGCTCCAACAGTGCAGTAATATCTAACAAGTAATATCTAACAGTTTCACCACATTTACCCAAAATACACGTAAATCTAAGTAAGGAATGGATTAAGATTATATATACATATATGTCAGAGCAGCATTGGACTAAGATACAGTGGAATAGGATAGAGTACAGTATATACATATGAGATGGGTGATGCAATATACATAGGCATTATTAGAGTGGCTAGAATTGCATTTCCTTAAAGTGGCCAGTGATTCCTAGTCTATGTCTATAGGCAGCAGCCTCCGATGTGCTGCAGATGGCTGTTTAACAGGCAGTGGTGTAGAATACAATACAGTATATACATATGAAATGGGTGATGCAATATGTAAACTAGAGGTCGACCGATTATGATTTTTTTAACGCCGATACCGATTATTGGAGGACCAAAAAAAGCCGATACCGATTTTTTTTAGATTTTTAAATTTTTATTTATTTTTAATAATGACAATTACAACAATACTGAATGAACACTTATTTTAACTTAATATAATACAGCTTCAAGTAGATAATGAAACATGTTCAATTTGGTTTAAATAATGCAAAAACAAAGTGTTGGAGAAGTAAAAGTGCAATATGTGCCCTGTAAGAAAGCTAACGTTTAAGTTCCTTGCTCAGAACATGAGAACATATGAAAGCTGGTGGTTCCTTTTAACAGGAGTCTTCAATATTCACAGGTAAGAAGTTTTAGGTTGTAGTTATTATAGGACAATTTCTCTCTATACGATTTTAATTTCATTAACCTTTGACTATTGGATGTTCTTATAGGCACTTTAGTATTGCCAGTGTAACAGTATAGCTTCCGTCCCTCTCCTCTCCCCTACCTGGGCTCGAACCAGGAACACATCGACAACAGCCACCCTTGAAGCAGCGTTACCCATCGCTCCACAAAAGTCGCGGCCCTTGCAGAGCAAGGGAAACAACCACCTCAAGTCTCAGAGCGAGTGATGTTTGATACGCTATTAGCGCGCTAACTAGCTAGCTAGCTAGCTAGCTAGCCATTTCACATCGGTTACACCAGCCTAATCTAGGGAGTTGATATGCTTGAAGTCATAAACAGCTCAATGCTTGAAGCACAGCGACGAGCTGCTGGCAAAACGCACGAAAGTGCTGTTTGAATGAATGTTTACGAGCCTGCTGGTGCCTACCATCACTCAGTCAGACTGCTCTATCAAATCATAGATTTAGTTATAACATAAAAACACACTGCAATACGAGCCTTAGGTCATTAATATGGTCGAATCCGGAAACTATCACTCTAACCACTAGGCTACCTGTCTCTAACCACTAGGCTACCTGTCTCTAACCACTAGGCTACCTGTCTCTAACCACTAGGCTACCTGTCTCTAACCACTAGGATACCTGCCTCTAACCACTAGGCTACTTGTCTCTAACCACTAGGCTACTTGTCTCTAACCACTAGGATACCTGTCTCTAACCACTAGGATACCTGTCTCTAACCACTAGGCCACCTGTCTCTAACCACTAGGCTACCTGCCTCTAACCACTAGGATACCTGTCTCTAAACACTAGGCTACCTGCCTCTAACCACTAGGCTACCTGCCTCTAACCACTAGGCTACCTGCCTCTAACCACTAGGCTACCTGCCTCTAACCACTAGGCTACCTGCCTCTAACCACTAGGCTACCTGTCTCTAACCACTAGGCTACCTGTCTCTGACCACTAGGCTACCTGCCTCTAACCACTAGGCTACCTGCCTCTAACCACTAGGCTACCTGTCTCTAACCATTAGGCTACCTGTCTCTAACCACTAGGCTACCTGCCTCTAACCACTAGGCTA